>NW_006262139.1:14442198-14467105 GCF_000493195.1 Citrus x clementina | reverse complement strand
CTTTTTAGTACTTAATAAAAAGGAAGAAAAATTTTTCAATACAAAATCTAGCAACCGAAAAATTGTCAAAATAATGGCTGACAAAGCCGGTGGCTTTAACAAGCCTAATTCAAATTGACTTTGACAGCACCAATCTAGAAGAATGAAGAAACTTTGATGCAGCAAATATTGAAGGGGTAAAATGCTGCCCAAAGAAAACAAGGAAGACGAAAAAAAAGAGTTGAAGCGGCTAAACTTGAACAAAGACAAAAAGAAAGAAGAAGAAAAAAAATGGAATTTGGCAGCAGCGTTTTTGGAAGAAGGAAAAAGAAGAATGAAGAAGATAATCGCGGTGAGAAAAAAATATTTTAATAGCCAATTTTGGCTATAAAAAGGGTTCTGGAAAGTGGACCAAAATATTACAATTAGGGGTGGGCAAAAAAAGCTGATTAATTTAAAACCAAACCGAACCGATCGGTTCGGTTCGGTTTTTATGCGGTTTTTTTTCCTCTAAAAAACCGAAATAGTAATATAAAAAAATAGTAAAACTAATCGGTTCGGTTTTAAAAAAAAAACCGCAAAACCGAACTGAAACCTCAAAAAAATCGATTATTTTGAAAGCTAAAACTAAAACCTAAAAGCCTAAAATCTAAATCGTGACCTTCAGCCAAGCTCCTTGCCTCCTTCCCTGCATCTGTGCATCAGGCGTAAGACAAAATCACCCAACTCAGTCAACCAATTGAAACCAAGAATCGACTGATTCAGGAGTTAACCACATAGAAAAATTCCACCGGTTTCAACTTTCAAGTTTCAACTTTCAACCCCAAACACTTGCAGCGACGTGTAGAGCTCCGCCAGTTTTAGGATTGGGACGGAAAGGAAGAGGGGTTCTGCTGCTGCTGGTGGCCATATTATCGACGAGATCTACGCCGAATCTGAATTGTTGATTCGCTTGTTGGACTTGATTAGGACCCACAATCATCATCTACCATCCTTGTTCGAGCGTCGGCTTAAAAACCAGGTACAGGTAGTTCATCAATTGGAATTGGTCATGAGGGTCCAATAATTTGGGACCACCGTGTTTGTGCTCCCATGTCAATTTTTTCTGCAGTTCTTTTTCACTTTTCAGAGGTCAAAATTATTATACATAACTTTTCATTTTTTTATAATATATAATCTTGATTTTTGTAGATAGTTTATGTAATAATTTAATATATATATTCTTGGTTGGCCAAAATGAATACAAATGCAATTAATGAATGAAAAAGTTATTCATAAAGCATCATTTATTTATTTGTTCATTGTGGTTAAGTTGTATGCGATCCATTTGGTTGTTGGTTACAACTAGTTAAATATTTATTTAAAAATAAAATATAACCTGTTAATTAAGATGAATGTTGTAATATGAAGTCTCTTTAATTTTGTAAAATGTGCATGGTTATTCAATAATTATAATCTTTTTATTAGATATTCAATATTTATAATTTGTTCCCCACTTTTCTAGATGGCCACTTACCTTGTGATATAGTAGAAAAATATAAATATTTTTCTGAACTTGTGAGTCATTCATGGCTGTCATTTATGTCTATGTTATTGCATGTGTTTGTGTAGAATGGAAAATTATGATGAGGAGGAAGTGCAAGACGTGGAGGTTGATGATGGAAAAAAAAGAAAAATACCTTTGAGATCAAATGTTTGGGCTCATTTTACCAAACTACCTTGTGGAAACAAAGGAAAATGTCATCATTGCCGTAAAACCTTCGCCGCTAATAGAGGAAATACCACTAATTTAAAGAATCATTTGGATAGATGTAGGTCATATGAAGGTGTGAAGGTTGAAGGGGATCCGAAGCAACAAGTATTTTTCCGTCAAAAGGGAAAAGATAAAGATGATGGAGTTGTTAAACTTAGTGGCGGGTTTAGTCAAGAGGCTTGTAGAATGGCACTTGTGAAGATGATTGTCAAGGATGAATTACCTTTTAGCTTTGTGGAGGCTGAAGGGTTTTTAGAGTTCATACAAACTTGTTGCCCAAGATTTGATCTGCCATCCCGAAGAACAATTACAAGGGATATTCTTGAATTGTATCAGCATGAAAAAGGGTTATTAAAAAGTGTTTTTGGTGCAAGCAAGCAGAGAGTGTGTATTACCACAGATACGTGGACATCAATTTAAATGTCTAACTACATGGTCATTACTGCTCATTTTATTGATGCGGAGTGGGTGTTGCACAAAAGGATTCTTAGTTTCACACCTATAGCTAATCATAAAGGAGATGGTATTGGGAAGCTAATTGAGGCATGTTTGATTGATTGGGGGATTGAGAGGTTGTTCACAATTACAGTAGACAATGCAAGTGCCAATAAAGTTGCAATAACTTATGTGAAGAAAAAGTTAGCAAATTGGAGTGTGAATTCGATGGTTTTAAATGGTTTATATATGCATGTGAGGTGTTCGGCACACATAATAAATTTGATTGTGCAAGATGGGTTGGCGGAGGTGAATCATTCAATAGCTAGTATTCACAATGCAGTAAAGTATGTTAGATCCTCTCCAGCAAGATTGCAAAAGTTTAAAACATGTGTTGATAGGGAGAAAATCTCATATGGAGGGCTTATGGTGTTGGATGTGCCTACTAAATGGAATTCAACATATTTGATGTTGCACAAAGCGGTTGTGTTTGAAAAAGCATTTGATAGGATGAAGGAAGATGATGGACATTATGTTAATTGGTTTGTTGAGGATGAGGGTGAAAAGAAGAAGGAGAGGCCACCGAGTGATGACGATTGGGCAAATGCAAGGAGGTTAGTCAACGTTTTATCGATTTTTTATTATGTGACCTTGAAATTTAGTAACTCTCTTGATGTCACTTCCAATGATTACTTAAATGAAATCGCAAAAGTTCTAATTAATTTGAAGTCACTTGCTACTTCTAGTGATGATTTGTTGAGGAAAATGGCCGAAAAAATGGAGCAAAAGTTTGCTAAATATTGGGGTGATTCTTTTGATCAGGTTAACATGTTATTATTTGTAGCAAATGTGCTTGATCCTAGATGTAAATTGGAGTTTGTTACATTTTTTTTTAGTAGCATGTATGAACCTCGGAAGGTTGAAGAATTGAAATCTAACATTAATGAGTTGTTGATGAAGTTATATAATAGCTATATTGGTGGGAGTGATGTGAGGAATAGTGGTGGTGTTTGTTTTAGTGATATCCATGATGGTAGTAGTAGTGGTGGTGGTGGTGGTGGTAGTGGTGGTGGTCCTAGTAGTAGTATAATGTCAATTGATCTTTTTTCATCTTTCAAAATGATGAAGCAAAGTTCAAATGATGACATTAGTTCGAAAAATGATGTTGAAAAGTACTTGACGGATGCTAATGAGAGTACTAGTAATGCCCATTTTGATATTTTGACTTGGTGGAAGTTGAATGGGCATAGGTATCCGATTTTGTCTCAGATTGCCAAAGATGTTTTGGCAATTCCAGTGTCTACTGTAGCTTCAGAATCGACATTTAGCACAGGAGGACGTGTTCTTGATCCTTTTAGAAGTTCTTTAACTCAATAAAACTGTTGAGTCATTGATTTGCACTCAAAATTGGCTTCGCTCAACTCTATTAGGAGAACGTATAATACAACCTACTCAGGAGGAAACTGAATTCTATGAAGTTATTGAAGCAGGTAATATGTTACTACTATATTTTGATATTGTTTTGGTTATTTCACTCTTAACTAATCATTCTAATATTTTTGTTTAATTTGTTAATGTAGAATTTGGTAGGCCAATAGTAGCTCAACAAGAACAAGCAGCTGAGGAGTAATTGAGATTTGGGAGTTGATTGATGTTTATTGCTTTTGTAGTTTTGTTAAAGTTTAAAAGACTTTTTGCTTATTTATTTTGATTTGAACTTGTTATTTGAATATGTTATGTGTTCTTGAACATATTTTGAGACATATTTTGATTTTTTGTTCGTTAACTTTTTTATGTTTGTAGTAGATTTATTAATTTAAGGTTTTAAATTTAAAAAGCCCAAAATAGGCCCAATAGGCCCACAATCGAAATAATCGAACCGAACCGAATCGAATTATTTCAATTAATCGAGCATTTGATTATTTTGGTAATTTGATTAATCGCGATTATGATTTTAAAATAATCGTAATCGAACGATTATGAAAAATTTAGTAAAAAACCGAACCGAACCGAACCGCGCCCACCCCTAATTACAATCCTAATTACAATACTTGTAATCCTCATATCACTAGTAAAATATTTTCTTTCTATCTTCGCCCGTGGACATAGGTTAAAAGTCGAACAACATAATTTTCTAGTGTCCTCTTTCTGCTTGTGCTTTATTTTTTCTTTAAATTTCATTTTAGTTGTGGTCCTGCTCCACCCACTAAATTTCTAACAGTGGTATCAGAGCTATTTGTTGTATTTTTTGGAGTCGATAGTATTGTTCATGTAAAATTATTATTCACGTATACGGTTACTGTTCACGTGAAACGGTGGGAGTCGATCCTAGTAAAGTTAGTTTGTGGTGAAAAACGATAGTGGCAAAATACGAAATTGAGAAGTTAAATGGAAATAATTTTTCGTTGTGGAAAATGAAGATAAAAGTTATATTGAGAAAAAATAATTGCTTGGTAACAATTGGAGAAAGACCCATGGAGATAACTGATGACAAGTGAAACGCGATAAACGGCAACGCCATTTCTGATCTATACTTGGCACTTGCAGATGGAGCATTATCTAGTGTGGCAGAGAAAAAGACAACAAATGAAATATGAGATAATTTCACAAAATTGTACGAGACGAAATCACTGCACAACAAGATCTTATTAAAAAAAAGACTCTATACTCTTTGAATAGGGGAATCTACATCGGTGACCGACCATATCAACACTTTGAAAACTCTATTTTCACAACTCACAACGTTGGGTCATAATATAGAGGAAAATGAACGTGCGGAGCTTTTACTTTAAAGTCTACCAAATTGTATGATCAACTTATCATAAACCTAACGAATAACAATCCAGTGGACAGTTTAGTTTTCGACGATGTTGCAGCCTCCGTATTAAATGAGGAGAGTATGTAGAAAAGTAAGGAAGATAGACAAGTAAGTTTGCAATAAGCAAAAGCGCTATTGGTAACGAGAGGAAAATTAACGGAACGTGGCCCCAGTGGGAGTCACAATTATAGTAGATCAAAATTCGAAAGTAAGAAGAATATTAAATACTACAACTGTGGCAAGAAAGGGCATGTCAAGAAAGACTGTTAAAACAACCAGAAGAAAAGAGAGGGTAAGGAACATGAGTCATCTAATGCTCAGGGGTGTGTAGCAAATGCTCAAAGATGTGTAGTAAGTACCTCGGATGATGATGAAATTCTCCACAGCGAGGCAACAACTGTTTCAAAAGGTAGAAAACCGCTATCTGATGTATGACTCATAGACTCAGAAGCTAATCGGCACATGACCTCTCAGAGAGAATGATTCCACACATATGAACCTATCTCAGGAGGATCTGTATATATGTGTGATGATCATGCCTTGGAGATTACTGGTATTGGTACAATCAAAATAAAAATGTTTGATGGTACAATTCGCACAATTGAGGAAGTACGACATGTCAATGGCGTAAAGAAAAATTTATTGTCTTTAGGACAAATGGATAGTCATGGGTATAAAACTCATGTAGAGAATGAAATTATGAAGATTGTTAAAGGCACGCTTGTATTGATGAAGGCAGAAAAGATTGGTGCTAATCTATTCATGCTTAAAGGAGAAACACTACAAGAAGCTGATGCGTGTATTGCATCAAACAGAAAAGAGTCAACGATGATGTTGCATCTCAAATTTAGCCACATATCAGAACAAGGTTTGAAGATTCTCTCTGAGCGAAAATTGCTTCCAAGTCTCAAATCGGTAAGCTTACCATTTTGTGAGCATTGTGTTACAAGAAAGCAACATAGATTAAACTTTAGTAGATTTATTGCTAGAAGTAAATGCATTTTAGACTTAGTTCACTCTGATGTTTAGGAATCACCAAACATATTTATGGGAAGTGTAAAGTACATTGTGACTTTCATTAATGATTATTCCAGGATATGTTAGGCGTACCCAATTAAGAAAAAATCAGATGTGTTCCCAGTGTTCAACAGTACAAAGCGCGGGTTGAACTTGAATCCAAGAAAATGATCAAGTGCTTGAGGACAGATAACGGTGGAGAGTATACAGATGACGAGTTTCTTGCTTTCTATAAGTAAGAATGTATTCAGATGTAGTTCACAGTGGCATATACTCCTCAACAAAATTGAGTGGCAGAGCGGATGAACAGAACTCTTACAGAAACGATAAAAGCTATGTTGAGAACTGCTGGTCTACCTAATTCATTCTGGGCAGAAACAACCAAAACTACTTGTTATATAGTAAATCGGTCATAATCCACGACAATTAAATTGAAGACACCGATGGAGATGTGGACTGGAAAGCCAATTGATTACTCCTACCTACATGCATTTGGATGTCATGTGTACGTGATGTACAATACCCAAGAAAGAACAAAGTTAGATCCAAAATCTAGGAGGTGTACCTTCTTGGGGTATGCTGATAGAGTAAAGGGGTATTGTATGTGGGACCCCACTGTCCACAAGATTGTCATCAGCAGAGATGTTATTTTTGTAGAAGATCAACTGTAAATGAGAGATGAGGATGATAACATTATAAAAGAAAAGTTAGAAACTGTACCAGTATATGTGAAAAATAATTCAGAAGATTCAGATTCTTCTGAACCAACACCAGAGCACAAGGAACAAGAACCAGTCGAGTCCGAGGCTCTAAAAGCTCGTCGGTTAACTCGGGAGAGATGACCACCAGCGTGGCACTCGAAGTATGTTACAGAGATTAATGTTGCATACCGTCTTCTAACAGAGGATGAAGAGCCTCAATTTTTCATGAAACTTTAAATAGCTTAAATGTTACTTTGTGGAGGACAGCAATGCATGAAGAAATTGAAACTCTACACAAGAACAAGACATAGGAACTTGTACCACTACCACATAGAAGAAAAGTCATTAGTAATAAATGGGCCTACAAGATCAAACGTAATAGCAATAACTAAGTAGAGCAATATCGTGCAAGATTGGTGGTGAAATGATATGTTCAGAAAGAATGTATTAACTTCAATGGGATATTTTCTCCAGTAGTTTGACTTACAGTAGTCATAGTAGTCTTGACGATGTGTGCTGCATTTGACTAACATCTTGAGTAATTAGATGTGAAAATTGCATTTCTTCATAGAGAACTTGAAGAATAAATATATATGCTCCAACCAGAAGGTTTTACTGAAATAGAAAATGAGAACTTGGATTGCAAGTTGAACAAATCTCTATACGATCTCAAACAAGCGCCGATGTGTTGGTATAAGAGATTTGATTCCTTCATCATGAGATTTGGATACAACAGATTCAGTTCAGACCATTATCTATAGACTATATTACAAGATGTTTGAAGATAATGATTTCATTATTTTACTATTGTACGTGGATGACATGTTGGTAGTAGACCCCAACAAAGATTGAGTCCAAGAATTGAAGGCACAATTGGCTAAAGAGTTTGAAATGAAGGACTTGAGACCAGCAAAGAAGATTCTAGAGATGCAAATTCACCGAGACAAAAGTTACAGGAAGATTTGGCTTTCTCAAAAGAACTACTTGAAGAAAATCTTGCGGCGCTTCAACATGCACAATTGTAAGCCAATTTTTACCATACTTCCTGTTAATTTCAAATTATCAACAAATATGTGTCATAACAATTAAGCAGAGAGGAAGGAGATGTCTCGAGTACCGTATGCAACAGCAGTGAGAAGTTTGATATTCGCTATGAAATGTACTAGACCAGACATTGCACTAGCAGTAGAAGCAATCAGTCGATACACGACGAATCCTAGTGGAGAGCATTGAAAAACTGTGAAGAGGATTCTGAGATACATTAGAGGAACCTCCAATGTTGCATTATGTTATGGAGGATCAAAATTTACTGTCTGGGCCTACGTGGATTCAGATTTTGCAGGAGACCTTGATAAAAGGAAATCAACTACTGGCTATGTGTTTATACTTGCGAGAGGAGCTGTAAGCTGGGTTTTGAAACTGTAAATTATTGTGCATTTATCTACAACAAAAGCAGAATACATGGTTGCTACACAAGCGTGCAACGAAACTATTTGGATACAAAGGTTATTGGAGGAACTTGGGCACAAACAAAAGAAATTTTTATGTATTGTGATAATCAGAGTGTCTTGCACATTGCAAGAAATCCAGCATTTCAATCCAGGACAAAGCACGTAGGGGTACAATTAGGGGTGGGCAAATTACCCAACCCGATCTAACCCGAAAAATTTCGGGTTCGGATCGGATCGGGTTGTAAAAGCAACCCGATCGGGTTTCTTGAAAAAAAAACCTAAACACATACACGCACGCCAAACACAGTCACACAAACACACAACACAAATCACATATTTATTTACAGCACACACACACAAACACAAGGTTGCTGTTGTGCACAAAACACATTCACGGACCAAGGTCAATCACACCCAATGGTCAACAGCAAGTCGCCAACGAAGTCCACACCTCAAGAAGTGTCCGATCTGTTGCGAATCTGCATGTGTGCTCACTACGGCTCAGTGTTGCTGCGAGTTTGCTGGTTTACGATTGCTGATGCCTGCTGCGCACTCGGTCGATTCCCAATTTGCTATTGCGCGATTGCGCGTCATCCGTCTGCTGCTGCGCGTCCGTGGCCACTGATTTACAGCCAAATGCCAAGTGCCATTGATTTGCATTTTACTGCTCCAAGACCCAAACTCAATCTGAATTTTGCTGCCCCAAGGCCAAGCTAATGACTAGCCTATGCCTATAGATAGATCAATGGAAGACTTTCTTTATCTTATAAAATTTGACTTTGAAAGTAAAGTGTAAAACATCCTCTACCTTAGGCATAAATAAGTCAATCGTTTAGCTTTCTTTTTCCGTCTGTCTTTTTCTTCTTCGTATTGTTGGTAGTTTTGAAGGGCTTTGTCTTTCGATGTAGTTCATTTGCTTGGACTTCTTCACGTGACGGAAGAAAGTAGGTTCATAATGAGAAAGGGATTTGCTCAAGCATTCTGGTGCTCCAAGACCCAAACTCAACCCGTCTTTTTGACCTGATCCCAACATATATCGGATCGGGTCGGATTGAGTTGGGTTGTAAGTTAAGGTTGTATTCGGATCAATGTTTGTCCAACTCGAAATCCGATCGGGTTGACCTGAACCCGATTTTGCCCACTCCTAGGTACAATATCACTTTGTTCGAGAAGTAATGGAAGACGGAAGTGTGGATTTACAAAAAAATCCATACGAAGGAGAACCTAGCAGATGTTATGACCAAGTCAATCAAAATTGACAAGTTTGTATGGAGTAGATACTCTTGTGTCCTAGCAGAGACGTAAGCAACAGGACAATGGCGAAACAGAAATGATGGTGTGGAGATTGATTAATCTTCAATCAAATCTCCAAGTGGGAGAATATCAAAATAATGGCTGACAAAGCCAGTGGCTTTAACAAGCCAAGTTCAAATTGGCTTTGACAACCACCAATCTAGAAGAATGAAGAAACTTTGAAGCAGCAAATATTGAAGGGGAAAGGTGTCGCCCAAAGAAAACAAGGAAGAAGAAAAGGAAATAATTGAAACTGCCAAACTTGAACAAAGACAAAGAAAAAAAATGAAATTTGGCAGCAACGTTTTTTGAAGAAGGAAAAAGAAGAATGAAGAAGATAATGGCGGTGAGAAAAAAAATAATATTTTAATAGCCAATTTTGGCTATAAAAATGGAGAGCTCCCCATTTGGTTTTTGCATTCAATTTTTATGAGAGAAAGCAGAGAGCTTGAGTGATTTTAAGAGCTTAAAATTATAAAGCTCTTGTGAGTCTAGTGAGTGAGAGATTGAGTGTATTGGGGTTCTGGAAAATGTGCCAAAATATTACAATACTTGTAATCCTCATATCACTAGTAAAATATTTTCCTTTTGTTTTAGCCCGTGGATGTAGGACAAAAGCCGAACCACGTAATTCTAGTGTCCTCTTTCTGCTTGTTTTTTATTTTTTCTTCCAATTTCATGTTAACTGTGGTCTTGCTTCACCCACTAATTTCCTAACAAAAATGAAATCTTTATTCTTATTATTTTTATTTAGGAAGGAAAATCAAAATCATTTAGAAAACAAAAGCAATAATACAAGAGGCAACAGACTAACCAAGCAAATTGGAAAGCGATGAGATGATACCACCGAATACAAACCATCTTTTACCAGATTTATACACCGCCATCAGTCCTCTTATTCTTTTGACCCAAATCTACTATCTCAATCACACAAAAAAATAATGTAAATACGTGATAAATAATAAAAATAAACAAAAAGGAATCAATAAATACATGATATTGTTGAGTGCTAGTAAAATAGTTTGGTAGGAATTACAAACTTATCATGAGTGAGAAGAAACCGAAAACTTTGCTCTCCCTGAACTTTCTCTCTCTATTCGTCTCTGTTCAGTTTGCAACCAGGCTAAAAACGATAGAGCAAAAGACTTTTAGTTGTAAAAGGAATAAAGGGATTTGCTTTAAAATAAATTATTTTAGAGGGGTCTATTTAATTTAGAATAAACTTATAAGTGGGATGCCATATCAGCTGCCGCATCACTTGGGATAAGTTTTGTAATTAATATTTGGTACATGTAGCGTTATCGAATTGAAAATAATTACTAAAGATTTCATTTTTATGGGAAGATGTGAGAATATGAATCTCATTCAGAGTGATTATACTACCCCCACTTAATTCTTGAAATTTTGATTTTATCCTTCCTTTATTATTATTATTATTATTATTATTATTATTATTATTATTATTATTATTATTATTATGAAAAATTTATTGTTGTTGTTGATGATGATATAATAATATTATTATTATTATAAATAATGACAATAATCCACTAAGGTGAATTTTAGTAATTTGCAATAATCAATACTGATTCTAAGATAAGGTAAACACATCAATGGTAATATAGTTCATACCGGTTTCGATTTTCACAGTTAAAGTAAATAATTTATTCTGATTCTCATTTCTCATTATAATTCTAACCCATTATGATTCCATTCTATTCTCATTCCAGCATTACTGGTTAGTAAACACACTATTAATGGAAATAGATTTTCAAATTAATGTGATTTTTTTTAGTATCTTATAATTCTACTGATATATTTATAATCATAATTTTATTGAGATTCACCTTAATCAGGCTCAACTTGATCAATTTTACTATAACACAGTCCATCACTAGCATAGAAGATATAATTAGGAGTAGAGAAAGAGGAGTCACAGCAATGGTACCACTCGAACCCGTTTTGATGCACAAGTATTGCATCAATATCCGACCCCTATTTGTAGGCTCTACTAAAATGATTCACATTCCTATTTCTATTTTGTTAAATAAATACTATCAATGATTTTGGATTTTGATTATCCAATCCATAAAATAAAAGTACCATTAAGCTTAGAGTCACTAAAATAAATTATAAAATAATTAAAAAAGTTTGACACTTAATTGAAGTTGTTTGAATGGGTTGAATTAAGTAAAGCCCAAATTTACTTTTAACCCCTTAACCTTCTTAATAGTCGAATTCAGGTGGCTAGTCAAGTAAAACTGCTTAAAAAACACTCACTTACACTTAAAGAAAATTTAAGTATTATTATAAATATCTAGATTACTAAAATATATGTAATGCATAAAGTTACAATATATATTTTCCTTTTTTCCCCTTTTTTTCAAACATGGTAAGCTTTTGTAGCTTTAAAATAGAATAGATCATATATTTATTTGGCTTTTACCAAACATAGAATTATGCTTCTTAGACACAAAAGATAAGAGCTTACGCGGCCTCGTACAGCAAAGTGAGAAGCATAATCATGCCACCTCAACTCACTTAACCTTTATCTTTTCAAATGATTCTGTTTAATCATATTTTTTCTTCGCATCACATGATATTAGATTACCCACATAAGTTTCTTAATAACAAAAGAAGAACCCATTGTTAATTTAATGAACATGATCTAATTGATAAAAAGAAAAGAAACCCCCAATTGGAAGAAATGCATATACGCCCTACATTAGGAAAGTTAAAGTTGAAAGAATAACAATATTGGATAAAAATAGGAACAATAAATACATAAAGAAATCAAAAGTGATCAAGTGGCAACAACCGTTACTGCAAGTTTAAAAAGCTAGCGGTTATCTCAACCTAAACTTGTGCCTCCATATTTGGTAACTCAAGTTCCCACTGAGCACTACTCTCTTCACTACTCATTTTATAGGCAGCATTTTCCAAAAACAATTCAGAAACTCAACTGCAACAATGGCAACTTATTCAATCTTCTCCCCCCTTCTCTTTCATCTCTTGATCTCCTTCTCCATTACAGGTACTAGTTGGTTCAACTGGTAAAACGTTTTTGATGGGTTTAATCCCCGCTAGTGAATTACTGATTGTGTTTATACATGCTGATGTTTTTGTCTTGCAGATGGGGCTCAACTCATAGTCGTGAACAACTGTCAGGAAAATTTGTGGCCTGGAATACTTGGCGGTGCAGGTCATCCGACCCCGAACAATGGTGGTTTCAAGCTTAGCAGTGGGGAGGAAGTAGTCCTTGATGTGCCTGAAAAGTGGTCGGGGAGGATATGGGGAAGGCAAGGTTGTCGTTTTGACAGTAATGGGAAAGGCTCGTGTGATACCGGAGACTGTTCTGCGCAACTTCATTGCCAAGGCACTGGTGGTGCTCCCCCGGCTACTGTGGTTGAAATGACACTTGGTTCATCTGCTTCACCTTTGCATTTCTACGATGTGAGTTTAGTTGATGGCTTTAACTTGCCTGTGTCGATGAAGCCTGTTGGTGGTGGAATTGGCTGTGGTGTTGCGTCGTGTGATGCTGATCTGAACATTTGCTGCCCGTCGGCATTGGAAGTCAAGGTAGGAGGCAAGGTGGTTGGTTGCAAAAGTGCCTGCTTGGCTATGCAATCGGCTAAGTATTGCTGCACAGGGCAGTACGCAAATCCGAAGACTTGCAAGCCTACACTTTTTGCAAATCTATTCAAGGCTATATGCCCAAAGGCTTATAGTTATGCATTTGATGACTCTTCCAGTCTCAACAAATGCAGAGCTTCAAGATATGTCGTCACTTTCTGCCCTCCCAAATAACACAAGGGAAGGTAAGAAACTTGTCATGACTTGCACCTGCAAGGAAGTACAAAAGCATAAGGCAGTTCTCCGGGAATCTTAGTTGAAATTTGGATTGTTTCCAGTTTAAATTTCTCTTTAATAGATGACAGGTTTATCATGGCCTTGTAGGGTAATGTACTCTGCTCTATTGATAGATGGAGTGTGATCTAATTTCTTATTACCTTTTGGTGCATAGAATTATTCTATATCGTGTGATTTCAAAAAGATGGTGACCCAAAATTACAACTTACATTTGGTATTATCATCAAACAACCCGCATCACTGGGTTTCCTGTTTAAGACATTCAGTCATGGTTTTATCCAGCATTGATAATATTCTAAAAGAGGGACCCATTATTTTAGGGTAATAGAGTACAAAATGAGAATGATTGCAAGAAATTATCGTCTCAGACTTGACCCAAACGCCAAGAACAGAACACACACCTACTAAGACCAGAGCTGAGATTAGATGAGCTCCAAAATATTAAAACAAAGGCAACAGAGAAAAGCTTGAAAGCAACAAAACACTAACTTAAGGTTGAAAACGTAGGCTGTTCTCCCTGGAGTTTCCGGCCAAGTGCCAATCAAAGTTAGAGGACACTTAAATTAGACAAATTTTACATATTAAACTAATATATTATGCATCTGAAAATCTAGTTTAAACAAGGAAAACGGTTCCAAAAGTTGTACTTGGAGGGAATCTTGAATTGAGGAAATAACAAGATCCCTTTAGCTAACAATTAATGTCTCTGATCACAGGCTTGTAGTATAAGTATGAGTACCGCCTGGTTCAATACGAGGTAATAGAAGCAACAATCTTTAAGACATGAGTTCAATCACAGATGACAGCATAATAGAAAATGTGGATGCACCTACTTATGCACCATCTCTGCCTGTGCCGAATGTTCAAGAAATGGTAAAGAACGACCCTTTGCATGTTCCTGAAAGATATGTCAGAAACCAAGAAGATGGACCCCTAATGAATGACATGTCACATCTGTCTTCCGAGATTCCTGTTATAGATTTAGCACTGCTCTCAGCTGGTGACATTGAGGAACTGAAAAAACTGGATCTTGCTTGCAAAGAGTGGGGCTTCTTTCAGGTACAAAAGAAAGAAGCTTATCGTAGGACCATTAAATACCGATACCATCTTTGCATAAATTTTAATAACGCAAGTTCCTTTTCAGGTTGTGAATCATGGAGTGGCCAAAGAAGTTTTCCAGAATATGAAGAATGCTGCCTCTGAATTTTTTGAGCTTCCATTACAAGAGAAGAACAAGTATGCAATGCCTGCCGATGACATTCAAGGATATGGGCATGCATATGTGGTCTCCGAAGAGCAGATACTCGACTGGTCAGATGCTCTGATTCTTGTTGTTTACCCTACTCAATATCGGAAGTTCAAGCTTTGGCCAATCACCCCGGAGGGATTCAAGTAAGTCAACTTTAGCAGAGTTATATAAAACTACTACCCATCTGTTAATCAAATCATTGGTTTACTGCAGAAAGACCATTGATGCATATTCAAAGGGAGTTAAAAGTGTTGGCGAAAAGATCTTACGTTCAGTTTCTACAATCATGGGGATGGATGAGGATGCCTTCCTGGGACTGTACAATGATCTGCAGGCTCTGCGCGTGAACTATTACCCTGCATGCTGCAGGCCAGATGACGTACTGGGAATTAGTCCACACTCGGACACAAGCACGATAACCATTCTTATGCAAGAAGAAGATATAAAGGGGTTACAGATCAAGCACAATGGATTTTGGGTGCCAGTCAAGCCAGTTACAGATGCTCTAGTTGTGAATGTTGGGGATGTAATTGAGGTATTTTTTTTCCTAAGGCCAAACTTGAATGAAATTGTTATGCAAAAGCCATTTCAAAAAACTTATCTCATACTGAACTGACAGATTTTGAGCAACGGGAAGTACAAGAGCATTGAGCACAGGGCCGTGGCAAATGAAAACAAGGCAAGAATTTCTTATGTATCATTTATTTGTCCTCTTGATGACGTAGGGGTTGAGCCATTAGAACATCTTCTAGATTCTAAGAAGCCTCAAAAAATGTACAAGAAAGTGAGGTTTGGAGATTATCTAAGGAGCGCCATGAAGAGAAAAATGGACGGAAAGGCTCATACAGAGATGGTAGAGTTTGAAGCTTAGCACATATTTCTAAATTCCAGTTTTAGAAATGGTTTCTTTTCCATATGTGGGTCTCTTACACTCTTTCTGAACGTATATTATTTAATGTAGAAGATAAATGATTTCACTTCCTTAAGTTCAGTCTGTTTCAACCCAAATCTAACCCAACTACTCTTTCTCCTCACTATATTCTACTCGATTTTTTTTTTTTTTTGGGTTTTTTGTTGACCAAGTAACAGTGCTGTTAATCAAGTCCACATGGACTCTCATTAGTACTGTATAAATTCAAAACCAAATAGATAGAAGATGTTACAGGCAAGAACCAGTATTGAAAGCCATGCGGTAAAACTGACGCCAGGTTCTGGGGCTAAGGCTCTTCTGATATTGAGATGCTATTATGGTCCGCATTTAATCCACAGCTTCACATGATATAGAGTTACTAGCTGTCAATCCGCACACATCCTCAAAGAGTATTTAAAAACAAAGCTTAAAGTAGTTGGAAAATGTCTTAGTTGCTAGAGAGACAATGCAGTAATTCAATTAATCATGAGGTCCAAAAAGTAAAATTTAGATTTTTAACATCATGCGGCATGCATCAGTACCCACTTGTAAAGTCTTTTTCAGATGAACATTTTCTATGCTTAAGATCCTCAGCCAAAACATACTTAATTAGCTGTTATTTTTACCAATAAGAAACTTCTTTTAAGGGTGTCCCGTGTTAGATTTGTGTGAAATGCCAACGGCTGTCGTTTGCAGGTCAGTTTGTTAGTACACAATATTGAAAATGACGGGAAAAATACCGTGAAGATGCAGGATATTCTCCTTTCAGACTTTACACAAATGACAAGAACACACAGCAACAATGACCAAGATTAATGAGGTTTCAAGAGAAGCTCAAAACACTCAATTAAGCCAAAACACGAAAGCTTGAAAGCTCCACAAACACTAAATTGATACAAGTAGTGAAAGCTTCATACCTCCAACTTAGTAAATAACCAAGTCAACACAGCAAAAGCTCCAAAGTTACTGAATACTAAAATAAGGCAACACATAAAGCATATTCAGCAAATTGATCTGGTAAACTAATGTATTATATAGAAGAGGAAGCACGGTCCACATTTTCCACAGTTTTTCTTTTTATTTAATTGAGAAAATATCAGGGTTTCTTTTTAGGCGATCAAAGGTCTGTAGAGCACCATATTATAAAAAAGACTACCTAGTGCTGGGTTCAATATTAAGAAACAGAACCAACAACATTAATCAGGAACAGATGGCTTCAAACTCCGATGAGACCATCAACAAAAATGTCGATGCACCAACTTATGTGCCATCTCTGCCTGTGAGGGTGGACCCTTTGCAGGTTCCTGAAAGATACGTAAGAAACCAAGAAGACAGATCCCAGTTGAATGACATGTCTGATCTTTCTTCTGAGGTTCCTGTCATGGGTTTGTCACGGCTCACAATGGGAGACCTGGAGGAGCTGGACAAACTGGATCTTGCTTGCAAAGAGTGGGGCTTCTTTCAGGTATATAAGAAAGAAGTCGATCTTATGAACATTGCATACAATCTTTGTACAGAGTTTAATAACTGAAATTCCTTCGCAGGTTGTGAATCATGGAGTTGTGGAGGAAGTGTGGCAGAATACAAATAAAGCTACCACTGAGTTTTTGGAGCTAGTAGTGAGCTACCATTAGAACGGAAGAATAAGTACGCAATGCCATCTGATGACATTCAAGGATATGGGCATGCATATGTCGTCTCTGAACAACAGATCCTGGACTCGTCAGACGCACTGATTCTTTTTGTCTGCCCAACTGAATACCGGAAACTCAATTTCTGGCCAAATACACCGAAGGGCTTGAGGTAATTCTTTATTAATGATAGCATATACTAAGTAGGGACAGCAAAAATCCTCATGGGGACGGGTTTTTTCAGGGATATTTTTCATTCGAAGAGGGTATGAGAATAATTTCATACCCAATTTTTTATTTGGAGAAGGGATGGAGAAACTTTTTTACCCAATTTCTTATTTAGGGAGGGGACGGGGATGAGGTGGAATCCTCATCCCCTACCCATTTTTTCATTTTAATTTTTAATTTTTTAAAATTACTAGTAAATAAATAATAAAGTTTAAATTATAAAATTATAAATATTGGTAAAAATAAAAAATATCAAAATATTTATATTATGAAAATTTTGGGCCTCATTAACTAATTAAAGTCCTAAATTTTTATTTAGGAAATTAAAAAGATCGAGTAGATTCTATTAGCCCAAATTTTTTTTAATTTTTTTATTCTTTAAATATTTTAAACTTAAATCTATTTTTTATTTATTTTTAGATGTTATAATTGCCCACAGCGAATCACAATTTTAATATATAATCTAATCTAATCTAATATTTGCTCTTGATTTGCTCTGATTTAACTGTTGTGTTGTAAAGGGAATAGTCCACATTTATAAAGTGCCCACGCCACCATTGAAAAAGTTAATTTTGAATCTAAATTCGATTTTATTTGTAACAATTTTGTATTAGACTATTAATTTATCATGATAGTTTGTATCCCTTGCATGCTGCGTTATTTACTAATTTAATGTATGTGACTTTTGTAATGGATATTAATATAAGATATATTTCGAACTTTACTTTTATTTGAATTTTTTATTTTAATATGATTAACTCAAAATCGAAAAAAAAAAATGTATTAGTTCTTTGGGAATCCCCTGTTATTATTCGGGGAGGGGATGAGAATTCTCTCAAATAATTTTGACGGAGACGGGAACATACGCAAAATATCGAGAATGGGTACGGAGAGATTACTACCCCCAAAAAAAAAGCTTTGTTGCGGACGGGATTGGAATCCGAAACATTTATATAAACCCAAGAGATCTTAGCAATTAAACTGATAATCCCTCCAACATATCTGACGACTACTTTCCATCTTAGAATTAAAATGTTGCATTGATACGGAGAGATTATTGATGCATATTCAAAGGAAACGAAAAATGTTGGAAAAGGAGCTCTTACGTTCAATTTCTACAATCATGGGGACGGACAATCCACTGCAGCATACAAGCTCTGCGTGTGAACTATTAAACTCCATGCTGCTGGCCAGACGGTGTATTGGGGATAAGTCCACGCTCAGACACAAGCACCATAACCATTCTGACACAAGAAGATGATGCAAGCGGATTACAGATCAAGCGCAACAGAGGTTGGGTGCCAGTTAACCCAGTTACAGATGCTCTAGTTGTGTAACATTGGAGATGTTATCGAGGTACTTGACTATCATATCAGCAATTTTTCACATATCAATACTGAATAAGATGTAAAAACAACGAGAATCTAATAAATTTGCTCTAACTCAATACCATCGTAACAGATTTTGAGCAACGGGAAGTTCAAGAGCATTGAGCACAGAGCTGTAACGGACAAGAATAGGACAAGAGTTTCGTATGAAATGAGTCAAAAGACCTCTAAGTATGTACAAGTAAATCAAGTATGGAGATTATTTGAGGAACTCCTCGAAGAGAAGAATGGAAGGAAAAGCACACACTGAGATGGCCAAAGCTCAAGCCTAGCCCCTCGCAAATATTCTCTAAATCTCAATGTAAAAATGTTCATATTCCAATTGCGTATATACATTCTACTTTTTATATTTTTCTTAGATATACATTTATGAAAACTGAACTTTTTAATCTTGATGTAGATTCGTAATTCCAACTTTTATAACTATAGCATTATTATTAGGGAAAATAACACAGAGACCTCCAACGTTTGAATAAGGGATACAAAATTCCCTAATGTTTCAAAAAAGACACTCCGACCCCCATTTGTTAACAGAAATTATAATTTTAAAGTGCAATTACCATTATACCCTTATAGCATCTCAATAATAAAAATAAATTAAATTGATTATTAATATAATAAAAATAACAATTCTCCATTTAAACTTATATAATCAACAAAATAAAAAAAAATTGGTTACAACAATAATTACAAAATCTTAATTGTACTAAATAACATATCCAATAGATTGACATATGGAGAATTGTTATTTTTATTATATTAGTAATCAATTTAATTTATTTTTATTCTTGAGCAATGGATTAAATTTATTTAGTTTGAAGAGAAAATTTGACAAAAATTAAATGGAAAAATTGGATAATGAAGTTATATTCGTAATTTTATTAATAATATAAGAATAAATTGGACAATAAACAATTATTTTTTAATATGCTATAAGGGTATAATGATAATTGCACTTTAAAATTATAATTTCTATTAACAAATGGAGGTTTGAGTGTCTTTTTTGAAACATTAAAGAATTTTGTGTCCCTTATTCAAACGTTGAGAGTTTCTGTATCCTTTTCCCTTATTATTATATGTTAAATTTTAGAATCCAGGCAAAAGCAAAAACAGACAGTACCCCTAGGGTTTAGGGGATTGTGCTAAAAACCAAGAGTAAGCTCAGAGAAGACACTGCCAAGATAACAAAAAGAATCAAAATCTATTATACGGTAAAGGCAAATATATTTTTTTCTTTTTTTTTCCACTTGTTTCTTAATAAGAACAAACAAATCCACGAACTAATTTAATAAGCATAAAATAGTTTAAGCTGCACCACAGCTTCATTGGGAGGCATTTGTCTGACCATTAGCATCTGTTTCTCTCATTGAGGTGTCCTGATTACTTGTGGCCTCAGATGAAGGCCCTGGACCTAAGAGCAGGGGAGTTTCCTTCTGTTCAACACTTGACTTCTTGGAGGCAGGATTTGCTGCCCAAGCTCTAAGAGGAGGTTCAAAATGCTTACTGGCAACATCAGGGGGAGGTGCATCTTCCCCTGGAAGGACAAGGAGACCCTTGTCTCGAAGGGAAGATGGTTCGTTGTAGTAGGCACTCCAGAGGGAATCTACAAGATGCCTTTCCTCCCTTGCTGCCCCCAGATCTTCAGGTGACATCAAGCTGATGCCTTTGATTCTTTCACCAAGTAGTTGCTTCAATTTTTCGTTATCTTCACCCAATTTAATAGCGCTACCATCCGCCTTTTCACGAGCAAGCTCTAGAAGGCCCCTTAGAGCAGCTTCACGTACATCTGGATCTTCACTGGAGGCAAGGTGCAACATTAGGCGCGGAAATCCTAGCTTATCCACTACACTGCAGTCTGAAGCATTCTCATTGAGTAGATATTGAATCAGGTTAAGAGCTTTCCTGAAAGATGATTAGATTCGATGAGAAAATTATGAAGTCCAAAAACTAAATAAAGAACAAAAATCCAGTAACCATATGAGCACATCATAAAAGAGAGAAGACTAAGCTTCTAGGATAACCTTTGAAACTTCACACTCTCAGATCCCAATGCATCTCTTAAGGCTGCATAACCATTTGCTAGGCGAAAGGCTTCAATACCAGGTTTGTTGTGCCGGATTAAAGCTGAAAGTCAACCAAAAGAACATTACATCAAAATCATTCCAAACCCAGCCAAGCTAGGGCATAAACAACAAAATAACAGTACTCACAGGATATTGCACCAAGTGCTTTAGTTCGAACAGTTACATCAGGGTCTGAGGCAAAATTAGAAAGAAGAGGTTCTAAACCATTTGCTTCCATGACCAGTTGTTGACTCCGGGGATTGTTCTGGACAATAGTGGTCACAACCTCTCCAGCTTTAGCGCGAATATTGGCATGTGAATTCTTCAGATAGCCAAGAAGAGGAGCTAGACCACCAATTGAGTGAAGATCTGTCCACATATGATCATAGAGTCAACAAGATAACTCATCCCTCTTACTGAATGGCATAAAATGAGCTGATATACTGACAAATTGGTGAGGAAAGAAGGCTATACACGTGTGATAGGCGCATTTTCAGACTGTCGCACACAATAAATGATTGCAGTAGAAACCAAAATGGCCAACAACTATCAATTGACAGCAGCTATGCAGTGCACACAAGCATAAATGAGTGTTATTCCTATTATAGCTAATTGCTCCTTGCCTCTGAAAATATTCCTACTCCCAAATATTTTACTAATAACTCAAGATAAACCATCAACCCTATTCAACAGGAGTAACATTAGAAACTAAAGAAGTTGCACCCATATTACAATTACATAATTGCTTTGTGCTTAACATGCTCAATATCGTGCACGTGAATCCGTTTCTACTTGTACTGACCAATAATCCTAAATCATACCGTAAAGGAGACACAAAAATACACCTATTACAAAAGCAAGCTACTAACCACGAACGTAAAAGAAAAATCACCCAGCCAAAGAATAATAAGACATCCGTACTGAATCTGAATTAAAAAGCATACTAATAAAGTCTCATTTAGTGATACAGATTTCTAGCATGCCTATTCAGGAACGCGAGGTTCATAAAACATAAAGAACTAACCATTAGCCATGTCAATCGACTCCACATGCTCTTGCAATTCATCCAACATATCTGCCAGCACATACAAAAATCACCAACCCAATAATTACTTGATAATTCAGGTTACAAAAATAATATTTTTTTTTTTAAATATTAGTGAAACAGTTACCTTCAATATCCTGAGGAGTAACACCTTGAGACTCCAAAACTTGCTCAGGTGTTTGCATAACAAGTGTTATCTCTTTCATACGCTTGATTACATCAACAGTCTGCGATTGCATCGCTTCCATAAACCATCTTCGATCCTCCTCACTTAACACAATCAACTTAAAATCCATTAACTAATCGCTCTTGATCACAAAATTAATAATAAATAAATAATAATCAGTGTTGGTACCTTAAATTGCGAGTTGAACGAGTGCCATCAGAATGGGCGAGGCTCCACTTGAGCAATCCGTCCCAATTCGGTCCGTCTTTCGCCATTATTTTGCTCGTCTAGACTTGTGCAAAAATTGAACAAAAACCCTAGTTTTTTCAAACGAGATAGTTATGACTTACGACAAAGAGTTTAGTTAGAAGAAGCTTTAGAATGATAAATTTAGGCTCGACAGACGATATATAGCAAGTTAAGCAAAAGACTAGTAAAATCTCAATAATTCCAGAAACAATGGAGAGGGAGACAGAAGAGATAGAGATCGGTGAGTGTGAAGCTGGAAAGTCCTGCGGCCATTGTCTGTTTGTTGGTCTGGGCTAAATCAGACTTCTAAGGCCCAATATCTTTTTCTGAGCCCACAATTTGGCCCAAGAAATAATTTCAATTTTTTATTTTTCAATCAAAGCCAAACTCTAAAACCAGCTTGTTTTGATTATTAATTTCACAAAATTAACAAAAGTGGGCTTTTATGTTAAATCCTCCGCACAAATGAAATTTGGACAATAAAATTCTATTACAACAAAATCTTCTTTACATATCACAAATGGAACTATCTTTTTTCGGGGGAAAAAAAAAGTATGAGGGTGGATAAAATCTAAATAATTTTTTTTTTGTTGAAAAAAAAAAATAGAAGGGAGGACAAAACCTAAAATAATTTTTCTTAACCCATATCTCTCTCAAAAATTGAATTTGAATGCTTAGTCAAATGAAGATGTTTGAAAATTACTCAGCCAATTTCTGTTACGATCAACACACAAGAAACTTGAATGCTTTTGATGCCATGTTTATATGTATGGAAGACTAATGAGTGAGTTTTGTAAATAATGAAGTACTTGCGCATGATTTTGTTATTGTGCGAATTTTGTAAAGTTTCATGTTTTGTTTTTATTTGATTATATTTAAATATACAAATGTCTCAAGTTTTTGTTTACCTAAAAAAGAATTTGTAATTTTTTTAGGGCGGGCCTATTTGTACTCTAAATATTACTTTACACACTCTATTACTTTACATGCTCACTAATTATAAAAAAGAAATTAAATTTTACTTTATATACTCTTTAAAATTTCAAAAATAAATTAATATTTTAATCTTTTAGCTTCGGTGTCACACCACCGTAAAAACTAACATAATAGCTTCCTATTGTATGAGCATTATGTTTCGTAATATTATTCTTCTTCCCTTTACTTTCAATAAAATTCGCAATATTCATATAAAAAATGTGAAATTAATCGTCCTATATTTTCAGCACTCTTATAATGATCATATTTAGAGAATATTCACTATTTATTTAATGAGCAAGTTTAATTTTTCATATTTTGTTCAAATTAACTCAATTAATAAAATTTTTATTAAAAGAATTCTTGATTATCAAATCTAACATTTTAGATTTGGATCTAGTGCTAAACTAAATTGTAATAATTTTTTAATATCTCATGTCAATATTCATTAAGATTGTTTATAATTAAGTTTATAAGCTAAATTCAAGATGGCTTCAATGTCAACAGAGACAGGAGAAGTCATCATATGATATTCGGTCAAATGAAATCATTTTGGAGGACAATATCAATATTGCTAATACACTTTTCATTGAGAAGGTCGGTTATTATTAACCCAGTAGTCTTATTAATTCTCTATGATTTTTGTATTTTTGTTCTTTGTTATTCTCGTTTGTTAAAAAATATGCAAGAGTAATTAATAATTATATATTATTCTAAATTTTTCATCCCACAAGTGTTGTAGTGTGTAGCAAATACATTCTCAGAGGAAAGAAAAGGTATTGTAGACACACAAATTGAATTAGCGATAATAATAAAACATCTGCTAGGAAATACTAAGTATGTTGTAATTACTAAATAAAAAAATAATTTGACAAATAATTATTGATTCACATCTACAGCTTGTTATTTTCTTTAATATGTGTCCTTAGAATATATATATATATATATATATATATATATATATATATATATATATATATATATATATATATATATATATAATTAGCAACGAATAATTTGAAAACTTGATTAGTGCTTGTTTGTATGAATGACTCAATAGAACTATGACATGAGAAAGAGATTAATAAGTTTATTGATTTGTCCTATTACTTGTAGTTAACAAGAAGTTATTATTTTGATCGAGTAGGTTGCATTACCAAAGTTTATGGATGGCAATGGGGTGGGGTGGGGGTGGGGTGGTCTACCTCATTCCCCACCCCGTTAGAAATTTTTGCCTCCATTCCCCACCTCATTCCCCAATAAATTTAGTGGGGTGGGGATAGGGAATCCCCATGTGAGGAATGCTTTCTCCATCCTCACCCCATTCCCCATTTATCTATTTTATATTAGGTATAAATATATGATTTCAGTAAGTTAAAAATTAGAGACTTAAAATAAAATAATCACTATATTATAAAGTATTTAAATTCTTTTAAAAAAATATCTAAAAGTTTGAAACAATATCTTAAAATGATATTAAAAGTGAAAAATATTTAAAGAGCGTCGCACTTTAAAAGAGAAAAAAAATATAACAATGTTTCATAGTTGAAAAATATTGTATGGTTTTCTTTCATTCATATCTTGTTTATATTGCATAAAAATTAATTGACATTATAATTCATAAAATAAAAATTATTAAATAAGAATTAAAAACATATTTATATATAAATGGGGATTGGGGTGGGG
>NW_006262139.1:14415606-14442098 GCF_000493195.1 Citrus x clementina | reverse complement strand
TGGGGAGTGCAAAACCAAACCCCACCCCATTAAGAATTTGGGGATTATTTTCCCCCCACTGCCCACCCCATTCCCCAAAAATTATTTAAAATTTTCTCCATTTGGAGTGGAGCTCCATGGGGTCCCAAACCCGTGGAGGATTTTGTCATCCCTACCAAAGTTGGAGAAATTGGAGTTGCGTCCAATTTTGTTAAATTTACTCAAAAAAAAGAAGAAAAAAAAAGTACTTAATGAAATTGTTTGAAAAAAACATTCAACTCCATCTTTAAATTCTTTTTGTTCGTCTGATTGATCACCCAAGGCCAAGTACTAATGAAAAGGTTGAAAATGGGATGAAGGCAAATCATATGAGAAGTAAATAAGTGTCATGATCTGACGTACATTTTGAAACAACCAGCAGAGTCCTCCAAAATGCCATTATAGACAAGCCACAAAAATTCTATTGTTTGTTTACTGTCATCTTCAAGCCAAATTTAAGTTCGTTCAGTGTACACTGTACAGTACTTGTATTTCTTTGAATTTGTTTTCCTCATCTACGCCAATAGCAGTGTAAATCTTCATTCGCTCAAAATTTTTATTGCTGGTAAAGCTTCTTAATTTGATTCCACTGGCAATTTTTTTCTTTTCAAACTTCTTTAAATTCGATAATAAATTTTATCGTTGGTTAATCATTGTATATCCATCAACAAAAGAGCTCATATGAGACATGTTTAACTACTTTTGAATTTGGTTAGTATCCTAATTATGAATGTAATTTTATTATTAGTTGTTCTTTCTTCAACATTTCATGCGTTTGGAATAATTTGTTACAGTATATTTTGAATTTAAGGGCAAAAACCTACTGAAAAAATTTAAAAAAGGATGAACCTAGGGTTTAGGTTCACAATCGTGACTAATTAAAGGTTAGAAAAGGCGGTGATGGAAAAAAGGATCGGAGAAATTATGATAATTAGCTTAGTATTTCGGGTATTAATGTGTATTTATACGGTAAAATTTTAGATTAATAATGTTTTTATCGAGTGAGAGGGTTTAATACATATCTTGCTGTTCAAATTTTTTTTTTTTTTAGAATAATAATTTCGCCCTTCATATTTCAACGAAAATACATGAGTTTAGTTTGCGTAAAAGGACGCTTCCCCTCTACTACACTGGCATGATGCTAACGGCCAATTAGCAGTCTTGGTCATATCTTACATAGTTAAATGGAAGATCCTATCATTCTTTTGGTAATAAAGTGTTGGGATGGTCTCAAAGTTGTTATTTTACAATAACTTCAAGGTGAGGTTATTTTAATTTAAAGTTTTGAATTAAAATCTTAATACAAATTTATAATTTTTTGGTGTATTAAATTATTTGATATTTAAAAATTATATTAAGTCCCGATTAATTTAAATTCGAACCCATTAAAATAATAAAATTCTCTCAATAAATATTTAACGTAGCTGTGGTTGGATGAGTTGGCAACTTATTT
This sequence comes from Citrus x clementina, assembly GCF_000493195.1. NCBI lineage: Eukaryota > Viridiplantae > Streptophyta > Magnoliopsida > Sapindales > Rutaceae > Citrus > Citrus x clementina. The sequence goes on along the minus strand of NW_006262139.1, from coordinate 14,440,627 downwards.
GGCCTCTGTCTGTTGTAATCTTCAGTGTTGTTATCTGGTTTTGCTCTGTTCTCTATCTAGTCTCTGTTTTATTCTGTATCTACTCTTTGTATTTTCTTCTTACTCTGCCCCATCTTGTTGTGGTCACCTGTGTTTAATTGATTAATCACTTAGTTTGTTTCATAACTGGGTCAATTGCTTTTCAAAAATACAGAAAGAGGGAGAGAGAGAGAGAGAGGAAAAGGGCTAAAGATGGCTGAAATCATTCTTACTATTGTTGTAGAGGTTGTAAAGTGCTTGGCTCCTCCCGCATATCGCCAAATTAGCTATTTGCGTGAGAGTAAGTGCACTGGCAACGTACAGAATCTCAAGGCTGAAGTTGAGAATCTCAAGTCTGAGAGGGTGAGTACACAGCATAAGGTTGATGAGGCTAAAAGAAAAGGAGAAGAGATTGAAGAGAATGTTGAGAATTGGCTTGCAAGGGCAAATAATGTCATTGTCGAGGCAGATAAATTTACAGACGATGAAGCCACTGCAAATAAGCGCTGTTTCAAGGGGTTATGTCCTAATTTGAAGACCCGCCGTCGACTTAGCAAGGAAGCAGAGAGGCAGAAGGAGGCTGCTGTCAAAGTCCGAGAAGCTCGAAGATTTGATAGAATTTCCTACTGTACTGCTCCAGAGGATATACGGCTTATCTTTAACAAAGACTACTTGCCCTTTGAATCAAGAATGTTCACTTTGAGGAATATACTCAGTGCACTAGAAGATCCCGATGTCAATATGCTTGGGATTTATGGGATGGGTGGCATCGGAAAGACGATGCTGGCGGAAGAAGTTGCTAGGAAAGTCAAGAGTGACAAACTCTTTGATCAGGTGGTTTTTGTTGAGGTGTCCCAGAATCAAGACATACGAAAGCTTCAAGGAGAAATCGCAGATAAATTAGGCCTGAAGTTTCATGAGGAGAGTGAATCAGGAAGGGCGAACAGCTTATTTAAACGTATAAAAGCAGAAAAGAAGATCCTGATAATTTTAGACAACATTTGGGAAAATCTTGATTTGCGGGTTGTCGGAATTCCTCATGGAGATGGTCATAAAGATTGTAAAGTATTGTTGACGGCCAGAAGTCTAGATGTATTGTCTGGGAAGATGGATTCTCGACCAAATTTCTCAATTGGTGTTTTAAACGAAGAAGAAGCTTGGAATCTATTCAAGAAGATGGCAGGTGATTATATTGAAGGTAGTGAATTCCAATCGGTGGCAAGGGATGTGGCAAAGGAATGTGCAGGTTTGCCTGTTTCCGTTGTGACGATAGCGAGGGCATTAAGGAACAAGAGATTATTTGAATGGAAGGATGCGTTGGAACAACTAAGAAGGCCATCCTCAACGAACTTCAAAGACATACAGCAAACTGCATATAAAGCTATAGAGTTGAGTTACAATAAATTAGAAGGGGAGGAGCTCAAGAACATATTTTTACTAATAGGATATACAGCTATAGCATCCATTGATGCCTTGTTAATGTGTGGTATGGGATTGGGTTTATTTCAAGGTGTCAATAAGATGGAAGTAGCACGAGCTCGAGTGCGGACATTGGTGCACAAACTCAAAGCTTCTTGTATGTTGCTTGACCATATAAGCAAGAATGAAGAGTTCTTTTCCATGCATGATGTGGTTCGCGATATTGCCATATCAATTGCATCTAGAGAGCAAAATGCGTTGACAGCGACAAATGAGCAGGTTGGTGGTTTCAGGGAATGGTCAGACGAAAGTGCAGTAAAGCATTACACTTCGATCGTCTTGCACGATATCAAGGCTAATGTGCTCCCTGAAGTAGTGGAATGTCCTCAACTCAAACTTCTTTTTATACATGCGGATAAGGAATCTTCATCATTAACCATTCCAAACAATTTTTTCAAGAGGATGATACAGGTCAGAGTTATAAACTTGACTTACATGAATCTACTGTCACTGCCTTCAACACTTGGTTTTCTTTCAAACCTTCGAGCATTGAGTTTGTGTTATTGCAAATTGCTAGATATAAGTGTTATAGGAGACTTGAAGAAGCTAGAAATCCTTTGCTTAAGAGGCTCTGATATTAAGCAGCTGCCAATAGAAGTAGGTCAATTGACTTGGCTAACCTTGCTTGATTTGAGAGAATGTAGGAAAGTAGAAGTTATCCCACCAAATGTTTTATCAAATTTATCCCATTTAGAAGAACTGTGTATAAGTCGTAGAAGCTTTCAAAAATGGGAGGTGGAAGTGGAAGGTGTTAAGAATGCAAGCCTTGAGGAGTTGAAGCATTTGCCTAACTTGACCTCTTTAGAATTAGACATCCATGATGTCAACACTCTGCCCAGAGGCTTGTTCTTGGAGAAGCTGGGAAAGTACAGAATACGTATTGGAGATTGGTATTGGGAGAGCACCAACATTTGGCGTAGTGAATTCAGACTCAGGCTGAACAACAAGATTTGCTTGAAGGATTGGCTGATCGTGCAACTGCAGGGAATTGAAGACCTTGAATTACGTAAATTGCAAGAGCAAGATGTCATTTATTTTGCTAATGAATTAGTCAAAGTGGGTTCTTCACAACTCAAGTTTCTGAGGATCCATGGTTGCAGCGACGCCCTCAATCCCCCGGCAGAGTCAAAGGTATGATCATTCCTAATTTAAATAATTGGTATGAAGGAATTTTTCACTTTGGGATCTAATATTAAAAATAATGAAATAATAACATCAAGTACTTTTTTACTGTAATCATAAAATTTAATTATAACAGCTTAATAACTTTTTACTATCCCCCAACAACAAAATCTTGTTGACATCAGACTTGGATGACATGACTTAAACCTCTAATGAAGAAGCTCAATAAAATCGTAATCGTACTTTATTCTATGTGTAGAGTTCTCAAATTTAGATCGGCAATTTTATCTAACCCTTCAGTTTAAACCATTTTTCAGAGCTTAAATCATATCCAAATATCATAAGACATGCATGTAGCATCATATTTTTAAAATTATGAAATCATTTTGTCTGATTATAAGTTAGAATAAAAATAGAAGTTTCTTGTGCATCAAAGTTAATTTTAAAAAAATCATCAAATGTTGTGTTTATGCTTATTTCCAAAGTAACCAATTTTGCAGAAATCTTTAATGTTTGCAACTAAATTAATATTTAAATCTTTTTGCTTCAGAATAAAACCACAAAAAAGAATATAATAGCCCTTGTATTGCATGAGCTTTATGCTTTATCATATTCTTCTTCTCTTTTCTTTCAATAAAATTCGCAATATTCATATAAAAATTAATTGTCTTATATTTTCCGCACTCTTGGAATAATCATATTAAGAGAATATTGATTATTTATCTATTCTAAATAAGTAACAAGTTTAAATTTTCATATTATTATTTTTAAATTAACTCTATTAATATTTTTTTAAGGAAATCTCAAACATGGAATCCAAAATATCAAATTTTAATCTAGTACTAAACTAAGTTGTACTAATTTTAAAAGGTCTTGTGTCACTTTGCATTAAAGATTGTGCTCACAATTAAATTTATACTCTAATATCAAAACGCCTTTAATGTTGACAGAGACAGGAGGAATCAGCAAATGATATGCAGTCAAATGAAATCATTTTGGAAGATAATGTTAATATTTCAAATACACTTTTCATTGACAAGGTTGGTTACTAATAACCCAATAGCCTTTTTAATTCTCTGATTTTTGATTGTTTCTCTGATTTTTGATTGTTTGTCCTTCGGTATTCTTGCTTGTTGGCGATATGGCAAGAGTAATTAATAGTTATATGATTTTTAATACCAAGTGTTGTAGGGTGTAACAAATACTTTCTCAGAGAAAATAATAGGTACTCTTGACAAAATAAATGAATTGATGATAATAATAATAAACATATCTATTAGGAAATACCGAATATGTTGCAAGGAAAATGCTATTTTGACCCAAAAAAGAGGGTTTTTAAATTTTGACAAAAGCATGAAAAGACTAAAATGTCTTGACAGAAAGCAAGTTGATTGATAACTAACCTGATATTGAAAATCTTGTTTTGTTTTTGTCAAAATTTTGTAACTCAATTTTTTGCCAATATAGCATTGTTGATCTTGTGATTCCGAATAATGAAAATATATTTTGACTGATAAATTGATTAACATTTATGAAAAACTTGTTTGATGCTTGTTTGTATGAAAGTCTGAAGAGAACTATAACATGACAAAGAGATTAATTTTATTGATTTGTCTATCAAGCAAGTAGTTAATTTTTTGATCGACCAGGTTGGGTTACCAAAGTTGGAGAAGTTGGAGTTGCGTTCAATAAATATTGAGAGAATTTGGCAAAACCAAGTTGCAGCCATGACTTGTGGTATTCAGAATTTAACGCACTTGACCCTGTACAATTGTATGTCTATTTTCATCTTGTACAGTTAGTAATAACAGCTTTGTTCGATTCCAATACATTAAGATAGAAAAATGTCATGTCTTGGAAGAGTTAATAGTCATGGACAACCAAGAAGAAGGAAGGAAGAATAATATTGTAATGTTTCCTCAGTTACAATATCTAAAGATGTATGATCTTGAAAAACTCACAAGCTTCTGCACAGGAGATTTAGATGTTCTTGAATTTCCATCCTTGAAAGAATTATGGATATCTCGGTGTCCTAAATTCATGGTGAGATTTAAAAGAACTACTAATGACTTGACAAAAAAGGTACGCACATGAAATTTAAAACTAATTTTTCAACTCTTGTATGTACTTTCTGCATGCTAGGTGTATTATTATTATTTTCTAAAAGGTTGGATAAACATATTGTATTAGCTAGGTACATGAAATTTAAAATTAATTTTTCAATTCTTGTATATACTTTCTGCATGTTAGGTGTATTATTATTATTTTCTAAAAAGGTTAAATTTATTAGATGGACATATTGTATTAGTGAGTGGTAGCTTCTAATTCTTTTCTATTTTGTTAAATTTCCTCCAAAAAGCACAGTACTAATTTTGTGAAATTGTTAGAAAGGACATCAACTTATCAATTTTGCATTTTTTTCGTTTGTTCTGATTGATTACCCAGGTGTTCCCCAATTTGGAAGAGTTGATAGTAGATGTCAGAGTATATAATAACAAATAAATTTCTATTTTCAGAAGACTTGCTATGCAAACTTAAATGCCTTGATGTTGAGTTTGTTGATGAGTTGACTACTATTTTATCACTTGATGATTTCCTCCAGAGATTTCACACCTTGAAAGTTCTCCAAATAGAAGGAAATAATGGTTTGTTGGCAAAAGAAAAGATTGAAAATGGGATAGAGATAATCATAAGAGAAGCATTCAAGTGTTATGATCTCAAGTACATCTTGAAACAAGAGTCCTCCTCTATTATGAACAATTTGGTTATTCTACGTGTAACGAAGTGTTGCCGTTTGATCAATCTAGTGCCATCCTCGACATCCTTTCAGAATCTTACAACTTTAGAGATATCGTATTGCAACGGATTGAAAAACGTATTAACATTCTCAATTGCAAAGACTCTGGTGCGACTTAGAGAAATGAAGATAGAATCATGTGTTATGATAACAGAAATAGTACTGGCAGATGATGACGATGATCATGATGCAGCGAAAGATGAGGTTATTACTTTCAGCGAATTGAACGAGTTGAAGCTTTTAAATTTAAAAAGTCTGAGAAGCTTCTACTCTGGCAATCGTGCCTTGAATTTGCCATCTTTGGAAAGATTACTGGTGGATGATTGCACCAATATGAAAATTTTCTCTAGAGGAGAATTAAGCACACCTATGTTACACAAAGTGCAGCTGAATATGTGGGATGAAGCATGTTGGGCTTGGAAGGAGGGCTTAAATACAACCATAGAACAGGTTAATCTTAAAAAGGAAAGCTTCCTCAGGAAGCGACGTGAAGCTCCTCCATCCCAGCAATTTCTTTCTTTCGCTCCTGCCCCCAATCTCAATCTTCAAACTAGGTTGGAAATTTTTGCCGCGATGGTTGCTGGCGTTTGGTCAGATGACAACAACTTGCAGCTGGAAGCAACTACTCAGTTCCGAAAACTGCTTTCAATTGAGAGGAGTCCACCAATTGAGGAAGTCATACAATCGGGCGTTGTCCCGCGCTTTGTTGAGTTTCTTATGAGGGAAGACTATCCGCAACTTCAGTATGAGGCTGCTTGGGCTCTTACAAACATTGCTTCTAAAACTTCGGAGGACACGAAGGTGGTGATTGACCACGGTGCTGTTCCAATATTTGTGAAACTGCTTGCTTCTCCAAATGATGATATCCGGGAGCAGGCTGTTTGGGCATTGGGAAATGTTGCTGGTGACTCACCTAGATGCCGTGATCTTGTGCTTAGTGAAGAAGCTTTGATTCCATTGCTGGCACAGTTAAATGAGCACGCTAAGCTTTCAATGCTAAGAACAGCCACATGGACGTTGTCTAATTTCTGCGGGGGCATGCCACAGCCAATATTTGAACAAGTGAGACCAGCTCTTCCAGTGCTTGCGCAGCTTGTTCATTCAAATGATAAAGAGGTCTTGACTGAAGCCTGCTGGGCACTCTACTTTCTTTCTAATGGTAAGAATGACAAAATTCAAGCTGTAATCGAGGCAGGTGTCTGTCCACGACTTGTTGAGCTCCTTGGACATCGATCATCCTCAGTGCTCAGTCCTGCCCTGCAGACTATTGGACATATTGTGGCAGGGGATGATTTCCAGACTCAGTGTATAATTAACTGTGGTGCACTGCCGTACCTTTTGGTCCTGTTGATCCATAGTCATAAAAAGAGCATTAAGAATCATGCATGCTGGACTATTTCAAAAATTACTGCTGGAAACAGGGAACAAATTCAGGCGGTAATTGACGCTGGCTTAATTGGTCCCCTTATCAATCTGCTTCAAAATGCTGAAATTAATATAAAGAACTGGGCTGCATGGGCAATTTCAAATGCCACCTCGGGTGGTAGTCACGAGCAAATCAAGTACCTCGTGAGAGAAAAGTGTATAAAACCATTGTGTGATCTCCTTCTATGCGCTAATCCAACAATAGTCACTGTTTGCTTAAAAGGATTAGAGAACATTTTGAAGGTTGGGGAAGCTGAAAAGAATATGGACACAGCCATTGGAGATGTTAATCAATATGCGCAGTTGGTTGAAGAGGCTGAGGGATTAGAAAAGATAGAAAATCTACAAAGTCATGAGAACAACGAGATCCATGAGAAGTCAGTAAAGATTCTCGAGACATACTGGTGTGGCCGTGTGGTTGGTCCTCAGCCTGGTTTACCGCATGCAGGGAACGAGGGGGAAGATGCACTGGGCAGTAATGTGATAACCAATGGTAAGGTCTATTAATTATTATTATTATTATGACTTTGAATCGGCTCAGATTTTAAAACAACGCTCATGATCTTGTTTATTTCACTTGATGGTTTCAGGTTGAATGGTGGAACAGCCCTTTATCCATGTCGTTGCAGGATATACGGTAGCCAGATTCATTTCTTGGCATTAATTGTGTTACCAAATTTCAATTTCTAGGCACCCCCAAGGACTTCTCAAGTACCATATTTTAGTTAATTAATTAGAGATGCATGTGTGAATCAATAGCCATGCTTGTGTGTGCGTGCCTTGAGTTAAAATGCATTGGAATGCTGGAGTGTTTCGGTTGTTATAACGTTGAAACTAGCCATTAAACGAGCTTACAATCATTCTAATCATGCAATTTTTTCATGGAGATAATTTAATATTTTAGTAGTGAAATTCATTGAAGTACCATTCGAACATTATTAGCTTCATTCCTCTGGAAATTCAACGTACATGAATGATACCCATTATATATATATATATATATTTTAAAAAAGATTAATTTCTTTCCAGCGATTTTTTTTATATAAATTATGATTTAGAATATAAGAGTTAAAAATTAACACTTAAAAACTAATATATTTCTTTCACCTATTAAATGCGAACATTATTATAAGTATGAATTAAAAAAAAAATATTAGATGTTATATTATTTTGCATTGATTAAATACAATCCTTATGGTATAGACTCGAAATAACAATATTTGTTGATAGGAATTATTGGAGCATGTATGATGGAGTGCTCATCTAGTCCAAGATTCTGGACTTTCTTAAAGTTTGAGAAATCTATTATGCCACACTCATACACCATATGATGTAACAATTTTTTCAGACTTTAAGAGAGTTCAATATCTTGAAGTGGATAATTTCTCATATATGATTTTACTTGCAAAATAATTATTTTTATTTTTATTTTTTTAAATACATTAGTCTTTTTTATTTTAAATGAACCAATTTATGACTAAGGTCCAATCTAAAAGGTTACTGAAAAAATTAAAAATTTATTCCTTTATTAACTATTAAAAAATATCTATTTTTTCCCAAAAAATTAAAAAAAAAAAAAAAACTTTGGGCTTGAAGTAGATCAATCATGTTATAGACTTAGATGTCTAAGTTTATGGTTCTAAAGATGATATCAGTCATCAGAGGTTTTGAGTTCCAACGACGTTGATTAATATTACTAGATTTGGTTTTTAAAAAAAAAATTATCATACTCAATAGTTTGTCTTTGCACATTTACAAATACTGAATGTGAAATGCCAAAAGACATGAATGATCCTACGCCATAGTTTTTATCTTATTTAAATTTTTTTTTTTTTTTTTCAGATGCACTTACATGTTTAAAAATGAGGTGAAGACCATTCAAAGTTGGATTGTTCTTCAATGAGTTGTTTGATTGTTTTCTTAGGTTGAATTAGGGTTTATACGTCTTGTGTCCATTCTTGAGAGCAAGTTCTTGGTCTTGGGGATTCCATTTGTGTGTATGATCAATTGAAATTTGAAACCCCAACAGTGTTGTTTATGTTTTTAGAGTTGCTTATATCAATCACTGGATGAAATGGCCAAAATTCCTTATCCCTTTCTCTTTTTATTGACCAGACAGAGCAGGCACTTGGTACTCCCAAAGCAACATTGTGTAGAGCACTTTCATGAGAAGCAATTTATGCACTTTATTTTCTGCTTCTCTCGCCCAACATGGAGCTGTACAAATTAATGTTGAAAAGATTCGGGATAATCAACTTCCAGATATGTTTTCTCGTTTTCAAAGTCTAACACGATTGATTCAAAAATTGGCATCCTTTGATCTCCAGTCTTGTTATTTAGAATTGCTCTGCTCCCTATCTAATTGTCCTGTTGTTGTCTCTGTTTTGTTCTGCTCTGTACCCACTCTTGTAATATATATATATATATATTTTTTTTTTTAATACCTTTTTCTACCCCAGATTGTTGTAGTCACTTCACTTGTGTTTAATCTCTCAGTGTCTGTTTGCTCCATAACTCGTCAATTGTTCAGTGCTTCACTTCTTGTCTTTGAGGTTCTGGTTCTGTCTTATTAGTTGATCAATCATGTTCTACATTTCTGCGGAGGATAATTGAGCACACCCGAGTTGCACAGAGTAACACTGAACTGAGTTGATAGTGGACACTGGACTTGGGGGTGTGACCTCAATAAAAACCATACAACAGCAGTCTTAAAACAACCGCACATATTCGTTAATTTACTAACTAATCAAGAGATATTCATTGAAATGTATTTTCAGTTTGTTTAATTTGTACAATTTTTTTCATTTTGTGAAACTGTAACAATTTCATTGTTTTTAGTGTTATGTATATATTAGCTTCAGTTTTTATTGATTGTCACTTAAATTTGATATTGTAAATCATTGTACTCTTATGATATAATGAATGGAAAAGATATAGTTCATGGTGTGTGTGTGTGTGTGTGCTTTTTTTTTTTTTTTGCCCAAGTTGGAATGATATTTGTTGTTTATGAATCAATTTTCAAAACCCAGAACCAAAACGGTGCGTTTCGGAGTGTCCAAACTTTTGGAATTCCTCATTTGGGTCCTCACGTGCTTGCATTACGTGACTTTGCCAAAGGTATCTATCTGTTTGATACATACATCTCGTGTTTATTCATGGGGCAAAGATCTTCTCTTAGTTTTCTTCTCTCTCTTAATCTCTTCTAGTTACATGAGAGGTCAAGATTAAATTTTTCATTTTGATATTGACAATCAACCTAACTCTTTTCACTTTATTTACAATTAAGCTAATTTTTTTAACTAGATTTAAAAAAAAAAAAATAGTTCCAACTCATTATATTATCATGAAGGGTGGCGTGGCTTTTTGCACTTTATCATATACTCTTTTGCTTTGTACCATCCTTCCAAATACCAAAATAAATCTTAGCTAAATGCATTACTTTTATTAAAATAAAAATTAAAAAAAAAATTACCTCTGTATAGTCCCTTCATTGTTGTACATTATTTTCTTACGAATATTGATAATTAGTATTAAAGCTAACAAATAATCATAATTAAAGCTATCACCTTCTCATCCTTTATCTTCATTTATTCATTCTTTTTCTTCAATTCTAAATTAAATTAGCCAGGGAACTTTGGCTTTACATCATAGCATGCGCTTAAAACACACTTTCAACTTTTGATCCTTTCTTGATGTGGAGTGTCATTCTTAAAACTTAATGGCAAAGACCATCATCGTCTAATATCAGTCATTCATTGCAACCCACAAAATCCTTTCCTTATTTACGTCCATTATTCTTCTACCCCTCTTCCATTAATGAAATCATTTTTTAATATCGGTCATTCTCTTTGCAATCATTCCCCAAAATCAACAAAACCCTTTCCTTATTTATTTCCATCTTTTGATCAGAGACACACACTTTGCGTCGGTTTTATTGTGTTCATTGTTGATTTGTTATTCTGCTTTTGCTAACAATCCTTTGTTATTTTCAATCCTCTGATGTCAACAATACTTGGCCTCCGTTTGAGTTGATTTGACAGAAAAGGTACGTATATGAAATTTGTAATTAATTATTCGATTCTTATATATATATATATATACTTTCTGCATGTTAGGTGTATTGTTATTACTTTCTAAAAGGTGAAAATTTATTGGATAAATATATTGTTTTAGCTAGCAGTAGCTTCTAATTCTTTTCTTTTTTGTTAATTTTCCTCTAAAAGTTACAATACTAAGTTTGTGAAATTATTAGAAAGAACATCAACTAATCCATTTTGCCTTTTCTTTTTCTTTTTTTTTTTTTTTGGTTCTGATTGATCAAATAAATGTCTATTTTCAGAGAACTTGCTATGCAAATTTAAAATGTCCTGATGTGGAGTTTGTTGATGAGTGGACTACTATTTTATCACTTGATGATTTCCTCAAGAGATTTCCCCCCATGAAAGTTCTCCAAATAGAAGCATATGATGGAATGGCTGTCAAAATAAAAGGTTGAAAATGGGATGGAGGTAATTATAAGAAAAGCAAATTAAGTTTTGTGATGTGAAGCGCATGTTGGAACAAGAGTCCTCTAATATGAACAAATTGGTTATTCTGCATGTAAGGAGGTGGCTCAATTTGATTAATCTAGTGCCATCTTCGTTATCCCTTTCAGAATCTAACAACACGCATGATCTTGTTTCTTTCACTTGATGATTTCAGGTTGAATGGTGGAACAGTCCAAATATCAATTTGTAGGCACCCGCAAAGACTTTTCAAGTACCATATTTTAGTTAATTAATTAAATATGCATGTGCGAATCAATAATCATGCTTGTGTGTGCGTGCCTTTTGTTAAATGTATTGGATTGCTGGAGTGTTTCGCTTGTTAGGGCATCTCCAATGTAGCACTAAATCTAACACCAAATTACATTTTACATCATTTTTGGTGTAAAATACTTCTCAAATGGTGTAATAAATAGTATTGCACCAAATATGGTGCAATACTATTCATTACACCATATTTGGTGCTAGGGAAAAAAAGTCTCAAATATCCTTATTACTTTATCTTATTTACATATATGTCCTATTTTATATAATATTTTAAGTTATTATTGTTAACATATATGTTTCCATAATGTTGATTTTGATGATAACAAACAAGATTAAGAATGATTAATCTTTTAAGACCAAATTATTTTTTATTCTTTTTAAATAAATCATTATTTTCACATTATAAATGTTTCATATTTAATGGAAAAATGATTTTATGAAATTGGTTGTTTTTCAAGTTTATGGTTTAATTGAAAGAATTTTGAAAACTTTGAAATTAACAAGTATTGCTTGAAAATTTGGAAAAGGATTTATTTGAAACGTTTCATATCATTTTGGGCCATATCATAATTTTAAAAAGTTTTGGGAATAGAAATTATTATTTAGAAATTCTGAAATTGGATCTATTTGAAAGCTTTCATAACATTTTGGGCCATAATATAATTTTATAAAGTTTTAGGGTCAAACTATAAATTTAAAAAATATTTCACTGTAGCAGTTACTGTAGCAAGCGGCTAACCGAATATGGTAAACAGCAAATCGGATTTTGGGTAGTAAGCTTCTGGAGCATGAACGGCTATCTGGATTTCGCAAGCGGCAATCCGGATTTCAAAAGTGGCTTACCGGATGTAAAAAGCGGCATGCCGGATATTCTGAAATTTAAATTTTTGCCTTAATGGTAACATAAAAACGGCTTACCAGATTCCTAAACGGCAAGCCGGTTATGACCAAAATGTGCATAACAGCTAGTTTTTGAGCTCAAACTATATAAACTCAAAACCAATTCATTTTTGGTAATCTTGGCAAGCAAAAACAAGTGCACACAACATATATTAAGCTTTAATTTCGTAAATCATCATTTATTAAATCATCTTTGTTATTCAATTTATATATCCACTCTTAAAGAGAGTTTCATTGTTGTAATTTTCATTTCTCATCAAATTGTGAGTGTACAAGTGTGAGAAACACTGGGGGTGAAGAGATTGGAGAGATAATCTTTTGTTGTAAAGGTTCATTGACATCTTGAAGTCAATTGTAAACGTTTGAAGCCTTGGAAAAGCTCGGATAGTGAAATCATCAAGCTCGGTGTGCTTGGAGGCATGGACGTAGGCGGGGAATGCCGAACCACGTAAAAATCCTTGAGTTTGCTTTATCTTCCCTTGCTCATTTATTATTGCGCTTTCATTGAATTTATTGTTTTCGAATTTATTAAGGCATTAGATTGGATTATTAAGGCATTAGCTTAATTTTTAAAATCCCAATTCACCCCCTCCCTCTTGGGTTGCCTAATTAGTATTTTAATTATTATTATTTTTGTTATTTTTTTAATTTCATTTTTCAATTTTTGAATATTATACTAATATTTTAAATAAAAAATATTCAACACAAAAATTAATAATAAAAATAAAATGCCAATAACATTAATTACTAGATTATGTTAGCCTAAAGGGCTACATATAATGTAATTTTGATGATAACAAACATGTGTATTAAGCAATTTAATAAATATTGTATTTCACAATTTTCACTAGTTTTTGAAGGGTAATATTTATGCAAGTGAATCAAGTGAAATCAAGCTCAAGACACTTAACGGACAACGGCGAAATCAAGAATAAAGTTTAGAGCTCAACGGACAAATTAGTGTGATAAATTCTTGTAAAGCCGGTATGATTTAATTGATGCATGATTTAGCATTTGAGAAACTCAATAGATTAATTTAATTAATTACTTTTTATAAACTTAAAGGTTTTATTTTTATAAGATAAAGTACCTTGTGGTTTTGAGTAATTTGGACTTAAATGCAAAGTTTTGAAATCTTTGATTTTAATAAGTATTATTATTGAATTTCGGAGTTGGACCTTTTTACAAATATTTGAAATGTTTTGGGTCATACTATAATTTATGAATATTTAGGACTAAAGTGAAAGATTTTGAGAACTTTGAAAAATATGGGTATTATGTCGAAAAGGACCTTTTTGCGAAAGAATAATATCTTTGTGGCCATATCATAATTTCAGAATGTTTTGGAAAGACAACTATTATTAGGAAATTCTGAAATTGGATCTATTTGAAAAGTTTTCTAACGTTTTGTGCCGTAGTATAATTATAGGAAGTTTTGGGTCAAAATGTAATTTGAGTGAACATTATTACTGTAGTAAAATTCAAAAATAACGGTAATATCACTGTTCATGAGCAGCTAGCCGGATAAATCAAGCGGCTAACCGCTTGGGCGGGGGAATTTGCCTATAACGGCTAGTTTTCAGGCTTTAACTATAAAAACTCAACTCCAACTTCATTTTAAGGACTAATACAAGGAAAAACAAGATCATATAACATATATTGAGCTTCCATTTTGTAAATAATCATTTATTGAATCATCATTGAGCTATAATTTGTTATCTACTCTTAAAGAGAGTTTCATTATTGTGATTTTCATTTCTCATCAAATTGTGAGTATACAAGTGTGAGAAACACTTGGGGTGAAGAGATTGGGGAGAAAATCTCTTGTTGTAAAGGTCCATCGACACCTTGGAAGTCAATTGTAAACATTTGAAGCATTGAGAGGCTTGAATAGTGAAATCCTTAAGCCGGGTGTGCTTGGAGGCGTGGACGTAGGCAGGGATAGCCGAACCAAGTAAAAATCCTTGTGTTTGTTTTCTCTTCCCTTACTCTTTTAATATTGTGCTTGATTTAATTTATTATTTTTTATTTGATTAAGGTAATAGATTAAATTGTTGTACGAATTGTATTGCATAAATTTTAAAATCCCAATTCACCCCCCTCTTGGGTTGCATAACTTGCATTTCAGATTACATATTACAAAATTAAAAACACAAAATTAAATTAACACAAATTAAAAAAGCTACTACTACTAGCAAAAATTAGAACAATTATTTAGTAATGTGGGAGTTATCTATATTAATGTAATGTTTAATTTTCATAATGTACTAATTTATTTAATTAAATGAAAATTTAATAATTTTCTATATTTTTTTGTTAATCGATATAAAATTACTTATTACTTAATTATCTATATTAATAGTAATATTTATTGTGTTAATTGAATTAATTCTTGAGAATAAAAAGAATAAAAAGAAGAATATTCTTTTTGGTGTAAAATTTGGTGTAAATGGGTTTGAGATGAAATAGTACTTTAATGTAAAAAAAGTACATTTTTTATGTTGGTGTTACACCAAAATGGTGTTATGCATTGAAGATGGCCTTATAATGATATGAAACTAGCCATTGAATGAGCTTATAATCATTGTAATCATGCAATTTTTTTTTTCCAAATGATACCTATTACATATATATATTTTTTAAAAAAATTATTTCTTTCCAACGATTTTTTTATATAAATTATGATTTAGGATATATTAATTTAAAAACTGTAATATTTTTCTTTCATCTATTAATTTAGAACATTATTATAAGCATGAACTAGAAACTAAAAAAAAATTATCAGATGTTATATTATTTTACATTTAATTAAATAAAATCCTTTTTATATAGGCTCGAAATAAAAATGATGTGTTTTTAAGAATTTATTGGAGTATATATGATGGAGTACTCATATGATCTAGAATTTTGGACTTTCTTAAAGTTTAGGAAGATTTTTACACCACATAATTACACTATATGACATTTTTTTTTTCAACTTTAAGAAAGTCCAAGTTCGTGGACTAATTTCTAATATATGATGTTACTTACAAAGCACACTACGAAAAAAAGGCAATAGATGACATAAATAACTGCCATAAAAGATGGTGTATAACAGATAATTTATCCATCATGTATATCACTATCATTAATTTATAATAGAATATTTTTCGTCATGAATTCATGACAGTTTTTTACAATCATATATATGTCACTCAATCTTTTAATGGGAAATTAAAATTATTAAAATTTTGAATTTTTTTTAATTTTTTGGCTGAAAATTGATATTGTTTCAATATTAAAATTACTTAAAAAGCATTATTATTTTGAATTATGATGTTATCATTATTTGTATTGAATTAATATTAACGTCGTCGTCGTTGCTGCTGCTGCTATTAGAATTCTCAAATTCCACGAATTTGTTTCTAGAATAAATTTATAAATTTAAAATAAATATTAAATATGATATAAAAAATTAAAAAATCCAAATAATACAACCTGGATATCCATTTAATCATACAATCCATATCATTCAAGTATTCAAACTACAACAATCCAAAATTTCACAAAATATCCTAAATAGCCTGCAATTGTTGGCCTCAAGAATACGAGTCCCGTAACTCCTAGCCCCATAACTCAGCATCTTATTCCTGTTCAAGAAAAGAATTACGGCAATAACCAATGTAACTATGAACAAACATGCATACCTTAATAATAGTTTACAATCTAATAATTGCACATAGCAATTTTTTTTATAAACTGAACTATCCGAATGAAAATATCTATCGTACCTTCAGAGAAAAAGAGAACATAGAAGCTAAAAGAAAGCAAAATTGACAATTCAATTGCCTAATTTAAGAAAAGGAGAAAAAAGTTCATCACATGCTACTATAATGCCAATATATGTTATCATCGCTTCACATTTTCATAAGAACTCTGTCTCCACAATATTTTAAATTAGCAATTTTACCACAAGCCAGCAACCATTTTCACAAATGAAGTATTTGTAGCAGTAGTCAAATTTTGTCAGTTGCAATAGGGGTATCTATCTCAAAACTAGTTCTAAAATAGAAGAAAGCAAAGAATTAGAAAGATTATAAGTTAATGAAACCCATCAAAACATCAAGAAAATATAATAAAACATGAAATAAAAATTCATAGAGTTCAAGCAAAAGACAGAGATGTCTAACCATTTATTCAAATACCTAATTATAAATTTCTAAAGTAATCCAATTCGGCCGCCTTGAACAACATCATTAATGACACTACCTTATGTAAAGTGAAGCACTTCATAATTGGAGGACCAAATGTGTAGCAAGAGCATAGGACCAAATGTGTAGCAAGAGCATTTACCTACTTTGATCAAACATCATAAAAAACCACACAACACTATATTCTAAATTTTCAAAAATATTTACTAATAATCCCTTCAACATTTCAGTTTCAGAATTATTGAGCTGCCTAAAGGAAAACTAGCATCAACAAAATTCAAACATACACAAAACAATCTAGTTCTTTCCAGTTCAAGCAAATAAAAAAAAACTATGAAAGATATAAGATTCACAATCTTTGTAGATTTAATTCTTTAGTCCAACTAGACCAAGGCCATTCACCACCACAAGAAATTTGACTTTTTAAGACAATTTTTATTACGACATTTGTAGATTTTGTCATAAAATAACAATTATGGTGACGATGTTTAAAATCGTAGCCAATAATTTCATCATGGCTCATATTATATTTTGTAACAAATAATATTTGTTTTAAGACCCATTAATTGGTCACCTAATTAAATGTTTTGTGACAAACATAAAATTAGTCGCAAAAGGGCATGCTTTTTTGGAAAAAATATCATCTTTTATGACAAAAAAATATGGTAGCGAAATATAATTATAAGTGACATAATTATTTCGTAACTAAAAGAGGAATGTAAAATTAATCAAATGATTTGTGACAAAAATATTAGTCTCCAAAACCAATATGTTTTGATTAATTTCAAGACCCTATTTTTTTATTACAGATAATTACCTACTGTGACAAAACTAAAAAATAGTAGTTTAAAATTTTATCTTGAGTAATATTATATTTCATGACCTTTTTTTTTTCAGAGGCACATTATTTAGTATTTGATTCATTTTTTTTTTTGGGTGGTGAGCTTTACAACACTTTAAAAAAAAAGAATAATAATCAATAGTTTTCATAATTATATTATATTTTGTGACCAACCATTTTTGTTTTATATATTTAATTAAACAATTGATATTTTATTTTATTGAAGTGTAAAAACATTAATTTACATCTATTTACTGTTAAGAATTTTTTTTTAAAAAAGTCATCATTGTGCCCCTCTCATTTTGCCATCATCTTCTGAACTAAAATGGGAGTAAATTGAAGTTTTTCAACTTTTAGGTAATAAATTGATGATTGTAATTTTAAGTTAAATAAAAACTTAAACTTGCTTGAATGTGAGCACAAAAAAATCTAAACTTAAATGGAACCTACATTTCTTACTTAAATTTCTCTAAATAAAATCGTGAAACACAAATTAATCCCCTCCCACTCCCTTGTTGGCTATAATTTGTTATCTACTCTTAAAGAGAGTTTCATTATTGTGATTTTCATTTCTCATCAAATTGTGAGTATACAAGTGTGAGAAACACTTGGGGTGAAGAGATTGGGGAGAAAATCTCTTGTTGTAAAGGTCCATCGACACCTTGGAAGTCAATTGTAAACATTTGAAGCATTGAGAGGCTTGAATAGTGAAATCCTTAAGCCGGGTGTGCTTGGAGGCGTGGACGTAGGCAGGGATAGCCGAACCAAGTAAAAATCCTTGTGTTTGTTTTCTCTTCCCTTACTCTTTTAATATTGTGCTTGATTTAATTTATTATTTTTTATTTGATTAAGGTAATAGATTAAATTGTTGTACGAATTGTATTGCATAAATTTTAAAATCCCAATTCACCCCCCTCTTGGGTTGCATAACTTGCATTTCAGATTACATATTACAAAATTAAAAACACAAAATTAAATTAACACAAATTAAAAAAGCTACTACTACTAGCAAAAATTAGAACAATTATTTAGTAATGTGGGAGTTATCTATATTAATGTAATGTTTAATTTTCATAATGTACTAATTTATTTAATTAAATGAAAATTTAATAATTTTCTATATTTTTTTGTTAATCGATATAAAATTACTTATTACTTAATTATCTATATTAATAGTAATATTTATTGTGTTAATTGAATTAATTCTTGAGAATAAAAAGAATAAAAAGAAGAATATTCTTTTTGGTGTAAAATTTGGTGTAAATGGGTTTGAGATGAAATAGTACTTTAATGTAAAAAAAGTACATTTTTTATGTTGGTGTTACACCAAAATGGTGTTATGCATTGAAGATGGCCTTATAATGATATGAAACTAGCCATTGAATGAGCTTATAATCATTGTAATCATGCAATTTTTTTTTTCCAAATGATACCTATTACATATATATATTTTTTAAAAAAATTATTTCTTTCCAACGATTTTTTTATATAAATTATGATTTAGGATATATTAATTTAAAAACTGTAATATTTTTCTTTCATCTATTAATTTAGAACATTATTATAAGCATGAACTAGAAACTAAAAAAAAATTATCAGATGTTATATTATTTTACATTTAATTAAATAAAATCCTTTTTATATAGGCTCGAAATAAAAATGATGTGTTTTTAAGAATTTATTGGAGTATATATGATGGAGTACTCATATGATCTAGAATTTTGGACTTTCTTAAAGTTTAGGAAGATTTTTACACCACATAATTACACTATATGACATTTTTTTTTTCAACTTTAAGAAAGTCCAAGTTCGTGGACTAATTTCTAATATATGATGTTACTTACAAAGCACACTACGAAAAAAAGGCAATAGATGACATAAATAACTGCCATAAAAGATGGTGTATAACAGATAATTTATCCATCATGTATATCACTATCATTAATTTATAATAGAATATTTTTCGTCATGAATTCATGACAGTTTTTTACAATCATATATATGTCACTCAATCTTTTAATGGGAAATTAAAATTATTAAAATTTTGAATTTTTTTTAATTTTTTGGCTGAAAATTGATATTGTTTCAATATTAAAATTACTTAAAAAGCATTATTATTTTGAATTATGATGTTATCATTATTTGTATTGAATTAATATTAACGTCGTCGTCGTTGCTGCTGCTGCTATTAGAATTCTCAAATTCCACGAATTTGTTTCTAGAATAAATTTATAAATTTAAAATAAATATTAAATATGATATAAAAAATTAAAAAATCCAAATAATACAACCTGGATATCCATTTAATCATACAATCCATATCATTCAAGTATTCAAACTACAACAATCCAAAATTTCACAAAATATCCTAAATAGCCTGCAATTGTTGGCCTCAAGAATACGAGTCCCGTAACTCCTAGCCCCATAACTCAGCATCTTATTCCTGTTCAAGAAAAGAATTACGGCAATAACCAATGTAACTATGAACAAACATGCATACCTTAATAATAGTTTACAATCTAATAATTGCACATAGCAATTTTTTTTATAAACTGAACTATCCGAATGAAAATATCTATCGTACCTTCAGAGAAAAAGAGAACATAGAAGCTAAAAGAAAGCAAAATTGACAATTCAATTGCCTAATTTAAGAAAAGGAGAAAAAAGTTCATCACATGCTACTATAATGCCAATATATGTTATCATCGCTTCACATTTTCATAAGAACTCTGTCTCCACAATATTTTAAATTAGCAATTTTACCACAAGCCAGCAACCATTTTCACAAATGAAGTATTTGTAGCAGTAGTCAAATTTTGTCAGTTGCAATAGGGGTATCTATCTCAAAACTAGTTCTAAAATAGAAGAAAGCAAAGAATTAGAAAGATTATAAGTTAATGAAACCCATCAAAACATCAAGAAAATATAATAAAACATGAAATAAAAATTCATAGAGTTCAAGCAAAAGACAGAGATGTCTAACCATTTATTCAAATACCTAATTATAAATTTCTAAAGTAATCCAATTCGGCCGCCTTGAACAACATCATTAATGACACTACCTTATGTAAAGTGAAGCACTTCATAATTGGAGGACCAAATGTGTAGCAAGAGCATAGGACCAAATGTGTAGCAAGAGCATTTACCTACTTTGATCAAACATCATAAAAAACCACACAACACTATATTCTAAATTTTCAAAAATATTTACTAATAATCCCTTCAACATTTCAGTTTCAGAATTATTGAGCTGCCTAAAGGAAAACTAGCATCAACAAAATTCAAACATACACAAAACAATCTAGTTCTTTCCAGTTCAAGCAAATAAAAAAAAACTATGAAAGATATAAGATTCACAATCTTTGTAGATTTAATTCTTTAGTCCAACTAGACCAAGGCCATTCACCACCACAAGAAATTTGACTTTTTAAGACAATTTTTATTACGACATTTGTAGATTTTGTCATAAAATAACAATTATGGTGACGATGTTTAAAATCGTAGCCAATAATTTCATCATGGCTCATATTATATTTTGTAACAAATAATATTTGTTTTAAGACCCATTAATTGGTCACCTAATTAAATGTTTTGTGACAAACATAAAATTAGTCGCAAAAGGGCATGCTTTTTTGGAAAAAATATCATCTTTTATGACAAAAAAATATGGTAGCGAAATATAATTATAAGTGACATAATTATTTCGTAACTAAAAGAGGAATGTAAAATTAATCAAATGATTTGTGACAAAAATATTAGTCTCCAAAACCAATATGTTTTGATTAATTTCAAGACCCTATTTTTTTATTACAGATAATTACCTACTGTGACAAAACTAAAAAATAGTAGTTTAAAATTTTATCTTGAGTAATATTATATTTCATGACCTTTTTTTTTTCAGAGGCACATTATTTAGTATTTGATTCATTTTTTTTTTTGGGTGGTGAGCTTTACAACACTTTAAAAAAAAAGAATAATAATCAATAGTTTTCATAATTATATTATATTTTGTGACCAACCATTTTTGTTTTATATATTTAATTAAACAATTGATATTTTATTTTATTGAAGTGTAAAAACATTAATTTACATCTATTTACTGTTAAGAATTTTTTTTTAAAAAAGTCATCATTGTGCCCCTCTCATTTTGCCATCATCTTCTGAACTAAAATGGGAGTAAATTGAAGTTTTTCAACTTTTAGGTAATAAATTGATGATTGTAATTTTAAGTTAAATAAAAACTTAAACTTGCTTGAATGTGAGCACAAAAAAATCTAAACTTAAATGGAACCTACATTTCTTACTTAAATTTCTCTAAATAAAATCGTGAAACACAAATTAATCCCCTCCCACTCCCTTGTTGGCTATAATTTGTTATCTACTCTTAAAGAGAGTTTCATTATTGTGATTTTCATTTCTCATCAAATTGTGAGTATACAAGTGTGAGAAACACTTGGGGTGAAGAGATTGGGGAGAAAATCTCTTGTTGTAAAGGTCCATCGACACCTTGGAAGTCAATTGTAAACATTTGAAGCATTGAGAGGCTTGAATAGTGAAATCCTTAAGCCGGGTGTGCTTGGAGGCGTGGACGTAGGCAGGGATAGCCGAACCAAGTAAAAATCCTTGTGTTTGTTTTCTCTTCCCTTACTCTTTTAATATTGTGCTTGATTTAATTTATTATTTTTTATTTGATTAAGGTAATAGATTAAATTGTTGTACGAATTGTATTGCATAAATTTTAAAATCCCAATTCACCCCCCTCTTGGGTTGCATAACTTGCATTTCAGATTACATATTACAAAATTAAAAACACAAAATTAAATTAACACAAATTAAAAAAGCTACTACTACTAGCAAAAATTAGAACAATTATTTAGTAATGTGGGAGTTATCTATATTAATGTAATGTTTAATTTTCATAATGTACTAATTTATTTAATTAAATGAAAATTTAATAATTTTCTATATTTTTTTGTTAATCGATATAAAATTACTTATTACTTAATTATCTATATTAATAGTAATATTTATTGTGTTAATTGAATTAATTCTTGAGAATAAAAAGAATAAAAAGAAGAATATTCTTTTTGGTGTAAAATTTGGTGTAAATGGGTTTGAGATGAAATAGTACTTTAATGTAAAAAAAGTACATTTTTTATGTTGGTGTTACACCAAAATGGTGTTATGCATTGAAGATGGCCTTATAATGATATGAAACTAGCCATTGAATGAGCTTATAATCATTGTAATCATGCAATTTTTTTTTTCCAAATGATACCTATTACATATATATATTTTTTAAAAAAATTATTTCTTTCCAACGATTTTTTTATATAAATTATGATTTAGGATATATTAATTTAAAAACTGTAATATTTTTCTTTCATCTATTAATTTAGAACATTATTATAAGCATGAACTAGAAACTAAAAAAAAATTATCAGATGTTATATTATTTTACATTTAATTAAATAAAATCCTTTTTATATAGGCTCGAAATAAAAATGATGTGTTTTTAAGAATTTATTGGAGTATATATGATGGAGTACTCATATGATCTAGAATTTTGGACTTTCTTAAAGTTTAGGAAGATTTTTACACCACATAATTACACTATATGACATTTTTTTTTTCAACTTTAAGAAAGTCCAAGTTCGTGGACTAATTTCTAATATATGATGTTACTTACAAAGCACACTACGAAAAAAAGGCAATAGATGACATAAATAACTGCCATAAAAGATGGTGTATAACAGATAATTTATCCATCATGTATATCACTATCATTAATTTATAATAGAATATTTTTCGTCATGAATTCATGACAGTTTTTTACAATCATATATATGTCACTCAATCTTTTAATGGGAAATTAAAATTATTAAAATTTTGAATTTTTTTTAATTTTTTGGCTGAAAATTGATATTGTTTCAATATTAAAATTACTTAAAAAGCATTATTATTTTGAATTATGATGTTATCATTATTTGTATTGAATTAATATTAACGTCGTCGTCGTTGCTGCTGCTGCTATTAGAATTCTCAAATTCCACGAATTTGTTTCTAGAATAAATTTATAAATTTAAAATAAATATTAAATATGATATAAAAAATTAAAAAATCCAAATAATACAACCTGGATATCCATTTAATCATACAATCCATATCATTCAAGTATTCAAACTACAACAATCCAAAATTTCACAAAATATCCTAAATAGCCTGCAATTGTTGGCCTCAAGAATACGAGTCCCGTAACTCCTAGCCCCATAACTCAGCATCTTATTCCTGTTCAAGAAAAGAATTACGGCAATAACCAATGTAACTATGAACAAACATGCATACCTTAATAATAGTTTACAATCTAATAAGTGCACATAGCAATTTTTTTTATAAACTGAACTATCCGAATGAAAATATCTATCGTACCTTCAGAGAAAAAGAGAACATAGAAGCTAAAAGAAAGCAAAATTGACAATTCAATTGCCTAATTTAAGAAAAGGAGAAAAAAGTTCATCACATGCTACTATAATGCCAATATATGTTATCATCGCTTCACATTTTCATAAGAACTCTGTCTCCACAATATTTTAAATTAGCAATTTTACCACAAGCCAGCAACCATTTTCACAAATGAAGTATTTGTAGCAGTAGTCAAATTTTGTCAGTTGCAATAGGGGTATCTATCTCAAAACTAGTTCTAAAATAGAAGAAAGCAAAGAATTAGAAAGATTATAAGTTAATGAAACCCATCAAAACATCAAGAAAATATAATAAAACATGAAATAAAAATTCATAGAGTTCAAGCAAAAGACAGAGATGTCTAACCATTTATTCAAATACCTAATTATAAATTTCTAAAGTAATCCAATTCGGCCGCCTTGAACAACATCATTAATGACACTACCTTATGTAAAGTGAAGCACTTCATAATTGGAGGACCAAATGTGTAGCAAGAGCATAGGACCAAATGTGTAGCAAGAGCATTTACCTACTTTGATCAAACATCATAAAAAACCACACAACACTATATTCTAAATTTTCAAAAATATTTACTAATAATCCCTTCAACATTTCAGTTTCAGAATTATTGAGCTGCCTAAAGGAAAACTAGCATCAACAAAATTCAAACATACACAAAACAATCTAGTTCTTTCCAGTTCAAGCAAATAAAAAAAAACTATGAAAGATATAAGATTCACAATCTTTGTAGATTTAATTCTTTAGTCCAACTAGACCAAGGCCATTCACCACCACAAGAAATTTGACTTTTTAAGACAATTTTTATTACGACATTTGTAGATTTTGTCATAAAATAACAATTATGGTGACGATGTTTAAAATCGTAGCCAATAATTTCATCATGGCTCATATTATATTTTGTAACAAATAATATTTGTTTTAAGACCCATTAATTGGTCACCTAATTAAATGTTTT
>NW_006262139.1:14347257-14415434 GCF_000493195.1 Citrus x clementina | reverse complement strand
AAACCAATATGTTTTGATTAATTTCAAGACCCTATTTTTTTATTACAGATAATTACCTACTGTGACAAAACTAAAAAATAGTAGTTTAAAATTTTATCTTGAGTAATATTATATTTCATGACCTTTTTTTTTTCAGAGGCACATTATTTAGTATTTGATTCATTTTTTTTTTTGGGTGGTGAGCTTTACAACACTTTAAAAAAAAAGAATAATAATCAATAGTTTTCATAATTATATTATATTTTGTGACCAACCATTTTTGTTTTATATATTTAATTAAACAATTGATATTTTATTTTATTGAAGTGTAAAAACATTAATTTACATCTATTTACTGTTAAGAATTTTTTTTTAAAAAAGTCATCATTGTGCCCCTCTCATTTTGCCATCATCTTCTGAACTAAAATGGGAGTAAATTGAAGTTTTTCAACTTTTAGGTAATAAATTGATGATTGTAATTTTAAGTTAAATAAAAACTTAAACTTGCTTGAATGTGAGCACAAAAAAATCTAAACTTAAATGGAACCTACATTTCTTACTTAAATTTCTCTAAATAAAATCGTGAAACACAAATTAATCCCCTCCCACTCCCTTGTTGGCCATTTTTGTTGTAATCTAAACAAAAAATAAATAAAAAATCAATTATCTCCCTCTTCCTTCCTGGCCACTTCACTTTGATTGGTTTTGTATTAAAAAACTACCCATCTTTATCATTTTTTCCCTTCCAGTTTGTGCATGTGTGTGTGAGTGAACAGAAAACACGTGAATAGGGGGGCAACACCATAACTCTGCCTCAGCCACCACGAGGGCCATTAGAATCAAGCCCTTTGCCGCTGCCCAAAAGCATCCACCTTCACCTATCCACTCACGCATGCCCAAAAAAGCCATTCAACAAAATTCACTTCCATCTCTCCCTTTACTTTAAAATTGTGAGTATATATAAACTCAGCCAATTTGATTTTGATTAGTTCAGTTGGGATTGGATTATGCAAATTTTATTTATTTATTTTTTGTGTTTGGTGAAATTAAGGATTGAAATTTTTGTTCTATTATATAAATATTTTTATGCATGTCAAATGTTTGATAAAATCCTAAGAGAATGTGGTAAAAGAAAAACAGAAAATATATGCAAATAAATGAAGGAAAAATTTATTAGGTTTTGAGAAACTTTTGTGAAGTTAGGATATTAAGATGAATTTTCAATTTGGGTAATGGGTTTAGTGTGATGATTGATGATATTAGATATTTTTTCTTTTTCTAATATTGCTTCATAAGAACTTTAGAAAATTGGGATCTTCTTATTATTGTTCGCTTCAATTTGGTAATTGGTACGTAAGTAATCATATTTCTTTATTTAAGTCCTCTAACTAGGGTTTCTTCTTCGCAAACTCACGCGGCAAGCAGGCAGGCAGAGCTTCAATCGTAAACAATGGTGAAGGGCAGGCAAGGCGAGCGCGTCAGACTCTATGTTCGAGGAACAATTCTGGGACACAAAAGGTCAAAATCAAACCAGTGTCCAAACACATCACTAATTTAGATCGAGGGAGTGAACACAAAGGAGGAGGTGGCGTGGTACTGCGGCAAGCGATTGGCTTACATTTACAAGGCCAAGACTAAGAAGAACGGGACCCACTACCGTTGCATATAGGGAAAAGTTGCCAGATCTCACGGTAACAGCGGCATCGTTCGCGCCAAGTTCAAGTCCAATCTTCCTCCCAAATCCATGGGAGATAGAGTAGGGTTTTCATGTATCCCGGCAACATATGTGCAGCATGGTCCGAGAAGCTACTAGATCGACAAGTAAGATGTACCTTCTGAATTTGGGATTTATTCGCTTGACGTTAATGTTGCAAGATTTTGAAGTTGGGAGTTATACTGGTTACTTGTTTTGGCTTTTGCTATTGTTCAGTTAGTGTTGATTTTAATGTTAATGCTTAGTTTTTTGTTTTGAATTTTTCTTATCATGATATGAAGTTACTTTATCATATGCTTTCCTTTTGCTGCATCTATAAATACTATATGTCTCTAAAACTGCATATTTAATATGTTGGTTTAAAAAAAAAATCATATTTCTTTATTTTTTTAAAGAAAATTGCAGCTAGTATTAATATAATGAAAACAGTTAATAAGTTATTCAAGTCCAACCGATATAATTAGAAGTTAGAGTTATAGAATATTTAAGCTACAAATTTTAACTATAAAATATCAGGTAGCTTTGATGTGTTGGTTTGAAGGATGGTGATAAAGCTTGGGTTTCTACAGTTTGCTCAAAATATTGTTGGATTTGCTAGGAAGTGTACATGAAGTGACTAAATAAAGGTCAACAAGCTTTTGTTAATTTTTTTTTTAACGTGGATGTTGTATGTTTAATATAAATTAATGAATTTATTTCTTTTGTATTGAGATAACAAAAAGGCATGAAGAGTCTTCTGGATTACTTTGTTTCAAAAGATGAATTGGAATGAACAAAGAAGGTTCAAATAATCTCCATACAAAATCTAGATGTGTAAGCTTTTTTTTTCTTTTTAACTTAATCTTTTATTTCTTTCAACTTTATACTCATTGAATTGTAAATGTTGATTCATTGACTGCTTCATAATTTAATTTAGTTCAAGTTTCAAGTTTGACACCAACTATTTGATAGATTTAACTTAAGAGTTTTGGATGAAAAATTTTGCAAGTGTATCGAGGTTGATTATGTGCTGTAATCTTTTGATTATACTGAAGTAATATTGAAAGCAAGTATGTGCTTGTAATCTCCTGGTCTTTCATTTAGAATTTTTTTCACATATTTTTATTGGATGAAAGAATTGATTGTAGATATGTTTCATTGAGAATTTTAATTAACATTGCATTGTTACCTAAATATTTTTATTTATAGCTACTTGCCTTGCTATTTACTATTCTTTTATGCATTGGCAATAAGACTTTCTTTTGTAAGATTATTCTTCTGCACCAATTAAGTGTTTGCTCAAGTTCTTTTATTATTAATTTTATTTTTTTAATCATGTAGGGCCAAATGATACATGGAGGAAAATGATGATAAAATTGTGAAATACTTTTGGGAAAATCTTTAATTTTATAAAGTTCGAAAATGACAGATACCTTCAAAGTCATCCTTTGCTATAACATTGTCTCAGCAAAACAAGGCCCAAAAATTAAAATCAAGAACAAGATAGCAAATTTAAGGAAGTTGAAGGATTCATGAAAAAAATATCATTGTTTACTTAATTATCATTTTGTGTAATATTGCTCTTATTTTTCTTTTACAATGTAATCTTATTTGTAGACTATTATTTTTTGAGTTTTTAGATTTTAGATCTCTTTGTGATGGATTATATTTATGTTAATAATATTGTCACTTGAAAAGTTCTTTTGTCATTAAATTTTGAATTCTATGACTACATATTGTTATTAAAATTTATGAGAGACTATATAAACTGTTCTCAAAACAAATTTGAGACTAAATTAATTACCATTTGTATTTGCAAAAACTGTCACAAATTACAACAACTTGAGACGATTATGTAACGTCGCGATATGTAAACTTCAACAACAAAAAATAGCGTTGCTAATTATATCTTCAAACCTCTAAAATGATGATTTTTAGTAATTATTGAGACTATATTCACACTCTTAAGACAAATACTATGGTCACTATATATATTATATCACATATTGAGACAAATATTATAGTCACTATAAATCATTTAATATGACAAATATGAATTGTCATTGATTGCATTTCTAAATCTCTAATTTGACCATTTTGAATCTCATTTGTGACAATTTTAGCTTTATTTTCAGACAGCGATTTTTGTCACAGAAACATATTTTTAATATGACGAGAATAATTTTGGTCGCTAGAACCTTTTAAGAGGGTCGTTCTACGACTAACGTGTGACGATTTATTTTTCGTCATAGAATGTATAAGGTGACTAATATGTTATCTTTACTGACCAAAATTTTTTATAATAAAATATCATTTTTCTTGTAGTGCACATCAAACAAGTTTTCTAAAACGAAAGTTAAAGCAATAAAAAAAACGATTAACCAGTGAACTCGGGGATAAAGAATTCTCACTAGGATAGATGAGCTACAGATAGGGATGGCAATTTGCGGGTCCGGGTCCGGGTTCGGCTGCTCCGGATCCGGACCCGGACACAAAATTCTCATAATCGGACCCGCATTAAACCCGGTTATTTTTAATCCGGGTCCGGTCCGGGTTCAACCCGAAAAAATCCGGGTTTCCGGATTCCGGGTTTTGAACCCGGATTGTTTTACTTAAGCTGCTGGAAAAAACGCAAAAAAACATAACACAAACAAGATTTCCAGAACCAGATTGCTTACTTTATCCTCCTTTCCAACAAACAAACAAACAAACAAACAAGCAGACCTTTTCATCCAAATTGCACATACAAAAACTAAAATCTACGAAAGTAAAAGCGCTACAAACTTAAAAAGATTAGAATACTAAAGCACCATCATTATCAACAAGAGGGCAGTACAGTTCTCATTAAATTAGCACTAAATTTACAATAACCAACAACTAAAGCAAAGCCGAGACTCACAAATTGTAAAGAGAAAAGCTGAGACTCACAAATATTCACAGCGGCAGCTTAAGGATATGCTGATGAACACAGAACACAGCTGCGACTGAGGTGGATTTCAACCACTTTTGCTGGGCGCGATAGAGTGAGAGATGAGACGAGTGATGCTGATGAGTGATGACAGCCGTGAAGGTGATGACAGCCGCCCCGTGAAGGTGATGACAGGCCACGCCGCGAAGGATCTGATTTGATCTGAAGAAGAGAAATTACGGAGAGTTGAAGAGAGAGTGAGAGAGATTAAGTGAGGAACGGGTGAGAGAGATTGAGAGAGGATTAGAGGAACATATGAGAGATTGAGAGAAGAGAAATTACAGTTGAAGAGAGTGAGAGATCGAGAGAGGAACCGAACGAGAGAGATTGAGAGATCTAGGGTTCCATTTGGTTTTTTTTTTTTAATTTTTCTATCTATATTTAATAAATAATATCTGGATCCGGGTTCCGGATTTGCGGGTTCATCTGAAACCGGACCCGGACCCGGAAGTATGCGGGTTCTCAAAAATTGATCCGGATTCCGCATAAAAATTATTGCGGTGCGGGTTGAACCCAGACCGAATTTTCCGGGTTCAATCCGGGTCCGATCCGGGTCCGGGTTTGGTTGCCATCTCTAGCTACAAAAGCAGCTTTTAGGGATTTTGATTTCCAAGTGTTTGAATGTTTAACACTTAGAGAAGAAAAGAAAATGAGCGTTAAGTACCAAAAAGTGTACCATTTTGCTAGCGTTTTTTTTAATTATTAAAATGCACCTTTTGTGTTTTTAAATAAAATAATATATCAAATTTGGGTCAAACACGGTGAAAATCATTATTCCATCACAATTTCTTGATAGATCAAATTTCCATCACAATTCTATCATAAATCTGTGAAAAAGGATAATTCTATTACAAAACCATCATAAATTCATGATAGAAAATATTTCTATCACAAAACCATCATAAATTCATGATAGAAAATATTTCTATCACAAAACCATCATTGGTATGTAATATATTAAAATTTATGATTTAAGTTATTTTACCTAGAATCTGTCAGAAACTGTCTGTCGCCTATTGTTTGCTTTTTTTGTAATGGCATTATTTTTTACAATTCAATTTAAGCCAAACAATAGATGTACAAAATATGCGAGAAAACACCATTGTGGTCTATTCGTTATATGTGAGTGGAGCTTTTCACACTCCTCAAAAATCTTGATAAAAAAAAGTTTACAATTTAATTTGAATGAAAAATTAAAATTTTTTGGATCTATGTTTTTTGTTCTAATTAAACTAATCTTGATGACAAGTAAGAGGTAGAGGTGCTGATCCTAGCCCCGGCGAATTTATTACTTAAAACAATATAACTAAGTCAAGTTGTAAATAAATTATTTAATATAATTCTAATGATTAATTTTTTTATTTATTTATGTTCAATCATGAATTTTGCACACAAAATAACTTGCAATTAGAACATAAAAATTTGAAAAACAAATTCCATGAATGCTAAGAAAAAGAAAAAAGAAAGAGAAGAGGAAGACAAAGAGATGAAGGAGGGACAGAGCCAAAAAATAAAAAGGTTGAATGTAAAAGTTTCAAGTTTAAAGTCTGAGAATTATAAATTGAATAATGAGTATGCCATATGCATATTTAAAGTAATTATATAATATTAACTTGTGATATATTGTCGTTGATATTAATTCACATAATGGAAATTTTGTAATATGAATTTTTATTAAAATTAAAGTATTCAGAATAATTTTTTATAATATGAATTTTTACTCATACTTTCTCCACCTTTTTTTTTTTTTTTTTATAGTAGCCAGTTGGTGCATAGCTAGAAGACCGCGCAACACATTACATGAGCTTGGGGTGTGTGCAAAAAGAGTAATGATACAACCACAAACTCTTGTACAAACTTATTTTGTACAAACTGACGTGGCATGATATCATTGGTTGAATGAAAATATAAATTAATAAAAACAAATCATGTGGGCCAAGTGATATTTAATTCAACCAATCTTATCATGCCACATCAATTTGTACAAAATAAGTTTGTACAAGAGTTTGTGGCTGTATCATTACTCGTGCAAAAAGGGTCTACGTGACTCCCAATTCTCGTTTCATGTTATGGGCCTGTTTCGTTGGAACTTCTTTCATAAAGAGTGGAGAGCTTCTGACACCCCTATAAAACTCTTTAGAAACCCTTCTTTTTCTATTTGTAGCTTTTTCTTTAACGAAATTATAAAAAAGAACGTAAAATTAAAATAGAGTTTTAATTAGATTTTACTATCATTTAGAATAAATTAATTTAGAAATTGTAAACGACCTATTTCATAATAAAAATAATTATTAGGCAATTTATTTCTTTCTAAATTATTTTGATTTTATCAATAAAATTAATTTTAGCATATATTAGGATTAAAATGTAGTTAGGGTTCGTAATTGATAAAGATATTTTAATTTAATTAAATCCATATTTTTTATTTTATGTATTTTCTAATAACAATAGAACTATAATATTATAGGGAGATTAAATGTGTGTGAAAAACATGATTGTTTCATAAAAGACCCAAAAAATATTTGATTAATCTAATTGCACACCTTTTTTTTTTCTTTTTTTTTTTAAATTTTTTGCTTATCTACGATCACTTCGTTTGAACCATACATGTCAAGTTAATACTTAAGTCCATGAATGTATCAAAAATCTATGACCAACAACAATGAACAAACTTGGCGATTTCTCTTATTATTATCACTCTTTTTATTTATTTTTTTGAGTTTTTTTAGTTACTGTTTCATCTAAAATTACTTTTTTTTTTACACCACTTATTTTTTTTTCTTTGAGCAATACATTATCTAAAAATTAAATTAAAAAAATCTAAAGATGATTTAGTCAGCTTTAGCGTCCACGATATAATGAACACTCGGAAATGTGACGGTGGCTCCTTGTAAAATATTGTTCTCGTTTAAATTGTGAATTAACCCGAGAAAGAGAAATGCTCAGGACACCATTGCTCGTGAAAATCCCTCCGTTCAATTAAATGCTGTGATAATTATTACCTGCTATTTATTAGATATAATAATTACGGTACCGACTCGAATCATCGTACTCGTAGCCAATGCAGACTCTATGACTGGTCATTCTGAAACTGTAAAAAAATTTAATAGAACGCGGTAAAATCTTCACAGTAATTCAGTTTTTATTGATATTTTCAAATTTCAAATTTCGGTTTCCTTAAAAAAAAAAACAAAATTCAAGAGCACTCATAAAACCCGTGTGGTACGCCGTTAGCCAGGACGTGGGTAATCGCGACCTGAAATGACATCACAGCTTTACCGTACAAGCATCTTTTTCACAACCACGAGAATTTTCCCCTTACATCAAACATTTTTTTATTAATCAATTTGATTCCAATTTTTAAATTCAATAAATCATATGAAGTTATTATTTAAAAAAAAAAATTCAAATCAATTGAGCCGATTTTTTACCCTCAGAATTCAGAAAGTGACAGTCTCCCCTTCTAGAAAAGAAGAAAAAAAAAATTAAAAAAGAAAGATTCTATTGGCGCTCCATTCGGCGATAGACATCGGACCCGGAGACGCACGTTTTAATTTTTTTTTTTTTTTTTTTTTATAGCAACAACTATTACAATAAATAGATTCATCGCTTTTGCTAAGATTCGGTATCGTTCACACTGGGGCGCATGTTAGCCTTTGTTGGAAGCTAGTGAGCGCCAGCTCACGACACCAATAATTTGTCACCCCCGCAGAAAAACAAAAAATTAAAAATTAAAAGTAATTTAAAAACGTGGAATATTCTGATCCGCACATAAAGATTTAATTTTGTCCGTCAGCGGTTGGCTTATTCCAGTTTCACACCAACGGCAAAGCAGACGGATAATTTCGCGGTTCGCAGGCGACGGTGATGAGTTTTGGCAAATTTTTTTTTTTGTTTTTTGGCGCATAGTAGTAGCAGATGGGTGAGGAGAGTGGTTAGTTGGGGGCGGGTCAGCGGTTAATAATGGGTCACACGTGGCTGTCCGACGGTGGAATATTGTCTTTCAAAGAGATTTTTTTTTTTTTTTTAATTTTTTACTTCGAAACGTCAATCAGCGTACACGTCTTTTTTCTCGTCCGTTTGCACGCCAGACGGTACGTACACCTTAGTAATAGTAACGCTGTTTATTGTTTGGATTAATTACGGTTGGGTCTAACTAATTTCTAACTGTTGCATACAAGTCCTTAACAATTTAAAAAAAGAGTCATACTACTGCTGAGTGCTGAATATCCTAAAATTTCATATTAAATAATATAAAAAATTATTAATTACTTAATAAATAACACACGTTATTTAGAATGCAATTTAAAATAAAAATTTCTCAACGCCTGTTATTTTTATAAAAAAAGAAATATCTATAAATACTAATACAAGAGTTTCTAAAAGGATAATATTTTTTAATATTTTGAACTCAAATCTCGGCTTAAATAATTATTTCATCAATGTTTCGAACTGAAATTAATCACATGATATTCACTT
Organism: Citrus x clementina; assembly: GCF_000493195.1. NCBI lineage: Eukaryota > Viridiplantae > Streptophyta > Magnoliopsida > Sapindales > Rutaceae > Citrus > Citrus x clementina. The sequence continues at coordinate 14,406,315 of NW_006262139.1, read as the reverse complement.
TACTTGTCTATTTTTTTAATAATTGCTATTAGAGATACGATCAATTGATTTAAAGTAATATAATTATTAAACATCCCAAATTTATTTCACTCATTTACTATTCATCTCATGTTCAAATTTATAGTTTCGAACTTATGTATAGGAAACTATTCGATTAATCATTTTTTTTAACTTATCATACTATATTTCCTTTCAAACAAAAAGAAGTTGTATTTTCCATAATTGAAAATAAAAATGGTAAAATTTAAACCAAAATTAACTAGATTTCAAGTAGATATGCCAACATCCAATAGTTGAGAAATCAAAGTAACTTAAATGGATGTTAAAACTCTAACCTAATTAATAAACATGTCGAATTTATGTTTGACTTAAATTTAAAATGCCATTGATTTAGAATAAGATATGTCAAAACTAACCCAAATTGCCACCAATAAAATTTAAGGACTTATTATATAACATTATGAATACACTTGTCTTTTCTCAACTTTATTTTTATTTAGTCTTAGTAGTGAAATTTTTATACTTTACTCTTTAATTTCATTAGTGTGTCTGCTTTGCTCTTACAAATAATAAATACTAATGACTGGTGAATACTAATAGATAATGACTTGAAAACTATAAATAAGCCACTTAATAGTTGGTAAATATTACACACGAATTGAATGAAGAATGACAAAGACTTACTGCCTTAGCTTATTTCTTCTTTATATTCGCTCAGCATCTTTCTTATCTAGCTTCCAAATATTTCCCTCCTAGACGCATAACATATAACACATCATTTTGAAACGTTGGATATGATTAATAAAAAAAGAAAGGACCTCTCTGTATTTTGCTCTTGTTCTGTTTTGTTTTTCCTGGAAGGAAAGCGAGGCGTGCTACTCACGCTTCATTGACTTCAGCAGTTAGAGTCAAAAAAAAAAAAAAAAAAAAAAAAAAAACTCTTCATCAGGGACGCGCTTTCACCGCCGAGTCTTGCTTACTACGCTTTAAAGTTCCCAATGTTTATTATTTCATCACTTCACCGCGCCTCTCTCTACGCCCCTTTCTATCTCTAAAATTTAGGGTTTTTGAAATTGCTGATTCTTTTGTTCAAGTCTATAAAAATTGAACATTAGATCTGAAGGGTTTATCATTTCTGAGTGAAAAATAGAAACTTTCTTCTGTTCTTTAATCTATGTCTTCAATCGGATTGTCGTACTGGTGCTACCGCTGCAACCGGATCATCCGGATTCAGGCCAGGACCGAAGACGCAATCGTTTGCCCCGATTGCCATACCGGCTTCATCGAACAGATTGAAACCATTCGGCGACCTTCGAACGAGAGATATCCCGCCGCCGAAATGTACTTAGACGACACCCAAAACCCGGAGACATTCCCGACCACGAGGTTTGGTCGGACTCGGAGAAACGGCGGAGACCGATCCCCTTTCAACCCTGTCATCGTCCTCCGTGGGCCCCGGACCCCTGATTCAGGCGGTGGAAATGAAGGAACTGCCATGGAGAGAGGAAACTTCGAGCTTTTTTATGACGACGCTACCGGGGCGGGTCTTAGGCCATTACCCGCGAGCATGTCGGATTTTTTGATGGGTTCGGGTTTTGACCGGGTCCTCGACCAGTTAACACAGTTAGATTTTAACGGGGTGACGAGGTTCGTGAACCCTCCGGCTTCAAAGGCTGCGATCGAGTCAATGCCGGTGGTCACAATTGCAGAAAGCCACGTGGCGAAGGAATCGCACTGTGCCGTTTGTAAAGAGCCATTCCAGCTCAATTCGGAGGCTCGTGAGATGCCGTGTAAGCACATTTATCATGGTGAATGTATTCTCCCTTGGCTTTCGATGCGCAACTCGTGCCCATTGTGCCGGCGCGAGTTGCCGAATGAAGCAAATGACAGAGGCAGCAATGTCGGAGGTGGCCCCGATGAGACGCTGGGGTTAACAATTTGGAGGTTGCCCGGTGGCGGGTTCGCTGTAGGGAGGTTCAATGGCAGCAGAAGAGCCGCCGAGAGAGAGCTACCCGTTGTTTTTACCGAAATGGATGGTGGGTTCAATGCTCCAATCGGGGCTCCACGGCGGATTTCATGGGTGCCCAGCAGAAGAAGGGCAAGGGAGGGCAATGGATTTGCTCGTGCTTTTAGGGGTTTTACTTCACTTTTGGGAAGGATTAGGCTTCCCACTTCGCGGGCAACTGCTGAGTTTAATCGGAGAAGTCCATTTTTAGATGTTATCTATGGTAGGTCCAGTGAGACTGCCACTGCCAATTACTTTAGTCAGTTTCATGTGGGTGGTCGGAGGTTGTATTAGCTTTCGTTGCTTGTTTAGGGTTTATAGTATGCCTTTTGGTTGGCTTTCTCCACTCAACCGAATGATACTTTTGTAAAGTGTATGATTAAGGTATTGTAAATAATGACACTTTGAGGAACGGTTAAGGATTCAAGTCAACAACGTTAATGTTCAACTTATTTGAACTGGTAGGACTGTAGGAGATAGCTTGATTTGACAAGGAAAAGGAAGAAGTAGGCTATGCAATTAGAGAGAAAGCTTGAGAGGTACAATTGTGATACAAATCCTCATGTGTTATTCTAATTGTGCAAGTGGTTTTAGTTGGATTAGTTTATGCAATTTTGATCTGTGGAATTCATCTCATGTTACATCTCTTTAGTGGCGTTGGGTTTCTCTGCATCTACTTTGCTGGGGGTTGTCTTTGTTTTATTTTCTTTGACCATGTGATTGGTTCTCTGAATTGAGAATGTATATTTGGCTATTCATTACAACACAGAATCTTATGGTTGGAATGGGCCACTGTCATTAATGCGCATTGCGGGAAGATGAAGATTATTGTCTATTCTTGTGAATCTTGTGGTCAAATTCAAAACTTTTTACATCCAGTTAGTAAATGAATTCATACTTGAAGCCTGTTGCTCTGTATGGTCAGTTGAGTCCATGGTCATTGTTAAGCTTTATATATATATATATATATATACACACACATGGAGTAGTTTTCTGGTCCGGGATTTTAAAGTAGGGGAAAGTTAGGGAAAACTTTAAAAACTTTAAAACCACATGGCTTTAAAGGCTTACAGTTTTAAAGGTTTTCCGCGTTTTCCCGTACTTTAAAATTCCTGACTGGAATATTTCTCTATATTCATATATATATATATATATCCACTTCCCAGTTCACCATATGATTTTAGTTGAATCTGTTTGGTATTGAGCTTAATGTTTATCTTGAATATTTTGCAAATCCTGTATTAGTTTTCACTTGGTTTATTTCTTTTCTGTATTTGATCTTTTAGGGGAAACATTTTGTGCATTTATCTTCACCTACTCCTTTAGAATTTTGCTTTATTCATATCATTGAACATGGCCAATCTGTGTGTCTCACTGATCATGTTTCTTTTCTTTTGTCTGTACTCGTTGAAAATGCCATTCTTCTAAGAAAAGCCGGTCTACAGCTCTGCATTCCTGGGGCTGCAAAGTCAGGTGGTCCATCATTGAAGAGGAACTCTTGGTTGGGAATTAGGGCCATGTTCGCTGATGTAGACATAATCAAACTTATGCTGCATGATCCAAATTTTGATTATCTTGAATTTGTGATGGGAGTTGAAAACAGATGCAATCTGCAAGCAAGTTATTAATTGTTTCACTTGTTTCCCTTATCAACGAGTAATCTCAATCTTCATTCTATTTAGGTTACCGATTATTTGCTTTTGTTCCATATTTCCTGTCATGAAGAGCTCCAATTAATCGGCTGTGGCAAAATCTGGTTTTCTCATATATATTGGGGAAAGTAGTTAGCTGTAAATTCTTGATCAGTCATTCATTTCCGTTCTCTCTCATGTTTGTTTGAAACTTTGTTTTGGGTTTATTAGTCAATTGTTAAGTTTGTCTATTGTGGGGGCTAACTGTTAATTAGATGTTTAGGTGCCCTGTATCACGCATATAGGCCAAGATTTCTTCCTTAACTGATTGTACTTGTCTAGTTTATAAGAAAGCCGTTTGTTTGGTTCACAGGTGCCATACAAATGACCTGTGGGATTAAAATTTAAAAGGCTAGCATTTTTTAGTATGAAGATAAAGATGGAAATAAACACTTAGGCTAGTTTGAAAGATCGGAGTGGATTGGATTAACTCTTAGGATTAGATTGGATTATACTAGATTATATAGTACTATCTTTCGTTTGTATAGTGTCGGACAAGATTATATTAAATTTAATTTAACGAAGCTAAAATAACTATTTAAATAATATATTATTTTTTTAAATCATATTATTATTTTTTTAATTTATTATTTAGATTTTAATATTATCCGAATTAAATAAATTGAATAATTTTTTATGTTTAACATATTACATATTAGTTAAAATAAAATTATTGAATTAAATCAAATTTGATTTAATATTAAATTTTAAAAAAGTTGACATTAAATTATTGAATAAACTTTTGATATTAATAACAAATTTAAACTATTAAATATCTAGTCCTATATAAACCCATGTGAAGATAGGGATTAATAGTCTTATGAATGTTGGATTAAAATTTAAACTAATTTATTAATCTTGACAATCAAACGTAAGTCCGGATTGTACTAATTTTTTAATTTTTTAAATTAGTCTAATCTCACCTTTTATCTAAGGATCATGATTCTCTTCTGATATGCTTCTTGAGTAAAAATATATGTGGGTGATTGGTAGTTAATAAATAAAGAAAGTAAAGAATTTAAATTCTATCCATACACTATCACTTAAAAATTACAAAATCTTTAAAAACTCATGAGAGCTCAAATCAGGAGAAGATCTTTATCCTTTATCCAACATCAAACATGGCGTTAATAAATGATGAGTAATTTAGCAAATTTAGCATAAATCAAGTATTAGCGCTGAATCTGGCCAGGTTGTTTGCAGTTTGCTTGTTTCCAAGGGTCACTCTTCGCAGTTCTAATGAGACTACATTATACTTTCTTGGTGGCAGAATTTGCAAAGAATCCTAAGCAAGTCCCTGGGAACTCACCAAGCAAATTTGGATGTGATATATTTGATCTTGGAAAATGCTACTTTCACCAAGTCAAACCCTGAACTAAACCAAAACAACGTCGTTTTGATTTCTTTTTTTTTTCTTTTTTGCTTCCATGAAATGTAGTCGTTTCAGACTAGTGAAAATAGAAAAAACGTAGATAAACAGAAAAACGCAGCTGTTTTTCTTTCTCTTCCTCTTCCTCTTCAATTCACCACACTCGAGCAAAATGCAGAATGTTTTAGCTCTTATCTTCCTCAAAGGTGACAGGATTTGGCACAGACAAGGCAAAAGCAAAAGCTTAAACAAGATAGAGTTTCAGCATTTATGGATTCACCACACCCGAGCAAAAACTTGAACAACAGCTGTGATGTGTGTGTGTGTGTGTGTGTGTGTCATTTTTCTCATTGCTTTAAGCGAAGGGAGAGGAAACGGGAAGGAAAAGTTTTGGTCTTCGATCTTTTTCTCTCTTTCAAAAGAAAAGGAAAAAAAGCTCGACGCGTCGCCCCCTTTGACTTTCTCTAAAGAAGACAACAAAACGCAGGAGAAGCCAAAGCAGAAGCAGAAGCAGAAGCAAAACGAGCAAGTGTCGGTGAAAAAGGCGGTAAACGAAAAACCAGCTAACGGCATATCAAAACGGAGAGTCCTACCGTCCGCTCACGAGTTCCATTACACGGCGAACAGAGCCCAAGCAGAGGAGATGAAGAAGAGGACTTGTTTGCCGTATAGGCAGGGGCTGTTTGGTTGCTTAGGCTTCAGTTCTAAAGGATACGGTGCGCTTAACTAGATCAGCCAAACTGCAGCACTAAAGATCGAAGACGTTTGGGTTTGCTTTTGCCTGGGTCAAACGACAACGTTTGCTTTCGGTTGACTAAAACAGCTGGTGAAACGAAGAGGAGAATCGAAGAGGAGAGGAAGACGAAAACGAAGACATTTGCTTTTGTTTTCATGAAACGACTACGTTTCATGGAAGCAAAAAGGAAAAAAAAAAAAAAGAAACCAAAACGACGTTGTTTTGGTTTCATTCAGGGTTTGACCCAGGGTAAATAGCATAACTCCTCGACTTTAACTCTGAATCCGCGCCCGAATATTGTCAAAAACGGTGCGTTTTGCTTGATTGCCTTTTTGCTTTGACTGCTTTCCTTTTGCTTTCATTGCTTTCATTGCTTTCATTGCTTTTTCCTTACAAGCGAATTGTTCATGCAATTAACTTGACAATTCTCACGCTGAACCCCTTCACCTTAATATTAGCTTGATTGGTCAAATTCTTGCATGCATGAGCATCAATAATTCACTCTGCAGGTTTTATTTTTTCTTGGTTAAAGATTACAGATATGATTAAGTTAGACGGCACTCGCCATTGTTAATTTGTTACAGTCATAATTGTGAATCAAATAAACCAAAACTTACTTTCATTTAACGATTTACGAAATCTATTTCACTAGAAGGCATCTCATTAATTTCACCTGATTGTTTAGCAGGTTTAAATCTGATCTTATCAAGGTAGATTTTCACATTGGCTAACTAAGAAGAAAAATCGACATTTATGATCCAGCAAAGTTCTGCAGCCAAGCCTAAAATTCTATAGCCAACAAAATTACAACAAAGCCGCAGCAAAGTTCATGATCCAGCAGCAACTTAAAAATCTTACAGGAAAACAAGGGGGGAAAAAACAAAAGAGAAGTCAAGAAGTTAATGCATTTGAAGGCTTTGTAAAGAACAAATTTTGCCCCCTCCAAATAATTTCCAAGTACGACAAAGGTAGCTTGATGCAGTGATTGCGGCGAGATGGCGCGCCAGCAGCGACAAAGATCGAGATGAAGCAGCAACGACACCAGAGATGAAGTGCAGCAACCGAGATGGGCACACTGAGAGAGCAGATCTGGAGAGAAAAGGATAAAGAGCTCGCTGTTGTGTGTAGATCGGCAAAGATAAGGAGAGAAAGAGCTTTGTTGTGAGCAGATCAGGAAAAGAGGGGGAGAGAGTTCTGTGAGTCACCTTCGTTTCGAGTAGATCAGGAAAGGAGGGAGAGAGTGCACTGTGAGTTGTTCGTGAACGAGATTTTTTGTGCCCAAGTCAAAAGAAAGGAAAGGGAAAATGTGTTTTGTGCCCAGGTCAAAGAAAGGAAAGGAAAATGTCTTAAACGCACCGTTTTCAATTTAATCAAAACGGTGCGTTTTAAATTCGGGGCGCAGTTCGGGGTTAAATTTGGGGGAAATAGCAGTGCTCAATAAATAAAGGAAAAGCTATTTTCCCCGAATCGCGCCCCGAATTAGAAAAACGATGTCGTTTTGATTAAATTGAAAACGGTTGAAAATGCATCATTTTCAATTTAATCAGCATCAGAAACCACACTCACGCATTCTCTTACTTTTCTTTTGACAAACCACAGACTCCAACACAAATAGCAATCATGCCCACAAATAACAATCACCCAACGGTCACGCGAACAGCCGACACATACGACGAACTTGCCCACAGACGATGGACCACCGCCATCACGCAATCGAGGGAGTAGAACTCACGCGGTGGTGCGTCTAAACTCCGTCGAAATCAACTGCGGAGGTGGTTGGAGCCGCGGTTCTTTCGAGCTAAATCGCCAGTTTTCTTGCTGGTTTTCGGCGGCGAGGATGGTAGGGAAATGACGACCGGCTTCCAAGCTTCAGATCAATACCTTGATCGGTCGATAGAGTGGCCGGGTCGTGAAATCCAACCGGGTCACGTTTGCGAGTCAGGCCAGGTTTGCGGGTCAAACTGGGTCAACTTCTCTCCCTCCTCATCCACTCACAAAGTGCCACACGGCTCCCCTTGGCTAGGTTGTTGCTGCTGGAATTTTTTTTGCTGGAAGCGTTATTGGTGCTGGAATTGTTGTTGTTGGAATGTTTTTTGCTGGAAGTGTTATTGGTGCTAGAGTTGGTGCTCGAATTGTTGCTGCAATTTTTTTTTTTTGTTTGTGTGTGTGAACTCCGGATTGTTTTTTATTATCTTGGGCACTTGTTGCTGCTGATATGTGTGTGTGTGAAATTGCTTACTGGTTGGAATACAACAAGAAGTCTTGCTGCTGTTGGAATTGACATTCAAATGCTCACGGTTTAAGTGACCGTTTTAAAACTCACGCACACGTGCTGCACAGCTGCAATTAAAAAGGAAAAGTGACCGTTTTAAAACGTAGCGTTTTGGCAAATTCGGGACGTAAATTCGGGGTTAAGTTCGGGGCATATAGCAACGCTGATAAATAAATGGCAACAAGCTTTAGAGGCTGCTCCGTGCTCGGAGAGCCAGTGCCAAGTCAGAATTTGGTTTTGATTACATTAGTGAAGCTCTTGGGGTAACTTGGGTTTGAGCCTGTAAGATTTGGGTCCACCCTTATCCGGAATATCACATGAATCTTCAAAATCCTGACGTGGCTCTTATCCATGTTGTAGCAAACAGATCCACAAACTATCTTACAAAACCCTTGTGTGCGTGCGTGTGTGACTTCGGTATCAAACAAATCAAAATCCCAGTCCATCCTGATTTCTCAGAACTAGTAAAAGATGGCATCAATAGTGCCACTTCAGAGTGTTTATGCTAGTAGCACAACGAAGAATTTGGATGTAGCCAGGAGCCCTTCTGTCTCTAGCTTCTTTGCTGTACCAAGACCGATAAACAGAACCCAGAAGAACAAGAAAAGATCATTGACGGTGGTTGCAGCCGCCGGTGACGTCTCGGCTGATGGCACCACTTACCTGATTGCCGGTGCAGCTGCAGTTGCCCTGCTTGGAACTGGCTTCCCAATCCTCTTCTCCCGCAAGGACATGTAATTATCATACCATACTAAGCCTCTTTATTTTTTTTTTTTTTTGGGTTTGTACACACATACGTAAAATGTCATTTTGTTAGAGCTAACCGTAATAATGCTTTTGCTGCTGCGATGTGGTTGCCACAGGTGCCCTGAATGCGATGGAGCTGGTTTTGTTCGCAAGTCAGGGGCGACCCTCAGGGCAAATGCAGCACGAAAAGACGAGGTTCAGATTGTATGTGCTCGTTGCAATGGTCTCGGCAAGCTCAACCAAATTGATAAATGAAGATCCTGTGCACACTTCTCTCTGATCTGTAATTTTAATCTTCCCTTGCTGTAATTCCTATACTGTAAAGTCACTTTCTCTAACACTGTTACATCAAGTTATCCCTGTGCGATCACCAAGACAATATATTTGCTTGCGTTTTAGTAAAGTTTAAATTGTATCATATTTGGGCTATTGATTTCATATTTCCTAATCATGTGAACTGAGTGGTACGTGTAATACTACATTTACATAGATATGTCAACTGATGTGACGTCTAATGTGGCATATATCGACTCACAGAGAAATGAATAGGGAATATTCATTAATTAATTAACTAGTTAATCTCCGAAGCTCGATGGGATTTCTAACCATAAGCGAAGCCGCATTTGAAGGGAAATAATTTTTAATCCATTAAGATAATCTTGTAATGGAAATAAAATATTTCTTAAGAAGTACTCTACAATCATATTTGAATAGATTAAACGCTAATTTGCTTATTAGTGCAGCAAAATTGTTATTTCTCTAAGTGATTAGTCAGCATATGTTGATCTCAAAACACATCAATAAGTTGTATACAACTCCACTCATAAGATGATAAGTTAGACAAAGAGTTTTAAGCTTATCAACTCAAACCCACAGCTATACTTAGCGGATTAACTCTCCCATTTAGCACCAATCCTGATACCTGACTCTGGCATAAGAAAGTCTTACACGAGACGGTCTCTGTAAGACTCTCCAATAACTAAATGTCATCTGTTCTAAATTTATTGTGGTAAAATTTTTATTGAATGAATGCACGGAATGACCACATCTCTAATTTTAAAAAAATTATTTTATTTTTCTTGATTTGCATGTGGTTGATATTAATATTCGGTCATTAATTCTCTAGAAAAACTGCTAATAATATGACACGTTTTTATGAGTAAACAAGATCAAGGCAGCTTCTTGTATCTTAAGGCTTACAGAAATGCACGCCATCTCCTACAAACACGGATTCACAAATCACAAGTTGCGAAACCCAAGATAATTTATCTGAATTTGCATTATCGCCATTTTTAGAAGTTTTGCCAGTGTAAGTTCTCAATCTTGCAAACGTTTACGTTACATAAGTTTGATACTTGGGGTGCAAGAAAAGTTGCATTTGCGGGTTGTTTTATTATTGTTTGTGCTTTTCTTGTTGGTGTTTTGCTATTGATCATTGAGTCAGCAAGAAGTGGAAGAAGATGAAGATGCAAGACGAGGATTTGGGCCGAGAGCGCCAGGCTGAAACATTGACGGATGATGAAGAAAATCAGGCGGATAGCATGGGTGAAATCGAGGACGATTCAGGATCTGAAAGCTCATCAACGCACTCCACTCCCACAAGAAATCCTTCTGATGGCATCGACATACAACCCACTTGGCCCCAGAGCTACCGGTATGTCTATATTTCTGTTATCAGCCTTGTCAGTGATCTATAATGGTATGTTTTAGGAACCTGTTACTGAATCATTTGATTGCTCAATTAGTCACATCCCACATCACTATCGAAGGAAGGCCCTTGGGTTCCCTTAACTATGTAGAACACAAACTTGCGAGGGATGTTACATATGGCATCAAGGTGGCTTGACCCTAACATTTTGCTATTGGAATTGTAAAACAAAGGGGCGAAATTGAAGTTTCTGCCATTGGTGAACTGAATCCATGGTCACGGAGTGGCCTTTTGGTTTTCTCGGCTTTATTGTGCCTAGTCATATGAAATGCATCTTCAATTGGTCAAAGGTGTCATGGGTCTCAGGTGCTCCAGTGAATGCTAGCAGGCTTAAACATCACATCAGGACTTGTGTTTCTATTGCACTGATGGCAGAATTTCCTTAATAACTGATAATCATAGCAGTGAATCAAATGTAGTTTGTCAAAGATCGGTATAGAAGAAGAATAAATAGAATAAGTTACTATTCGCTTGACCTCTGTCTGTTGAATGTATGTATGCAGGCAATCAATGGACATTTATTCAACTGTCACCTCTCCTTCGCTTGGTTTCCTTAAACCGTCAAGTCTGTCAGCATTAAGCGGTTCCATGTCTTCCTTATACAAGAGAAGTCAACCTGCTTCTTATTTGGAATCTTCCCTCAGTAAACCACTCATTTCTGATTTAGAAAAAGAAGAAGTGCTTTCCCCTAGAGTCCATTGGAACGTACCTTCCCGTTCAAGATTATCAAATATCAGCGACATGCCACGTTCACGAATGTCATCTATTAGTGATTCATTACCACCGGCAAGGAAGTGTTCACTTGCTCAATCATGTCTTAATGGTAAAAATCTATACCCTTCCTCTCAACATTTAGAATAAAGAAATCAAAGATGATATCAACTTTTTCAGCTTTATCTAATTTAAAGGCATGAATATTTTCATTTGTCAAAGTCTTGCAATTATGTTATTAATTTCTTTCTAGAGTTTATGATTTCACTATATCTTTTAAAACTTGGAGTCATAGTTTTCCTATTATGCAGGAATCAATGTTCTCTGTGGAGTAGGACTCCTTGCAACTCCTTACGCAATCAAAGAAGGAGGGTGGTCTAGTCTCTCATTGCTCTTCATCTTTGGCATCATTGCTTTCTATACAGGGATTTTATTGCAGGAATGTTTAGATAGTGCTCCTGGACTTACGACTTACCCTGATGTTGGGCAGGCTGCTTTTGGCATTACCGGTCGCTTGATTGTAGCTGTGAGTCCAAATTATATGCCACTACTCTAATGTTAATAAGCATGTCTATAGCTTTGTTTGAATCAACACAAGTTAATTAACATCCTTGCTTCAAAATGACACTGATAGCTGTGTTTTTTGTGAAATGCAGATAGTTTTATATTTGGAATTATTTGTAAGTGCTCTATTTCTTACCTGTATTCTTTTTCAATATTATCTCATTATTTTGGTGCCCTATTCTCATCATGTGCTAAAAGTCGAACTACTATTTTCTGTAGGCCGCTAGTATTGAATACCTTATTATGATGAGTGATAACTTAGCATCATTGTTTCCACACACCAGCATGAATTTTGGTGGACTACATCTGGATTGTCATAAAATCTTTTCCATTACGGCGACTCTTGTCGTACTTCCAACTGTTTGGCTTCGAGATCTTACTTTACTCTCTTATATCTCAGGTTTCTTATCTTTGATCCTCATAATATCTCATGGATCATCATTTTGTTAGCACCCATTGCTTAAATTATATCTTGCTGATTTTTTAAAATTATGTGCTCAGTTGGAGGAGTGATTACAACAGGTGTGGTGGTTCTTTGCTTGTTATGGATTGGTTTGGTGGATGCGGTTGGATTTCATCCCTACGGAACAGCTCTCGACCTTTCAAATCTGCCTGTCACAATTGGTTTATATGGATTTGCCTATGCCGGCCATTCAGTTTTTCCAAATATATATTCTTCAATGCAAGAACCCAAAAAATTTCCATTTGTTCTTATGATCAGGTAAAACATTCTTTGATGTTTACTAGCTTAGCTAAGCTCTATCAGTTTAATAGGCAAAAATATTAAACACTTCTATAAATACTCATGTTTACCACATAGTTGAACATTTGCCTTGGTTCACAAGTACTTATTATCTACTTTTCTGTAAAACATCACAAATTAGAGAAAATATTGTGGACGTGACAATATATGTTAATTCCAATGCAGCTTTGTTTTCTGTTCCCTTCTGAATGCCGGCGTAGGAATCTGTGGCTACCTGATGTTTGGTGATTCAATTCAGTCTCAATTCACTTTAAATTTTCCCAAAGAATTTGTAGCTTCCAAAGTTGCAATCTGGACAACGGTATGGTGAAAAGACTCAACTCTGCATTCTCTTTACCTTCCTGTATAGCGACAGATTAAGTGATTTGGACTAGCAAAATACTTACCAGCTCAAACGTTACAGAGATGCTGCTGTTAAGATCAGTTTCTATTACTCATATCACGTTTTTTTCTTTTCTCCTGGTATTTTTCAGGTTTTGATCCCAATGTCAAAGTATGCCATGACGCTTACACCAATTGCATTAAGTTTAGAGGAACTCATGCCTTCAAAGGAGCTTCAATCTTACAGTGTATCAGTAATCATCAGAACAATTTTAGCTATTTCAACATTAGTTGTGGCTCTCACACTTCCTTACTTCGGTGAGTACATTTTATACTTAATGTTGGAATCTTTGTAACTTTTGTTTTGATTACTGAGTGTGCATCGGCAAATGCAAAAAATATAACATGAGAAATGCTTTGTCTGCCATTGGACTGCAGGTATTGTGATGTCACTAATCGGATCTTTACTCGCAATGCTAATTGTAAGTTTGCTCTACATAGATAAAATACAGACTTTACGTATATGAGCTATTTGAAAATGTGCTTATGCATCGGTTTCTGTCATTGTTTTACTACAGACTCTTATATTCCCATGTGTATTTTACCTCAAAATACTCCAGGGTAAAATAAGTAAGTTGAAGGTGAGAATACTTAACTTCTCCAGGCTATTCAAAACTCTGCTTATTCGCGAGGATTGTTTCTGGTAAAGCAATACCTTAGTCGTCCTTTTTAAAGATTTGCTGATTAACATTTTTCTTTTCCCGATCAGATTGCATTTTGCATTTTCAATGCAGTTTTGGGAGTATTTTGTGCTTGCATTGGCACATATTCAGCACTTTCAAGAATAGCCACCAGGGTCTGAGAGCTAGAAGAAGGACAGAGGTCTCAGGTGCACTTCACATAAATAGCCTTTGCTGCAGCCGACGAATTTTTCTGTAAATTCTCATTCTCAGGCAGCTGCAGCTATTGCTAACAATCAAATGAGCCTGATAAGAGAGCCTTTGAAGATAGTCTCACATCAGAGACGAATGTTTCAGGAAAATCTCCCAGTGCGTAAGCACATCATAACCACAGAATTTGTATTACTTTTTTTTTTTTTCACCAAGAACCCTTTTAGCTTTTCCCAATTCAACAAAATTGCTTTTAGATTTAGCCCAAAAGCATCTGTTACTACTACGATTACTATATTACACTTACTATAAATGATGGAAATGCATGTGCATTATAGTGCATTGAAATTCTGATATATGAAGTGTTACCTCATTTTGGCTTCAGCGTAGGGCTACTTGTTATGTTTAATTAGTAGGGTGGCCTATCAATTTCATTGATCCCATAGAATTTGCACTGCTGATGGGGCAACTCAAATAAGCCATGTAAGAGGCTCCAGTTTTGCTTTTCAAATGTGAAGCACAAAACATTTTTCATAGAAATGGGAATCAATCGTCAGTGAAAGCCATTTTACTAATGGACCCAACCACAATCTGTGTCCCCGAAGCATTCAATCCGACATGTGCAAATGCAACCACCTGCCTGTTGTTAGGAAATTGAACTTCCTCCCAAGATCACTCCAAGCAATTTATCAAGCAACAAATTAATAGAAAAATTAAATGAAGAATACACCAATCACACAACACAAGATTTACGTGGAAAACTCCAAATCCGGAGAAAAACCACGGCCGTTGTCACAAGACAACTAGAGAAAAATATTCACTATGTGAAAAATTATTACAACCACTCTCAGAAATAATTTTCTCTCACCCAAGGCCCAAATACATAATCCTGAGAAATACCCCTTAACAAAGCAAACTCGTAATACCCATATTGAGGAGCCAAATGCTCCTTCAATATAACTACATGCTTAAGAATATTTCTCTCCCATATTGGAAGCTCTCAATGCTTCACTTGCATTCACCAATTGAATGCTCTCAATTGGATTGCTTCTCTTGGAATTTGGATGCCAAGCTCTCAAATGAGAGCTTCCTTTTATAGGCAAGATTTTGCCTAAAATCAAGCCAATTTTTCAACATTCAATAGCCACCATTTCAATAGTTTTGACCACTTCTAATTGCTTATCAAACTTCTCGACTATCTCCAAATTGAATTCAAATGATATCTTTCAAATTGACTTTTCAACTCTTTTTTTTTTAATCAATTTTCAACACATGTGCCTATTGTGTCTTTTAACACCAAGGAGACTGAATTCTAAAAGCACTGTCTTCACCAACAGTCATAATTCTCAACATAGAGAATTATCATACTCCACCATAAAGAGTATAACACTTAGAATTAACCAGTACAAGTGCATTAACTTCATGCTAATGTAAATATATAATGTAAAAGCAGAAGGACACTCAGACCCCTGAATCCCCGAAGCTTCTCCTAATGTACATCAGCAGATGCTTATGGTTTTTAAAATGCCATAATTTTGTTTTGTGAGTATCTTTGGCACAGTGTGCACCACAAAAAATTCTCAATGGTTAAATTATTGTAACGTAAAGAACAAAATATATCAATCATTTATTATTTTGGGAGAAAATATGATGTGTTCTCCTCAAGTTTAAAGTAAATTTTAAAATATTAATTTGAGTTTTTTTTAAAAAAAAATTGGGTTACAATCTATAAATATTTATAATTTGAAATTTAGTAAGTCTAGATTTATATACTTTATAATTTAATCAAAACATCTACCAACCTATACTAAAAAATCAGTACCTACTAAAAAGTGAAGTATCTAGCCCTATATATGAGGATATATATAGACCTCATAAATCTATATATATATATATATCAAATCTTTACCCTAATATGTAAAGACATATACGAGAGAAGATACTTAAATTGAGTCTCGCCATTAGGATTCAAATCAAGAATCTGACCAAAAGTAAGAGTATATTGATAATTATAATAATAACAATGTATAAAATTATCAATTACCCAACTTAACGGATTATGGTACGGTTCGATATTTGAGGTTGGACAGATGTAATTTTAAAATTATAATACTAAAACGTTCAATAAATATATGCAATTATAACTTAAAAATTAAGATATAATTTAATCTCACACTTATATAATAAAAATTTTATATTATTATTTTTGTTAAAATTATTATTTAAAAATTATATTTAATATACATCGTATATTTTATAATTATATATTTTTTCATAATAAATGTGAGCTTAAAAACATCCCAAATTCCCAATACTAAAAGTGGACCTACATTAATGGCGATGGGTGTGGATAAATATTTGCAAAGCTATGGATTAGATCACTCTCGGGTTTTCTAATTGCAGACGAGAAGCAAACCTAATCTAAATTAATTACTCGTTGATTTTTCTCATCAAATCATGGAAGCGAATGTCAAAGGGTTAGACAACATCATAATAAGCATTTAATGACACCTGCTTTATCTTCAACCAAAGCAAAATAAAGATTAGGACCACCTCAGAAACAAAAATATATATTAGTAATTAGTAATTAATAATTAAAATAATAATATCTGATACAAAATCTTCAAAAGTTTACGAGAGTTTAAATTAGAAAAGAATCCTTATTCACAAAATAAACGTAAATAAGAATAACGGGCGAATTTTTTATTTAGAGTAGAGCGTAAACCTACAAAGTGGAAGTAGTCCATTCAATTCAAGGAAAAAAAAAAAAAAAAAAAAGGCATCGTGATTGTTAGATGGAGTCTCAATCAAAAGAAGCATCTGAAAAGCTACTTCGATAAGTCGATAATGACCTCGTCTTGTTGTATGTATTATAAAAGAAATTTTAAAATATATTAGAAATGCATAACTTGTAATTATACAATAATTCTTTAAAATAATTGCATATATACACGGTAAAATTATTTGTTTATTATATAACTAATATATTATCTCATAAATATATTTTATAATTTCTCTTATTATAGACTACTCATTGCCCAATAGGCCAATACTAGAGGTTAAGAGAGGGAGACCTACAAACTACAAAGCCCCAAAGAGAACGAACCCAAAAAGCATAACAAAAATGGAAGACAAACAGTGAAAATATAACAAAGGAGAAAAAGAATGTAAGCCAGTGGGGAATGGGGACTGAGCTTTGCTTCAAATTCTCATTAAAGTGACTTTAAGCACATGCCTGCCTCCGTGCCCCATACCAAAAGTGGCTTGAACTCTGGTTCTAAGTAGCAAGCTTATAGAAAGTAACACGCTCTTTTACCTCTAATGACATGACAGTAACTCTTTTTAGGAGTTAGATCCCAAGCCTAAATAGCTGGAAAAGAGCCGTCGTTATCACTAATATCAATCATATTTGCACGAAACTTGACAGTGACCACAAAAGCAAACTAAAACAAGTTGTTGGTGGTTGGTACTAGTTAGTAGTTACCAACATTGTTGTCTCAAAATCTTTCAAACGACGCCGTCTCCAAATCCACAAATCTCACTCTCAAGATCCAAGAATAGAAGAAGCTTCCAACTCTCTGACTCGGACTCCTTTGATTTCAGTTCATTGTGTTTTCCTTTCCCAGATTCTCTGTATTTTCTATTGCAGTACCCTGAAACAGAGGCTGTTTCATTACGATGAAAGGTTACATTTTTGGGTACAGTTTCTTGAACCCATGTCTAAAATCTCCGTATTTTTCACTCCTCCACGTTCTTTTGATCCAAATCCAGCTCGCCTTTTCTTCGCCAGATGTGCTAATACTGCCCCTCAGGACTCAAGAAATTCCATCCGGGTCCTTCCCGAGATCGCCAAACAAGCTTCCTTTTCATCACAATGTGAGCCTCGCAGTCTCCTTAACAGTGGGCACGCCTCCGCAAAACGTCTCAATGGTTTTGGACACCGGCAGTGAGCTCTCTTGGCTCCATTGCAACAATACCCGCTATTCTTACCCGAATGCTTTTGACCCGAACCTGTCCTCCTCTTATAAACCGGTTACTTGTTCTTCACCCACCTGCGTCAACCGGACCAGAGACTTCACCATTCCAGTTTCTTGCGACAACAACAGCCTCTGCCACGCCACACTCTCCTACGCGGACGCTTCTTCATCAGAAGGAAATCTCGCGTCCGATCAATTTTTTATCGGGTCTTCCGAGATTTCGGGTCTGATTTTCGGGTGTATGGACTCGGTATTCAGCTCCAGCTCGGATGAAGACGGGAAGAACACTGGCTTAATGGGCATGAATCGTGGCTCATTATCTTTTGTATCTCAAATGGGTTTCCCAAAATTCTCTTACTGCATATCGGGAGCCGACTTTTCGGGGCTGCTATTACTCGGTGATGCCGACTTGCCTTGGCTCCTCCCGTTGAATTACACGCCATTAATCCAAATGACAACCCCATTACCGTATTTTGATCGAGTTGCTTACACGGTTCAGCTTGAAGGAATCAAAGTCTCGGATAAATTACTTCCGATACCAAGATCCGTCTTTGTACCGGACCATACCGGGGCGGGTCAAACAATGGTGGATTCAGGTACCCAATTCACTTTTTTACTCGGCCCAGCTTACGCTGCTTTGAGAACCGAGTTCTTGAACCAAACCGCAAGTATTTTAAAAGTTCTGGAGGATCAAAATTTCGTTTTCCAAGGAGCAATGGATTTGTGCTACCGAGTCCCACAAAATCAATCGCGGCTGCCCCAGCTACCAGCAGTGAGTCTCGTGTTTCGGGGTGCCGAAATGAGTGTATCGGGCGACCGTCTCTTGTATCGGGCACCGGGTGAAGTGAGGGGAATTGATTCGGTGTACTGTTTCACATTTGGGAATTCTGATTTATTAGGCGTGGAGGCCTACGTGATTGGACACCATCACCAACAAAACGTGTGGATGGAATTTGATCTGGAGAGATCAAGAATCGGAATGGCCCAAGTACGGTGTGATCTGGCTGGTCAGAGATTTGGTGTGGGTCTTTAAGTGCAGGTCCCACAAAAAAATATTTTTTTTATTAGGACACGTGTAATTAGTGATAAATAATATTTTTGTTTGGAATTATTGTGTAGTTTAAGGTTATCAATCATTCGTTCATTCAGCTCCCATGAATTAGTCATAATGGTAGCAAATTCTTCTTTTGTCCATTATTTAAGTGGCTTCTTAATAATCGTTTAGTTAAATGTAAAAGGGTTTATCACGGTACGCTATCATATACCGTACATCAACTATGCAGTTGCTGCCTGCCAGTAACTACAGTTTTTGTTTGTTCTACGTTCTATTATAGAATTGATGTATGGTGCGAACACTGTACCTTAACAATTTCCTAAAAGTAATGGAAGTTTAGATTTGGGAACTTCGCCGCCGTATATGGGGGAATTATTTATGCCGATTTTGTCCTTCCATATTTTGATATATACTTTTAGAGAGGAAAATTTTATGACCAATGCTTTTGGCAAATTTATTGCGTGATCGTTATGTTTATGGATTAGGCCACCTACTTTTATTCTTCAACGTTTGCATGAGGACTATTGATAGTCATTTGCGACATTTATTAATCTCACGTATTTATCGAAAAATATAATAACATACATATGATAAAATATTTTGAGTGTACACGAAATAGGATGAGATAAGATGGTATTAGATACAATATAAGATTGGACTATAAATGATCTTATATTGCGTTTAGTATGCCATTGGATTAGATAGCCACTAATATTATTTATACATTAATTTAATCAAAGTTATCTTACTAATTTATTTTATATATTAATCTAACTAAAATTATCTTAAATTAATTGTTACGCTACAATTTTGAAAGTAAATTTTCTCCACCATAAACTCATATTTTCATGTTAAGTGTCCAAAATTTACATCAGACGTTGAAAATAGCTAAAAAATAATAATGAAGTAATATAAATATAATCTAAATTAAATAAATTTATCGGTAAATATAAGCATTGAAAAAAAAAAGAACTTTCCTATATTTTTTTTATTTAAAACCTATTTATAATTTTTGAATAAGAGTTTATGCAATAATTCATTATAGAAAATAATAAGAAAAATTGTCTATAGATATGAAAATATATTATACAATAATGTCATTAGTCCATGTATATAAAGATATTACTCATCATTAACATTCAAGAATTTAGGAATTTAGTTTTGATTTTCTTATCAGTCATCTCGTGCCTTACGTTATGATAAATGTTTTAACTTTAACACTTTTATCCCAAGGTTTTCCTTGCGATAGATTTTTTAATTATTCACTTCACTAATCAGGCGGCCTAGAATTATTTTTCCTAATGTTACTCTTACACCAAACTGAAGATTGATATTATTATCCTAAAGTAACACAATCCCAACATATTTAATTATCACAAAACAGCCCTTTGGAGTAATACTAGAGCTTTTTTTTTTAACACAATATTTTTATACAAATTAATGTGACGCAATAATATTGATTATTGATAGGATGAAGAAAACAAATTTATGAAAATAAATTACTTTTAACTTTTCTCATGGTCGTCTTATTTTATGAAAATTGTTAGGGGTCGGAAACCCGTCATATATTATATTGACATTGATGACGATAAAAGCCCAACACGATAGAGCTTGGCACCTTGAGCCCAAGTAAACAATGTTACCGAGAAATTTTTGGGTCAACTTTTGGAATATATGGCCCAACTTAATATTCAAGCTTTGTGGTTAAATGAGGATCATATCAAGTAGGGTTGGCAAAACCCCGGGCCAGGTCCGGGTATCGCAATGGCCGAACCCTGCCCGGATGTAATTTTGCCTGGTCTCGGTCCAGGCCGAGTTTTAATTGAGGTATCTAAATTTTATATTTTTTTAATATTATATGTGTACATATTTTTTATTTTTGGTAATTTTATAAGTTTTAAATTTATTTTAATAAAATTTGATATGAAAATATAAATTTTAAGTGTTTAAAAATTAGCAATACATAACTAAATTAGCAATACATAAAGTACAGATTATGGGTGATTAATTTATGCTTAAAACAATACAAAAGTATAGCCAACCCCTTTGCTCCCTGCCAAAAATAACATTAAAAATTTCCATGTACCATTCAACGCAAAATCACATGTCATATATTTTTTTTTTGATGAACTTCGTTTCCCTGAATCTTCTCAAATTGAAGAAAGGGGCGAAAAAAAAAATATTGGGTTCATTTTCGTTGTGAAAACAATTGGCTCCCACAGGAAGATGAGCCTAAACTTGGGTGAAAAACAATTGCTTAACTTTGAAAGCTATAGTGTCTTTAAAGGTGTATTAATTTGTGTCTTGTGAAGTGCATTATTGCTCTCGCAGCACCAAACCATGCACTTTCGGCGGGTAAAAGCTCATTTAGTCCATATATTTTAATATTAGTGTCTATTTAGTTCCCGTATTTTTTAAAATACCTCGAAACATCCTTACCATTAAAGTATTGATACCCCTACCATTACTTTTTATTTCTTTTGGCTTACTTTTACAATATTACCCTTTTATAATAAATTTTTTGTTTAGACATTAATAAAAAGAAAATAATTAAATTACCAATTTAACCCTAAAAAATAAAAAAAAATTATATTAATTTTTAATTGTCAAAAATTGTATGCAAACTATCAAGTGTGCAAATAGTGCTTGCAAAAAAATTAATATAATTTTATTTTTATTTTTTAGGGTTAAATTGGTAATTTAATTATTTTATTTTTATTAATGTCCAAACAAAAAAATTATTATAAAAGGGTAATATTGTAAAAGTAAGCCAAAAGAAATAAAAATAATGATAGAGGATCAATACTTTAACGGTATGGATGTTTCGAGGTATTTTTAAAAATACGGGGAGTAAATGGATACTAATCTTAAAATATAGGGACTAAATAGGCTTTTACCCTTAAAACTTTATATATGTGTAATAAATGAGTCAAATAAATATAAATATTTAAAATAATATATATT
This sequence comes from Citrus x clementina, assembly GCF_000493195.1. NCBI lineage: Eukaryota > Viridiplantae > Streptophyta > Magnoliopsida > Sapindales > Rutaceae > Citrus > Citrus x clementina. The sequence continues at coordinate 14,384,543 of NW_006262139.1, read as the reverse complement.
TATAATATTTTTTTAATAAAATATGGATTCCGGATTTATTAAGTGATGTACAAGACCGACCCGGCTTCATACCCGGACCGGATAATACCCAGCCCACAATGCCCGGATGCGGTCTGGGTCCGAAATGGGTGTGTATTTTTGCCACCTCTAATATCAAACAACCTACCTCTCCAATCTTACAATGTTCACCAAGCCTTTTCGGTAATAAATTTTTTTTGCCTTCTCCTTTTTTGGCCACGACAAGGATTGAAGTTGGTACAACTACAAATTCTATCCTGTAAGCTTTAAGGCTGCTGCATGAACAATTATGATCACTGCTGGGACCTCATTGCCTGCATTTTAATCAAGCTTCATTAACGTGGAGTTATGCCATTTTTTTAATTTCATGTGTGATTTCAATTGATCCACATAACAGTTCGACCCTCTTTTCACTTGCGTAAAAACTCTTTAAAGCTCGATTAATTCTTCACCCAACGGAAGGTTCTCTCAACTGGTCCTGTTCCCCATCTTTTTCATGAAAATGAAAAAGCTCTTGTTGATGCGAGACTTTATAACAACTGCTTGATTGCAACTTCCCCCGAAGCTGACTTACTTCATCACCAAGTATGACAACTGATATTATTGTTGCATGAAAACACTGTTTGCCATGCTTATCACTTTAATTTTACTTTTTTTTCCCCCTAATTTGTTGCACCTGTTAGGCAACCACGACCAAGAAGCTTGGGTTTTTAACAACTCCATTAACTGAGTCCCCCATTGGTGTCATCACTAAGTTAACCTTGTCATGTGAACTTCTAAGTGATTTAATTTCTCTCCTTATAAGCTGGTTATTAAGGATGAGTTTAATACATACGTTCGTATTAGAGCAGATATTTCTTGGAAAGGACCCTCGTTATGGACAGAGTGAATGAAAGAAGTTGCTCCTTGATGCGTGCGAGATCCTCGATCATTCTAAAAGAGGGTAGGATTGTACAGATACCTCTAAGTTAATCATGTGGCCTTATAAGCACTTGAGCTCCCACACCTACAAATCGGAGTTCTACCCATTCTATAGGTGCATAATCACATCTTAACATTTCCATGCGTCATTTGCCCTTATTTTGTGAATCGAATAGAGGCAGCCTTTCATTATGCATGATTTTAATTTGTATCAGGGGGATTTGAACATAAAATGTTTAGGTCGAATCTGCTCTAGTACCATGTTTGGGCTATAGTATAATAGCACGTTGAAAAATCACATTGCCTGAAAACTTTACCTTAAAGGTAAGAACCCAATAACATTTAACATTTAAGCTTGTTTAATTGCAACAACTAGCCTATATTGGCCTATATAGCAATAATTCATCAAATATTCCGAAAAAAAAAAAATCACTTAACATTTAAGCTTGTTTAATTGCACCAACTAGCCTATATTGTCCTATATAGTGATAATTCATCAGATATTCTTGGTGGAAAAAAAAAATAATCTTTGTTTAATTGCATAAGCTGGCCAGCGTATATTAGCCTACGTAAAAATAATTCATCAAGTATTCCGAAAAATCCGTGTGGGCACTGCATTACCTATTTGAGGAAAAAGTAGTAATTAATTACTGTATAATTACGTGAGAAAAAATCCCAAAAGGGTAACCCCACTTTCATAAATTAGTAGTAATCAGTTCAAGATCAAAGCTAATTGGCTTGAAAACCAAACATATTTATCATCATGATTAAGAAAACAATTGTCACGAAGACAAATAATGGTCACACACGAATAGATTGTCTTTGACAACACTCTAGAGTTGTTCAAACCGGAACTTGTCTTGTCAAAAAATTGCCAGAAGCTTTGCAACGTCCACAAAATTTCGACCATCTTTGTCACCTAATCGACCAAACACCTTTCATTCAACCCCATATATATATAGACACACATTCTAGTAAGCTCTAAACTGCAAAACAAATAAACTTATCTTCAGCTTAATTACTGAAAATGGGTGCTTCTCTTCTTCCGTCATCGCTAGCAATTTTGTGTGTTTGGTTTCTCTTTCCTGCTGGCCTTGCTGTAGCCAGCATTACCAGGCACTACAAGTTTGATGTACGCGTCACGTAGCAAAATCAATTAATTTGCTTGAAATGTTGGGATTAATTCATTTTTTATTCAAGGCAATTCTTGATGCATGCATTCATTAATTTTTGTCTTCATTTTTGTAGATTAAGATGCAAAATGTGACACGACTGTGCCACACCAAAAGCATAATCACAGTAAATGGACAGTTTCCAGGGCCCCGCATTGTTGCCAGAGAGGGTGATCGTCTTATTATCAAAGTGGTTAATCATGTCCCAAACAACATCTCAATCCATTGGTATGTTTTTTGTAATTAACAACAAGAAGTTTTCTAAATCAAATTCCCACAAGAAATTAATTGCTTATTTGACTCTCTTTTGTTTTGGGGGGATCTAGGCATGGGATTCGACAGCTACTGAGTGGATGGGCTGATGGGCCTGCATACATAACTCAATGCCCTATACAGACAGGCCAGAGTTATGTATACAATTTCACAATTTCGGGACAAAGAGGGACCCTCTTTTGGCATGCTCATATATCTTGGTTACGAGCGACTGTGTATGGCCCCCTTGTCATTTTCCCAAAGCGAGGAGTGCCTTATCCGTTTCCCAAACCATACAAAGAAGTTCCTATCATCTTTGGTACCTGCTCATTATTAATACAAATTAATTGATAAATTCAGAAGTCAAAGTTACTAACATATGCTTAAATAAATCGCAGGAGAGTGGTTTAATGCAGATACCGAAGCAATCATCAACCAGTCCCTACAAACAGGTGCAGGGCCGAATGTTTCTGATGCTTATACCATCAATGGTCTCCCAGGGCCTTTGTATAATTGCTCAGCCAAAGGTATCTCTTGTTTTATTTAAGCAGCTTACTTATTACTCTTTGACATTATGTTTATGGAGTCATTGTATATATATGGAGTCATTCTCAGGCATAGATGTCTGCAATTGCAGATTTGGCATTTTACAACTTTATAAAAGAATTCTTCAGCATTGTAAAATTAACAAATTCACACTTTCTAAAGTACAAGTTTTCACACCCGAGAATAATCATATAAATATGAACCTACACGTATAACACGATCATTTGGTTGCATGCAGATACATTCAAGCTAAAGGTGAAGCCCGGAAAAACTTACCTTCTGCGTCTGATCAACGCAGCACTCAATGATGAACTATTCTTCAGTATTGCAAATCACACTGTAACAGTTGTCGACGTGGACGCCATTTACATGAAGCCTTTTCAAACTGATATACTTCTCATAACCCCAGGACAGACCACAAACATTCTTCTAAAAACAAAACCCTCTTACCCAAATGCCACTTTCTTAATGTCAGCTAGGCCATATGCAACTGGACAGGGCACATTTGACAACTCCACTGTCGCTGGCATCCTCGAATATGAAGCACCCACAAAACATCCCCGTTCGAGTACAGTCTCAATTAAAAAATTACCACTTATGAAACCGACATTACCTGCTCTTAACGACACTGCTTTTGCTTTCAATTACACAACCAGGCTTCGCAGCCTGGCAAATGCTCAATTCCCAGCTAACGTTCCGCAGACTGTTGATAAGCGATTCTTCTTCACAGTTGGCCTTGGAACAAACCCTTGTCCGAAAAACCAAACCTGCCAAGGACCGAATAATTCAACTAAATTTGCAGCTTCTGTGAACAACTTCTCCTTCATTCTACCATCCACTGCCCTCCTCCAAGCACACTTCTTTGGACAAAATGGCGTTTACACTACGGATTTTCCGAGCACTCCATTGATAAAATTCAACTACACGGGCACGCCGCCTAATAATACAAGCGTGATGAATGGAACAAAAGCGGTCGTTCTTCCGTTCAATACGACTGTGGAGCTGGTGATGCAGGACACCAGCATTCTTGGTGCTGAGAGTCACCCTCTTCATTTGCATGGCTTTAATTTCTTTGTTGTCGGACAAGGTTTCGGAAACTATGACCCCAGAAAAGACCGTAAAAACTTCAATCTTATTGACCCTGTCGAGAGAAACACCGTTGGCGTGCCATCTGGCGGCTGGGTTGCCATTCGTTTCCGAGCCGACAATCCAGGTGATTAAGAACAACAAATCTAATAAAGTCTTTTCACATATACATTTATTTTAAGAAAAATGCTAAAGAGAAAGAGCTAACTGGTTCAGTTAAGTGAGTAATTAAACTAGCATCGATTTTATCTTATCTCTTTCAGCATCATGTTAAAATTTTATCAGAATTTCGTTTGCTCATGATATTTTAAAAATATTGTTAACTTATTTGTATAATTTTTTATTTTTACAGGGGTTTGGTTCATGCATTGCCATTTTGAGGTGCATATAAGCTGGGGTTTGAAAATGGCTTGGATTGTGTTAGATGGAAATCTTCCGAATCAGAAGCTGCCTCCGCCGCCGGCGGATCTCCCCAAGTGTTGATTTAGTTCCGGCCACTCGCTCGTACGTTTGCATGCATGGATTCAAGTTTCTTTGCAGAGATTAATTTTTTCCCATCAATTTTAACTTATTTCAGCTTTGTGGCACAATTTGTCTTGCCTATTTCCTTTGGAGTGAAGTTATCAAAAAATTTTTCTTTTCTTTTTCTTTCCAAACATTTTGTTGTAAGCTTGCAATAATATATTCACGTTCACAACTAATCGATTTTTTTGGTCTCAATAGTATCCTTCGATGCCTTGAATAGAATGGGGTTATTATTGATAATATATTTGAGCAACTTAGAAAGCAAATGGAGTAATAATATGTCATGAAATATATCTTAAAAAAAAAAAATTTTACAAGCTGGGATATGGGGGTCGTCTCAGGCATTGTAAAGATTGTTATATTAGTATGGAAAAGGTTTGCCTTGGTGAATAGAGGGAGAGGGGTGCTCGATTTCTAGTTCTCCTACTAAAATCACCATCTATTACTTATGCCCTAATATTTTTATAATACCCAATTATCTTTCTATCATAAAAAACTTAAAGAAAAAATATGTAAATGAATCAATTGTTTGATATTTTCTCTTAGAAATATATAAAAATCTACATCTATTATCAGAAAAAATAGTCAAAGAATGATTTGCTCCAATCTACATGAAAAGCAAATATGTATTTAAAATTTGGATTTTATTTAAAAATTGGATTTTTTATAAAAAAAATTATTTATTATTTGTTAGCACTTTAGTATACAAATAACAAGAAAAGATTAGAATTAAAATAAATAAAAAATAAGATTAATTTTTTTATTTTATCATTTAACATTTTTAAATTTTAATTTATTTAATTTAAAGAAATGTGAATGCAAGTATATTTGAAAATAAAAAAATATTGAAAACTTATGGTGTGAGGAAGAATATTTGATATTACGAAAACAGTAAAAATTATTGGGTAGATATTAATTTAAGTGGTCGAGAAACTATCAATGGTCAATCTCCCGTGGATATAGTGTCTGTGTCAAAGCAAGCACCTAAAAGTCAGCACCAAATATGGTACTTGACTTTGGTGCCAGCAAATAAAAGAAAATGGAGGACATAGCTCACAAACTTTGAAAGCTAGATTGACAAATTGAAGCCATAATTGGTGGGCTAAAATCGTTGATTTTCTTGGCCACTATTTTGCTATAAATAGAAGTGCAGATGAAGAACTGAAGCATTTCATTAAGAGAAAGAGCAACTTAGCATTTTGAGAGAGAGTTTAGAGAGTTTGGGTGTATTGGGATTTTGGGAAGTGAGATAAAATACTACAATACTTGTAACTCTTTTTTAGGGGTAAAAGCTCGTTTAGTCCCTATATTTTGAAGTTAGTGCCCGTTTAGTCCCTATATTTTTAAAAATACCTCAAATTATCAATACCATTAAATTATTGATACTTTTGTCATTATCTTTTGTTCCTTTTAACTTATTTTTATAATATTGCCCTATTATAATAATTTTTTAGACATGATTAAAAAGAAAAAAATAACCCTATTATAATAATTTTTTTAGACATTATTAAAAAGAAAAAAATAAATTACCAGTTTAACACCAAAAAATAAAATAAAATAAAATAAAATTTATTAATTTTTGTGGAACACACTCTTGAGTTAAAATATTAATTTTTCTAAAAAAATTGATAATGTAATTTTTTACGATATTAATTTTTTAGACATACGTGAGCTTCCACAAAAATTAATATATACCTTTTTTGTTTTTATTTTATTTTTTAGTTTAATTTGATAATTTAATTTTTTATTAATATCCAAAAAAGAAACATTATTGTAAAAATGTAATATTGTAAAAGCAAGTTAAAAATAATAAAAAATAATGGCATAAGTGTCAATATTTAGTAGCAGGGATGTTTTGAGGTGTTTTTAAAAATACAGGGACTAAATGGACAATAACCTCATAATATAGGGACTAAATAAGCTTTTACCCCTCTTTTTTACTAGTAAAATACTTCATTTTGTCTTCGTCCGTGGACGTAGGCTAAAAATCGAACCACGTAATTTATGGTGTCTATTTTTTGTGCTTGTTCTTTATTTTCTTACAATTTCAGTTTAGCTGCGTGTCTACTTCACCCATCAATTTCCTAACAGTCTGTGCAAATGAGCTAAATTGATTGTGTAAAAATGTTTGATTCTTTTATTTCATTACTATTGATCTATTATTTTTTAAGCAAAAAGACATCAAAATTCAATTGAGTAATATTAAAAGTAAAAAAAGGAACATGTACCATACGAGCGGCGGTGTTGGTGCGTGAGTGATCAAGTCTTTCGATGAGATTAACAGTAATTTACTGGGATTCGCTGAACGGAAGCTAACTCTAGCACTAGAACGGGAAAATGTGCCAAACAGTAAAACAAGGAAGAGGCAGCCAAGCTGATTGAACCTATACCACTTTGGAAGCTTTTGAATATCACTAAAAGGATGCTGCCAGTCAGTAAAATGATTACAATGAAGCCCCAAGTTACTAAAACAATCAGCGGCACTATTATTCTCCTTGAAGGTATATATGAGAGCATCTGTAAAGCATGCATCTTGCAAACCATGTCTTGCAATTCAACCAGTCACGAAGAGTGTGTGGAGGACGGATATCGCCTTGATTCAAATACTGTACCATTAATTATTAGTTTAGATTGTTTCATAAGTGAAATGCAATCCATCCTTCTGATCTTAATAAAAATTAGTGAACATTTTGATGTTCGCAAGGATCAAATATGAAATGATATATAAATCATACAATTATAATGAAATATATGACCAACTAACAATTAATTATTGAATTCAAAAAAGAGTCTGAAGAAGTTTTTCACTCCTCTGATTTTTATTTCTTGAACTGAAAGATTCATGAAACGAATCCTGATACACACAGATGCCAATGGTCCAGTGAGAATAAGAATTTCCAAGAGCACTTGAAACATTTTGTTTTTGATATATGCAAAAGCACTCCTACCTCAAAAAAATAACATCAATTTTTTACTTTAAATTTTGATGCAAACTTTACACTATCAATATCAAGTATTCAATGTTAGATATTAAACGTCAAAAATGACATTTTATAATTGTTATTCATCCACCATTAGATTGCTTGAAGTTTTGTGACTCTAAATTTGTGTGAAAATTTCAAGTAAAGAATTTAAATTGATATAAACTCCATCGTTGACCTGATGTCCAAATATTTGTTTTCTTTACTTAGCTACGGATGCCACTGAGTGCCAAACTGTCACAGTACTATTATTTTAATTTCTAACCCAAGACAAAAAAATATGGGTTACAAAGTTTTGATAAAAAAAATATAAAAAGAATAAATTATGAGGACAATTCTAAACAACTTATTTTTTTATTAAGACATTTTGATATTTTCATTTTTTTTATCAAAATTTTATAATCTAAATTTTTGTGAAACTAGCATTTTTTTTTTGTTTAACTAAAAATTCAATTGACTCCCAAGACTGAAGATAAAAAGAAAATAGCCAATAATTTTCATAATTAATATACCTTTATCGTTAAGAATATACAGTATGAGTAATGATAGATATTCCAAATTTTTTATCCTAAATTTCATCGTAAATAATGTGTCCTTCATTGAATGATTGATAAAAAAAATTAAAATAATACATCATTTAAGATATATTTTTGAAATAAAAATTTAGAACGCATAGTACTACCCCACAGGTATATATCCTACACTTAAATTTCATTAATTGTTTTCAACTTATTGACGATTTTAAAATCTCCGTTTCTCATATCTCATTATGGGTTCCCCTGATTGGTAATGAACAAATTTGGTCAAATCGACAACAACTTGCAAGCTTTTCTCAAATGGTCCAAACGTTTTAGGCCAAAATGATATAATAAAATTATAAAAAAACGTTGTTGCTGGTGCCTAGGAATGATAATTATTGCTGGAAGTAGGATTTTATCCAATCAATAAGCATAACCAAAAGGTTAACATCAAAATCTGTTAGAGGCATGAACAGTGATTAAAGAACAACCGACAATAGCTAACAAAGATGGTGCAACTCCTTCCTTAAATTTTTTGCCTTGATTATCAAGTATCAACGGTTGGAGATATTTACTGCTATCAAGCAACCATGCCCGCATTTTCCATAATTACTCTCAAATTAATCCCTTTCCACCACTAATTAACTTGTATGCATGTAATAAGCTTGTTTTCATTTGACACTCATCAATTGATGTTATCTTTTATTTAATGGGAGAAAGTTGCCCCCTTTCAATGACAATTACATGCTCAGTTTACCTTCAATTAAATAATGGATTGGGAACATCTAAATCCCCAAGTTTTATCAAATTGGTCATTACCATAAACTAGTGACATATATATATATATAACAGTAGGAAGTATGCCAAAATCGGCCTCAATAGTTCCATTATATACGATGAAACCAAATTATAAACGAGCAGAATAACCTAAATATGCTTGATATAATTAGTAAAAGAAAAATCTTACGCATGAGGAGATTTGAACCATTTCTCAGTACTTTTTAGTGTTATTAATTAGGTATATTTATATATGTACTCTACCATTGTGATGTCAAAGTTCAATGTCATAGACGCAAACTAAGTTGGTTATTTAAATACAAGTTACAAGTAGTTAGGGATATATTTGATATAAATTAATGTACAAAATATGTTTTCATTTTATAAAAGCTTAAATCTAGCATAAGGGCCTAGCTAGATAACATTACCAATTGTATAATATAATAATTATAACCACTAACTAGCTTCAAGCGAGGTCACCGAATTACTAGACTGACCCTGACTTAGTGCCATTGTTTGCATGTGTTAATCACAATCATGTTGATTCTATTACCGTTAAAAATTTTATCAAAGATAATATTATCTGGCTTGGATAGTACTCTAAAGTAATACGTGAACCGCTGCTAGTATGATCAATTGTTGCTCAATCCATTAGCTGTTTGCAAAAATCAATCTTCTGTCACCTAATTAATTAACAAACCCACCATTTGGTTTCTTACTATATAAACACACCCTTTTCGCTCTCTTTCTCGTCAATCAATCATCTTTTGTTTCATTCGAAATTTCGAACTAAAAAACTCCTTGTCTTTTTTGCTATCAGTTTCTCCACCAATAGCATTAGAAATTAATTAAAGAAAGCCAGATGGGTCGTAGCCATCTTCTGCCTTCTGCCATCTTGAAGGCGATGTTTCTTGCGTTGTTTGCTATGTGGATTTTGCCGGAGCCGGCATTGGCAAAGCATGCACGCGTTACTAGGCACTATAAGTTTAATGTATGTTGTGCATTTGAATTTAAGCTCATGATGATGATAGTTTCTAACATTTGAGACTCAGTGTACATGTTTATATTCTATTACAGATTGAGATGAAAAATGTTAGAAGATTGTGTCAAACTAAGAGCATTGTGACCGTCAATGGCCAATTTCCGGGACCTCGAATCATCGCGAGGGAAGGTGATCGCCTCTTGATCAAAGTGGTTAACCATGTCAAGTACAATGTCACCCTTCATTGGTACGAAATGTTGACCTTCTTTCTCTCTTAATTTGTCTTTAATTGTGATGATCCCTTTCAAAATTCATTAAGAATTTTAACATTGAAATATGTTGTTAAATATGGCTTGATGGCAAAACAGGCATGGTGTCCGGCAGCTGAGAAGCGGATGGGCAGATGGACCTGCATATATCACACAGTGTCCTATTCAAACAGGACAGTCCTATGTATACAACTTCACTGTCACTGGCCAAAGAGGGACTTTGTTTTGGCACGCTCACATCTCATGGCTTAGAGCAACTCTCTATGGTCCAATTGTTATCCTCCCCAAGCGACACGCCTCTTATCCATTTCCCCAGCCCTTTAAAGAAGTTCCCATGATTTTTGGTACATCATAACTTATAACAGCCTAGTTGAAATCATATGCGTAGTATTCATTTTTGTCATCCTTTGGTTACTCTAAAAACATTAATTAATGAGCTCATGTTTGCCTTTAATTATTGTAGGAGAATGGTGGAAAGCAGACACAGAAAAAATCATCAACCAAGCTTTGCAAACAGGAGCAGCACCAAATATTTCTGATGCTTTCACCATCAATGGTCTTCCTGGTCCCTTGTATAATTGCTCAGCCAAAGGTAAAATCAAAGCCACTAAATAGTAATATACGTACAACTAAATATACAGGAGCCCCTTCTATCTTAGTTATTTCCCAAAAAAAAAAAAAATGATGTAGGTAGTTGGTTGAATAGACAAATGATGTCACTAATTAATGGAGGACACAGCCAGCACGATTGGGGGGGGGGGGGGGGTTAATTGTTGAATAATTAACTCATATTTGTTCTTTTCTTTAAAATAATAATAATAAAATAGTGAAATTCTTACCCCTTATAGATCTTAACTGGGTCTGTCCTATCACTAATATATGGAATACATTGAATTTTTTTTTTCTAAAAGTCAGATCATAAGAAAATAACATTTTGGAAGCATTATTTAATAAAAATTGTAAATTAATTTAATTAAACTACGTGCGTTTTCATGCATGCAGACACATTTAAACTGAAGGTGAAGCCTGGGAAAACCTATCTCCTCAGAATGATCAATGCTGCACTCAACGACGAGCTTTTCTTCAGCATCGCCAATCACACATTAACAGTAGTCGAAACCGACGCCGTTTACGTGAAACCCATAAAAACCAAAGTAGTTCTCATCACTCCTGGCCAAACCACCAATGTCCTTCTCAAGGCCAAACACAAATCCCCTAACGCCAGCTTCCTCATCGCCGCCAGGCCTTACGCCACCGGCCCCGCATCCTTCGACAACACCACCACCGCCGGCGTTCTCGAATACGAGCAACCTAATAATGCCAACAAAAACAAGAAGCTCCCTCTCCTCAAACCGGCGCTGCCAAAGTTCAATGACACGAACTTTGCCATGCAATTTAGCAAGAAAATCCGCAGCTTGGCCACCGCAAAATTCCCGGCCAAAGTCCCCAGGAAAGTTGACAGGCGCTTCTTCTTCACCGTAGGACTAGGGTTGAGCCCCTGCCCGCAGAATCAAACTTGCCAAGGACCCAACAACACCATGCTTGCAGCTTCTATCAACAATGTCTCCTTCGCGCAGCCGAATATTGCCCTACTTCAAGCTCACTTCTTTAACAAATCCAAAGGCGTGTACACAACGGACTTTCCCGCCAACCCGCCGTTCAAGTTCAACTACACGGGCACGCCGCCGAGCAACATTATGGTGAGCAGCGGCACGAGAGCTGTGGCGCTGCCGTTCAACGCGAGCGTGGAGGTTGTGATGCAGGACACGAGCATCATTGGTGCTGAGAGCCACCCTCTTCATCTTCATGGCTTCAACTTCTTCGTCGTTGGTCAAGGCTTTGGCAACTTTGACCCCAGCAAGGACCCCGCCAAATTCAACCTCGTTGACCCCGCTGAGCGGAACACCGTGGGCGTGCCATCTGGCGGGTGGGTCGCCATTCGGTTTCTCGCTGACAATCCAGGTGGGTATGGTTAACCACTTGAGTAATTAATTATTAAGAAAATTACAGCACACTTGTTAGTTGCTAAGCTCGATTGGGTACAACGTTGTGATCAAATCTTTCGGTGGGGCCAATCTTTGTTTTCTCAGGGGCTTGGTTCATGCATTGCCATCTGGAAGTACACACCAGCTGGGGTTTGAAGATGGCGTGGATTGTGAATGATGGAAAGGGGCCCAAGCAGAAGCTGCCACCTCCACCGTCCGATCTTCCAAAATGTTAAAACTTGATTTTTTTAAAAAATTTTTTTAAATATTTCCTAATTCTTTGAATTCTTAATATTGGGCAAAGAGGGTATCTAGCTCCATAATGGTTTAATAGAGTTAATGTTTTCATTTTCACTGCTATAAATGTTCCCATATCCATTTAAGAAGGTGCGTGGGGATACTAAGTAATACGTACGTAGGGTGCCTTGTATTGTATTTGTAATTATCATTCAACTAAGCCATTTGAATGAAAGAAAATTTTTCTACATGCTTGTAGCGGTCTGTTAATTTCTTTTACTTTCTCTGCTCTCCCACAGTCCCACTAATAAATCCCACTAACAAAATTGCAACATTTTGGATTATTGACATTTGAGCATCAAATCAAATGACAATGGAAGAGATTGAAGATCTTAAGTTGCGGAATTGAGAGACATTATTAAATAAATTAATAATAATTCTTGTAATATTCTCTCAGGCACCTAAATTTTAATAAAATTATATTAGGTAATAAAATGCGAAATACCTTATCAGAAAAATACTCTATATAGATATAAAGAAAACAACGAAGTTTTAGATTGATCCTTAAACTTTTTCGTACTCTATTATTTATAATTATAATAGATTTAATTTTTTTTAAATATAATTTTTTATTTTTCAAAAAATGGATTATTAAATATAATTATAGTATATTTAACCCTTTATTATTAATCGACCTCAATGATAGCAGACGTAAAACACTTTCACAACAAGTGAAGCTGCGCCCCTAAGGCAAATTTGTGAAACACGTTGAATGATATAAAATTGATTTTATTTAAGTCTAATTGCCAATTTTATACTTTAGTGGTTGGTTATAATTTTAAGAGTGGAGTTAGTTGAACCCCTAGAGCGATCTCTACACGCATTGATTAAATTTAAAAGCCAAAGCTTTACCCATTTACGCCTTCCATAATACCGAAAATGATTCCAATATGATTTTTATCTTTAAATAATTCAGTATCAATTTTTCTTTTCAGTATCCACGAAAATCTGGTAACTCAATCAATTATATCTAGGGTCTGTTTGGTTGGTAATAGTGTAGTGTTTAAAATAATGACTGTTAATTATTTTATAAAAATAATCAGCTGTGAAAATAATTAATTAAACATTTGGTAAAATTTATTATTGTGAGTTTTAAAAATATGCATATATATTTGATAAACCTCACGGTTAAACTGCTGTAAAAATATGAACGACTGAATTATACATAATTTTGAATAAAATTTATTCACACATTTATAAACATGTATGTAAAATTTTTTTTATTGTGTATATATAATAATTGATGACTAAAGTAACTATTTTATACTTTTAATTTATTTTTTATTTTGTTATTTTAATATAATTGTTAATAATGATAGTCTTTTTAAAGTTAATGATTTTATTTTTTAATTAATAAGGATGATTTTATTTTGTTGTAATAGAATTGTATTAAGTTTAAAAATGATTCTCAAAATCTGATTTTGAAAAATATCCCTTCCCCGCTTTTCAAAATTTATTATATGATAGAGTAATTTTACTAAAAATGATTTCAAAACAAATTTACCAAATAGTAAAATTAGCTTTTAACTTTTTAAAATTACTTTTAAATATCTCAAAATCAATGACAATCTCACAGTCAGAAAAAAACAATATTAATTAATATAAATATAGTGGTGTTACTCGGCTTTGAGAAAAAAATTATAATTTTTTTTTATTTTACAGTAAATAAACTGACATGACCCGCCCCAACCTATGTGTCGGATATGAGGCAAATCATGTGGTCTAATAACTAAAACTCGTGACACAAACTTAATTCATGAATATATAAAAATGGCCTTTACTATAAGTACACAACAACCTATGTGCCTCATCTGAAAATATATATTCAAAACTTGCACCCTTCATATCTCATTATACATGCTTACACTACAGATATATACATAAAAAACATAAACAACATAAACATGCTCAAAATGCAAGTCATGCAACAATGCGTCTTGTGGCCCAACCTTAATTGACTATAACTGATGTGCATGAAATCTTATGGAATCTTGGGAGAAAAAAAGGATAAATAGGAAAATAATGAGTTTGCAGCTCAGTGAACAGATGTAATTTATACATGAAAAAAATAAAGTAGCGTACTAGGGTATATACATAATCATGTGACATAACTTCACACTGAATGTAATATATTAGCAAACATGGAAATCATATGTACATGACAAAACTACAGCAAATAGTACCCAAGAGAAAAAAACTTTCAATATTTGTCGGAATCATCATCGAACGAGTAGAGTGGGGGCAAAATCTCTAAAGACCTGGTGGAATTTAAACTACATCGCACGGATATAGTAACCTAACTCTCAATACGCATGCGCATAACCTAAGGGGAAGGGTACATATATGGTGACTTGCAATCATATCTCATAACTCAATCAAATATATAATATGCATAAATGTAATCATAACATGATATCAAATCATACTATCAAATATAAATGCTTCATGGAATACATAATAGTAATAATAGTATCCATTCACTGATATTGTTTCACTCTGGAATTCGTTGGGGCTCTTGTGGGTTTCTGGATTCACAAATTTCTCCTAAAATATAGAGTTAAAAAATTAACTATTAGAACTGATATAAAAACTTATATGTATGATGTAATAAATTATATCTACTTAAATTTCATAAATCTGTTACCCATTAATCCAACGAATATTATTCTAACTATTCAATTACAATTCCTGTAACTTTGTTATTTATTTTTTCTGTTCCTTTACTCTCGGCCTCTCTTTCTTTCTTCTTATTTTCCTTTTTCTCTTCTCTTTCCTTTTTCTTTTCTTTCTTTCTCTCATTTTCTTTTATTTTATTTTTCCTCTGTCTCTTTCTTGATCTCGGTTGTAATTGAATCCATTAGCAACCAGCTCTCAATTTATGTATAAACATAGTCACCGCCTCAAGCAAGCAGGGGGAACATGCATGCGGCAAGCAAAGAGGTAAAGCAAGCATGTGAAGAAGTGGTGATGTAGGCAGCTCTTATTACATGAAACGGGCAGCTGGCCACTTAATTTATTAAGGGTGTGTTTAGAATTGAGGTGTTGTAACTTTTAAATTATAGCTATTATAAAAAATATATAATAATAAAATAAAAATTAATAAAATATAATAAATATAAATTTTAAATAATAATTTTGATAAAATTATTAACGATATAATAAATTATTCGTTAAGTGAAAAATTATATTAGCATAACTTTTAAACTACAGCCGTTAGTGTTTACCAAATATGTCTAACCACGGTTCCGGCCAAAGGCGCGTGTGGCTTTTTCTTTTTTTCTCTCTCCCCAAGCAGTGCATGACAGAAACATTGATATGTCAAATCGTGGCAGGTAAATAATTAAGATAGTGTTTAGTATTCGTACCATAATTAAGCTTCCGACATAAAAGCTTTCAAACTAATTGAAAGCTACCAATCGAAATTTCAATACTGGATACAATTTTTTTGTATGAAAATGATAATCAAATAAAAAATTAGGTTTCATATAAAATGGGTTTGCAGAGAAAATTTATTATATTTGATATATAGTTTGTCTTTAGTGATCAATTGCTTAATGGGTATTTAATAATATAAAATTTAATTAAAAATAGATTTGAAGAGCAGTTTAGTGGGTTCGAAATGCAACAATTGTTTAAACTCATTTTTCCTCCCAATTTAATTGGGTACAAATAAATTTCTCTTCAAGTATTATGGGAAGAATATATATACACACAATATTTTAGCGAGAGTAAAAATACATATCATGCCATAGTGGACTTATTAAAGACAATTCTAATATATTTTTAATTATATAAATGAGACTACATTATATTTAAGCTTTAATTTATTTGCAATCAAGAATTTTATTAATTCTTTGGTGGTGGAAGTGGATGTATTCGTGAGGAATTTAGTTATAGCTTACTTATCAAACAAGTGTCATAATCGTTTCACATTTATATCTCTCTCTCTCCAAATTTTTTTCCTAATAAAGAATCCAAAAAAGTGCAATTTATTATTTGTAAACTAACTACTTTTAATTAGTTCATATCCAATCATTAGACTAGGATTACTAGAATTTTTTTTTAATGTTTTAATGATATACCTTCTGTGGAATTGGAAATAAAACTCATGTATGAGCAAATAAAAAATAAATCATACAAATGAAACCATAAGCTTATATTTCATAACTTATTTCATACCCACTAATTAAAAATTAAAATTGTGTGTCAAAAATAGTCATTTTATAAAAAGAGAAAATGAAAATTAATTTCCATTAAATATATATATTCCTACGTGAACTAATTGCATACTCAAGAGTTAGTGGTCAAAGTGGTATTTTCATTCTACATTTGGATCTTTCGTAAAATTTCAAAACTTGGAGTCCTTCAAGCTAAAACTCCGAACTAACGTCACTCGGTCACCGCACCATCTAGAATAGAACAGACCCGTCACCAGCTTTTGAACATCTCCATTCATTAAACGAAAAAAAAAAAACACGCACACACGCACACACGGAGACGCCGTCGTTTTATAACGCCGGTGCCTCCGCTGCCGTCACAGTAAAATTCGTCAAAGACAATGACGAAGGGCTTCACCTTCTCGCTGCCCGTAAGCGTTGTCGTTTTGGCCATCTTTTACATTTACTTTACCACCGTCTTCATTTTCATTGACCGTTGGTTCGGTCTTATGTCCTCTCCCGGTTTAATGAACGCCATTGTTTTCACCGTCGTGGCTCTCATGTGTGTATTCAGTTACACTGTCGCTATCTTAAGGGATCCGGGTCGGGTCCCCGCTGATTACATGCCCGATGTTGAAGATGACCAAAACCCTATGCACGAGATCAAGCGTAAGGTACATTAAAATTGTTATATAAATTCACATTATATTTGTTAAAATTTTGTATCTTTTTGGTTGCATGCGATAGTGGTTTGGTTTGGTTGTGCGTTAAAAGGAATAATTTTTATTGGAGTAATGACTTGTCATGTGATTATTGCTTTTATATGAGCTGATCTGGAGTGAGATACGTGAAGAGAAGGTATTAAATAATGATTCGGTTCCATTTGGTAAAATTTTTGTAAAATTTTCGTAGTTCATAAGATTCTTAGAGATGGGTAACTAGCTAATTTAGCATTTGTTGGAAATGAGAGACAGATAATTTCTTGATTGTATGGAATTTATGACAACAGGATATGTTTTAATCAACCCTTTATTCCAGAGGATTTTTAGTAATTACGTGGCGGAGGCTGGAGAGTAACTCTCATTGATCATAAGTAAACCTATGAACCAATGCCAAGAGTGTATTACATTTGCATCAGGATTTTGTGTTGTTTGTTTCGATTGAATGAAATTTGTTATTTTGTCTCGCTGGCACTAACTAGATTGATGCTCTAAGGTATTAATATTATGACTAGATGGATGGTAGTGTAACTAGCAATGATTACATTGTCGTTTTGAGGGTCTTAGAGTTGCACCTATCTGGCATCAGTGTTGTAGTTTCCTTACTCGACAAATGGATAGATCGAAAAGGATGTATTGAGGTAATGGGCCATTACGTTTGATCTTCCATGTGCGTGTTGGCATGTGAAAGCTTAAACAAATAAGAAATATTAGTTTTTAGAAGTCATTATTTTTCGTTAATGAAATCTAGTTTTTGTCGTTTCCTAGGGGTTCCCTTTGAATTTGCCTATTCAGACAGTTTAAATGCTCTGCACAAAGTCCATGTGTGATGAAGTTTCATGTCCCCATGTGATTTTAGCCCGCTTTTCTCATTCTCACCTCATAAATACAGGGTTTTAGCTCTAATTAAATGTATCAATGACAATGAAATGATGGTTTTTGATTCTTACAACTTAATATACTTATCATCCGAAATCATCATGCTTAATGATAATTATTAATGTTTGAAGCACACATTTCCTTTGGTGGGAGATCGGAACGTTGCATCTAGGGGTTTGGTTACATTGACCTGCTGAGTCAATAGAGTTATTGCCCCTTGTGTCTTTCCTCAATCCTCCACTGGCATAGTCTTTTCTGGCTAAAGTTGGTTTTGCACGTTCTGATTTTGTTTATTGTGTTAATTAAATGAAAAGAAAGGAATATAGGAGTAAGGAGTTGTGGTTGCTGGGTTTTGTTTGTTGTTGTGCATTAAATCAGCCATGAGCATGATTAGCCTCCAAACTCATCCCTTTTCCGTTGACAATACAAAGAAATTACCCTCATGTCAATGAGTTAACTCATGACTTTGATATTGTTACCTGACATCTTGATGAACCAAAATGAATTGGAAATTCTTGCCGTACTCTGTGTCAAAACCAATAAGGTTATGAGGAATCTTTTTGTAGCTTTCTGGATCAGCTAAAATGTTATGCTGCTGTTCACGTCTTTTGAAGAGTTCATGTACACCTTAGTTGCTTGGAGAATGCGACTTGTGTAATGAGGAAATGCTTGCTTCTTAGTGGTCCTCCTTGTATTTGTATTAAGTTAATGTGGGTAGGTGCACGGAAGAAAATTAATGTTGCAGTCAACTGGTTTCTCCTTTAAGCATATTGGTTAAATTGATTATTTGGAATTAGAGAAAGATTACATTTTGAAGTTTGGATTAACTTTTTGTATATGTTATGTTCTCTCCATCGAGAGCTTAACACCTGGCTTATCAGACGTGCAATTTTTGGGATCTTTTGCCAGGGAGGAGACTTGAGGTACTGTCAAAAGTGTTCTCACTATAAACCTCCTCGTGCACATCATTGCCGTGTTTGCAAAAGATGTGTTTTGCGAATGGTACGTATGTTCTATGTTATCACTGCTGCCTTTTCTCTCAAATGTCCTGGATAATGTGTTAAAGTGATACCTCTTGATTGTAAGGATCACCACTGCATTTGGATAAGTAATTGCGTCGGCCATGCAAACTATAAGGTCTTCTTCATCTTTGTTTTGTATGCTGTGGTTGCATGCATCTACTCCATGGTATGTTGAGATTCTTTTATAATCATAAAATTTGCACATTTACCTTTTAATTCCTGAATGCTTTTTTTTATGCTGTTACATAGTGTATTTGACTTTCTGGGTCTGATTTCCTTTTTTTTTTTGTGGAATTGTAACCTTTTTACTTGTATTTTGCACTTCGCTCTTTTCTTTCTTATTTAGGGTAGTTGAACTAAGGCCATAATTTTTATTTTCCTTTACCACTTAAATTTTCAGGTTTTGCTTGTGGGTAGTCTAACTAATGATTCTCTGGAGGATGAGCTGCAAACTGGAGGATCTTTCAGAACCGCTTATGTAATGTCAATGACCGTCTGTTTGGTTTGAGTTAAAACCTAGCATATTTTTTAATTTTGCTAATTGTCTCTCATTTTCAGGTAGTCTCTGGACTGTTGCTAGTCCCCTTGAGTGTAGCTTTGAGTGTTCTTCTAGGTTGGCATATCTACCTCGTTTTTCACAACAAAACGACAATAGAGGTTATTAGAATTATTCCCACTGTGATTTTCTTATGCTTGATGGACATTTTTCTTTTAAATTTATACCAGCATTGTTGTAAATCTCATTTTTTCTCTCTTAACATTTCTTTCAGTACCATGAAGGGGTGAGAGCTTTGTGGCTTGCAGAGAAAGGTGGGACTGTTTATAAGCATCCATATGATCTAGGCATCTATGAAAATCTGACTACAGTAAGTACCTTTCTTCTTGGGTGACAGATTTAAGATGTGCCGTTCTTGAAAGCTTAGATTTACTGTTACATTTTTATTGTTGGTTAATATTATTGAGATCGGCGGGATGAACTAATTATATATTGAGCACTATCCGATTGTTACATACCATGTCAGGCCAATTAAGTGCTTACCTGGTTAACTTCCCAAGATGTTTTGCTTGCTGTTTTAAAGCTCTGTCTGGACCATGTGGCTTGGCTACTATGCTTGGAGCACATCAGTCTAAATGTATCATGACCAGATTGGCTTGCCCAAACTTGGTTCTACTTGGAAAGCTATTCTTTCTGCCCCTCCTCTCTTCTCTCTTTCTATTCTTTTAGTTGAAGTTAAACAATCAATCAAGAGACAAATGTTACATATTCCTGAGGGTCAAACTTGCTGTTGAAACATTTGTGTCTTTTTGACCAACTTTGTATACACTTTCTTTTATGCATGCTTGTTTATGGTGCACATCCATAATATGAACTGGTTTGAATGACTCTTCAGGTACTTGGTCCAAATATCTTCAGCTGGATATGTCCCTCATCAAGGCATATTGGTTCAGGTCTCAACTTCCGCACAGCCTATCATAATGCTGTTGGTACATCAATGTCAAAATAGATTTCTAGAGTTTCTTTGATCATGGCATCTCATTGCAAATAACATGATCTTCAACCTTAACCGTCAACGGATGGGTAAAAATTGATCTATTGGCAGTATCGCGTAGCTTTTTTTTCAAGTGCGGTTTGGATAAGGCTTTTCTCTTTTGGGGTAATTTAGCCAGACGAAAAAGTTGATCATGCATCACTTACCTGCAATAGCGCCGCCAGTCAGGAAAGCTCGAAGCTGTTAGTTGCAAGATGAGCTGAGAGGGAGACATTCTGTTAAGTTGTCAATAGCTGAAGTAAATCATTTTTTGGAACCATTAGGACTAGGACCGTTGTTTTCTTTTCATTTTGTTCTCGATTTTGTTTTCCAAGTTTGGAGCTCGCTGACAAGCGGCTACATTAGCACACACAATGTACAAAGAGTGAAAGAGAGAACCAAAATCCCAACTGAACAATGAAAATATATGATGTAAAAGCGATGACAAAAGCCCACAGAAACAAGCTGTTCTCGATGTAACCAAAGTTGTTGTCCTTGTAACTCAAGTGTAACAAAACATTCCTCTTTAGCTTTTCTGCATAATTTTCTTTTCCTTGTTTCATGAGTGTAAAATATATACTGAAAATGGTCCATGGAAACCCAAACTTATAATATTTTCCAACTCGATAACACATATTTATAATGACAAAACAGGTGACGTATCCTTTTCGGTGCAGGGGAGGACAGAATTTCTTTTTCCCCTTTCTTTTTCTTTTTCAGATTTAACGAATTGGCTTAATGGAGAGTGTAGCTCATGCTCTTTTCGACTGCAAGATGGCAAAGAAAGTTGGGAAGAGTTCTCCTTTAGAAAACTGGAGTAGTTTCTGTGATTATAGAATCTGACTCGAAGGGAGTGATAGAATTAATTAACATCAAAATGGGTACTTTGACAGATATTCATTGGGTGATCTTCCACATTTAGAAACCAATAAGAGTTGTCAAAATTTCAAAACTCACATGCATCTAGAAGTTGTAATATCTTTGCTCACTCTATGGCCAACTCAACATGCATCTAGAAGTTGTAATATCTTTGCTCACTCTATGGCCATGTTAGCCTTAAGGAAACTAAACTCTTTTGTATGGCTGGATGAGTTTTCAGTTGATATTTTGTATTTATTCTATCTATGAGTAATGAAAGGTGTACTTTCTTAAAAAGAAAAAAAAAAGATTTAATGAATTGGCATTAAAAGAGTCAAATAGAGTCACGTTGTGATCAAATACAAGACTTAGGTGGCGTTTGTTTTTTAACTTAATAACTTAAAGTGACTTAACTTAATTAATTAAGTTAATTAGAAGTGTTTGTTTTTATAACTTAATAGGACTTTTTAGATAATTTTGACTTAATAAAATAAGCTAATTTTTTTAACTTTTTACTGAATGGAAAAATCTGAGTTAAGTTAGTTACTTTCTAATGTCAAAAATATCCCTACTTTATAATTTATTTTTCATATCTATCCTAAAACTCACCTAAAAAAATTTATCCCACATAATAATCTTATCATTATTTTTTTAGCCGTCATGCAATCTCCCCTCACTTTGCTTCTCTCGTCCAGTTCTTGAATTTCCCATTAATTTCTCTTGAATCTCCCATTAATTGCTCACCAGGCAAGCACTTGACTTGGGCCTTTCTTTTTTACTTTTCAATTACCTTTTCTAGCATTCACTTTTATTATATTTGACTTTTCAATTACGTTTTCTAGCATTCACTTTTAATAATTAATAGCTTTGCTACTCTTTTTGGATCTGACACACTTCGTTATGCGTTTTGGGTATTGTTTTATTTATATGAATATATTTTGTTAATCTGACAGTGATTTATTTGGGAGAATTTTCGCTCATCTGTTTGATTTCATTTTTCTTTTTTATAATTGAGATGATGTTGTGTATGATCAATCGACTGAATGCAGATATGACATTGCATTTTTTTTTTAATGTAATTGGTTGAAGTAGTTTTAATAGAGCTATCTTGGGTGGTTACGAATTTTCCAATCTCCTTGAGTGAAATTAATAATGGCAATTGCTGAAATTAATAATCCACAATTGGTTCCATTTGATTGTTTTTTGCGGAACTTTCTCATAGATGTCGTCACAAGGGGAGAGAGCAAATTGGACTGATCCAACTTATAGGAAGTATTTTATTGATCTCTGCATGCGTGAAGCAAACAATGGAAATAGATCTGGGGCAACCTTGAAGCCTACTGCTTGGAACAGGATTTCTCAGGAACTGAAAACATTGACAGGAAAATCTATTGCCCCGAAACAACTTAAAAATGGATGGGATTATATGAAAAGGCAATACCTCACATGGCTGAAATTAACAATGACAACAGGACATGGTTACAATTCTACAACTCATACTTTTGATTGGCCACCTGAAAGATGGGAAGAATACTTGAAGGTAACATTTTTTTTTATTTAAGTAAATTATTTAATATTTTTACATATAAGTATAATCAATTATTATGTTTTGATTGAACAGAAATATCCAGAAGCTAAACAATTTCGCAATAAACCTTTAGCAAATGCTGAAGAGTTGGAGGCATTGTTCTCAGGTGCAGTAGCAACAGGAACTTATAACTGGAGTTCTGGAATGGAAGGGATACCAGAAATGGGGAATCTATCATCGATGCTATCTGAAACTCCAATTAACGTAGAAGATAATGATTGTGAGGTAAAAACACCAGATTCATACACCAATGTGGATGAACCGCTTCCCGATGACATGCAAAGGTGTAAAAAGAAACAAAAGAAAAGCAAATCGGATGAAACTCGCGAAGATATCAACAAATTAGTGGCTGTATTAGAGAAGACCGATGACAAAGGACCTTCAATTACTCAGTGCATGCTGATTTTGAGAAAGCTACTAACTTATGACAATCCCATGTATTATGTGGCTACTAATGCACTCTGCAATAAGAGAGAGTATCGAGAACTATGGATGGGCATGGAGTGTGATGAAGAACGAATTGGATGGATTTATAGTTTACCAAAAGGGCCTCAATATCTTATTCCTAGTTCATTTGTCAATGTTTTATTTGGTGTGTTTTGGTTATTTGAATATTTAATGAATATCTTGCTGCTCAAAGTGTGGTTTACATTGCTTATCTATGTTTTTTTTTTTACTTTATTTTTGTCTTTGTAATTTCTTATAAATTTGTTTATATGGTCAGGTTGTTATATCCTATCACAAATAAATTGCAGCCTAAGCAATACTTTGGACTTTAATAGTAGGTATGTCAACATTCAATTAATATTAAATATTCTTCTTTAAATGCTACATATAATATATATATATATTTTCGTATAATAGATATGGCTATGGCTGACGAAGAAGTTGACATAAAGATTGGGGTTAGACGAATATTACGGAAACAATTGATTATGTTGGTAAAAAAATTATTGAAAGGGTCGACCAAAAGGCAACGAGTATCTACATAATCTCTGACAGGTTCTCTTTACATTCAAGAACTTTTAAATGGATCACCAATAGTCTGCTATGATCTTATGCGGATGGATAAGAATGGGTTCATATCTCTATGTCAATTGTTCAAAGAAAAAGGATGGCTTTCTGATAGTAAGCATTTAACTGTTGAAGAGAAAATGGCTATGTTCTTATTTACAATTAGCCATAATCTTCGAAATCGGTTCATTAAAATTAGATTCCAGCACTCAGGTCATACAGTGCATAGGTATTTTCATGAAGTACTGTCTGCAATAATGAAGTTTTCGAAAGAAATGATCACTCCTCCGTCATTTACAGATAATTCAAGAGGCATCCGTAATACTCGATTAAGGCAAATTTTTAAGGTATAAAACTTTCTGTATACTAATATGTTGAAGAATAAAGCTTTTTATTTTGATCATTGAAATAATTTAATTACTAATATGTAGGATTCAATTGGTGCAATTGATGGAACTCTTATTCATGCATGTATTCCAACTGATAAACAAGTGCCATATAGAGGTCGGGGTAGGGGAGAATGCTTTCAAAATGTAATGGCCCTTTGTGATTTTGACATGATATTTAGATATGTTGTTGTTGGATGGGAAGGAACTGCACATGATTCAAGGGTCTTAACTGAAACCATTCGTAATTCAAGAAATAATTTTCCTATTCCACCGCCTGGTATGTCATTATTTATTATTTTACCAATTTATTCATTATAATTTATAATATTATATTTTATTAGTCACTCATGTTGAATGTTTTTTTCTAGATAAATACTATTTAGTTGATGCAGAATATTCACATACAAGAGGTTTCATGGCACCATACCGTCATGTGCGTTATTGGTTAGGTGACTTTCGTAGTGGCGGTCAAGCTAGAGGAAGGGAGGAAATATTCAATCATGCCCATGCTAAATTGAGAAATGTTATTGAACGTGCTTTTGGTGTGCTAAAGGCCCGTTTTCCAATACTAAAAAGGATGGCACCATACTCATTTGATACACAGAGAAAAATAGTGGTGGCATGCATGGCGATTCATAATTTTCTTCGAAAAATATCAGTGGATGATGCATTATTTGCTCAATATGAAAATGATGAAGTTGAGCTAGAAAGTGGTCATGGCAATCAAAACCACACAGCTAATGCTATCAACTCCTCAAGTATGGAAGATCAAAATTACATGCGACAACTTCGAGATGAAATTGCAAATCAACTGTTTCAAACATCTTATTAGTTTTTTCTTTTTTATATTATATACGATAAAATTTCAAATTTATGGTATTTTATATATTAAAATTCCAAAATCAATATGTGTTCACTTAAATATAGTTTTACTTATAAATGTTAAAATATTGTGGTATTTAATATATTATTTATTTGACATTTAAATTTAATAAGGATACAAATGTAAAACTACACATTTTCAGTTTTTTAAGTTGAAAAAAAACAAACAACTTAATACTTATTTTCAGAGATTCAGACGAAAAAACAAACAAATTATTCAGATTCAGACATTTAGATCTATTCAGAATTCAGACTAATTCAGGTCTATTCAGATTTCAGACAAAAAAACAAACGCCACCTTAGTCGTTTGTTTTTTTTAACTTAATGACTTAATTGACTTAGGTGGCATTTATTTTTTAACTTAATGACTTAAAGTGACTTAACTTAATTAATTAAGTTAATTAGAGGTGTTTGTTTTTATAACTTAATGAGACTTTTTAGATAATTTTGACTTAATAAAATAAGTTAATTTTTTTGGCTTTTTACTTAATGGAGAAATTTGAATTAAGTCGATTACTTATTAATGTAAAAAATATCCATGTTTTATAATTTATTTTTCATGTCTATCCCAAAACTCACCCATAGACATTTACCCCACATAAAAATATTCTTGTTTTTTCTTTTTTATATTATATATGATAAAATTTAAAATTTATGGTATTTTATATATTAAAATTCTAAAATAATTATGTATTCACTTGAATATAGTTTTACTTATAAATGTTAAAATATTGTGGTATTTAATATATTATTTATTTGACATTCAAATTTAATAAGGATACAAATGTAAAAGTACATATTTTCAGTTTTTTCAGTTAAAAAAAACAAACAACGTAATACTTATTTTTCAAGATTCAGACGAAAAAACAAACATATTATTCAGATTCAGACATTCAGATCTATTTAGAATTCATACTAATTCAGGCCTATTCAGATTTCAGACAAAAAAACAAACGCCACCTTAATTTCAATCAAATAAGTCATCAAGTCTATTTGTTTTTTCGACTTAATGAAAATTTTAAGCTATTAAGTCATTAAATTATTAAACTAGTCTTTTTAGCTTTTTTTTAATCTAAAAAGTTAGAATGATGTCATCAAAAGATATTCTCTAAAATATCTTTATCTAATTAATTAATGTTCATTCTTATCTAAATAAAATTTAACAATTAGTATTATTACCCATCTCCATATATACTTGTGATAATATATAATGGTAGATTTTTTTTCTTCAAATTAGCATTATTTATCTTCATACTTTTCTATGAATATTTTTCATATAAAAACATCATAAACTATAATAAAATTGATTAACATATGTAATATATAATATTAAAGATAATTTATTATCTTATTTATATTTTTTCAGATGTTTATTATTTGTTTAACATTTATAATTTGTAAGGGAATAAATGTAAAAATAGTAGTTTTAACATTTTTTAAGTTAAAAAAAAAGAACTTAATATTTATTTTTAGCGATTCAGTCAAGAAAACAAACACATCATTCAGATTCATACATTCAGCTCTATTCAGAATTGAGACTAATTCAAGTCTATTAAGATTTCAAATAAAAAAACAAATACCACCTTAGTTCCCTGTAGAAAAAGTTAAGACTTGAGTATTAGTTATGACACCATCTAACATCTTACAAAATAATATAAAAATTGATTGCGTATACTACAAATTCTTTGTAATTGAAAGCAAAAATGGCTATCTCATAAAAAGTTGAAATTTTTTTTGGGTCTATCTTAATTTGCATATTTAAGTTATTGTACGTGGAGCCCATATTCGATTTCAAAAAGGAAAATCATTATAGTGCCCGTTAATATATAACACAACATATATTGTCACTATATCTGAATAAAAATGTTTAAATTTAAGATCAATCACTTTACTGAACCTACAAAATGTTTAAAAAAAATAGAAGATAAAATTATAAAAATTTAAAGAAAACTACTCTTATAAGGTGATTCACTATATAACTTATGAGACGAGCCAACATCTCATACCATCAAAATCTTAACGCACTACCTGATTAAGGCTATGGTTATTTTAAAATTACTCTAAGATAGAGTACGAATAACAGTCATACAGTAAAATAATAAACAATAAAAAAATTATTATAACTTTAATTATATATTTATAAAAAAGTACTCTATCTTAGAGTCGTCCAACACAGCGGAACCTGATTAATTATGATCATTTAAGAAATTAAGGACTTGTTAATATAACTAGATTAATTATGCCCCTTGGGCCTTATCCATGAAAAGTCAAAAGGGACGTCGAGGAAAATTTTCCAGGTTAACATAAGTTGGGGGCCCCGTGTGCCACCTTGGAATAACTCACTTGGTCTCGTATGGTCTTCTGTTCTGTCCTAATCATCAACTTACGCGCGCTAATCAATCCCCAGCTTAACACAAGGCGAAGCCTCCTAATATTATTAGCACGTGTTTCACACGCTCCTCAAAGGAGCTTCAACTTGCTGTCCAAACCGGGAAAAAGGCAGGTGATTTATTTAATCTCGATTTCCTCGAACGGAGGTTCCATCATCTCCTGGGTTTTCACTTTCGCTTTCAGCACCTCCCTCTCTTCCTGAAAATGGAAGTGGATAACGTCGACCGATCTGAGCTCAACAGGTTTTACTTCAACTTCTCTAATTTATTTCCACTTTAGTCCTTATGCTTCACGATCTGTATTGTATATAGCTCAGTCTTTGTTGTGGTTACTTTTGTCATCAAAAATGAAATCTTTTGGATTTTGATGATGTGCCCACATGTTTGAGCCAGGAACTGTACTGTTAGTTTAATCATCTGAAATTAGCTAAGTTGGAAACTGCGAAGTATTTCTTCTTGCCATGTAATGTTTTGGTACTAAA
Organism: Citrus x clementina; assembly: GCF_000493195.1. Taxonomy (NCBI): domain Eukaryota; kingdom Viridiplantae; phylum Streptophyta; class Magnoliopsida; order Sapindales; family Rutaceae; genus Citrus; species Citrus x clementina. Next base: position 14,356,305 of record NW_006262139.1, on the reverse strand, counting down.
ATATATGCGGTAGTAGGAAGTGAACTTGGTGGGCTTGATTGAAGTTTGATATTGTATATAAACCATCCGATCTTTTAATCAAGCTTATTTCTTTTTTCAGGTTGAAAGTTTTGCTTTTTTGGGTTATTTTCAGTTAGAACCCAACTCCTTGTTTTGTGTTATTATCTATGAAATTGGTGGCAGAGGTTTATCCTTTAGAAGCATTTTGCGAAAGCAAGTTACTGATGAAGCTGTAGCCAGCTAGTGAGCAGAAACATTTTATTTTATTTTTGGGTCTTTTCATCAAACCTTACTCACACCCAACGTTTCATCGAATTTGCTTGAGAGCTTGGACTTTTATTTTCGTTGGCATTAAATGGCATTGCAAGACATCAACAAAAGTTTGGTACGATGCTTGCAATTTTGCATGCAATTTCTGATCATCAGTTTTACCATTGATACGTGTTCCTCCAGAAGGCCCTATAGAAGGCTCCATTTTTCAGTAAATCTTCACTTTTACTTGAATAGTACGAAGTGCGAGATATTGATCTTAGTTCAGGCATTGCTTCAACTTGATGGGCGGCTCCACCTTAATCTTCCTGTCTATAGGATTCTCAATAGTCTTAATCTTTTGAAGAAGTTCCTTATCAATAACTTCCCACACAAAGTGAAAACTTATGTTGTACGTGCGTAATAGATTGGGTTCTTTGCTTAGTAAATGACATTTTGTCATGGATTTTGATACTATTCAAGTCAAGGTGGAGGTTTGTTGAAAAATGACGTCTTGAATAGTGTTTTCGAGGAACATCAATTAATGGTAAAAATTGTATCGATCATTAAATGCCACATAAAAATGAAATTATAAGTTTTCACGCTATTTTGGTAGTTGTGAGATTTGATTACTATGATTTTGTCCATTTTTGTTGGCACTCCAACCCATAAATAGAGCTCTCTGTTTTGAGAGATATTATCCACAAATTTGAATTGTAATCTAAAGGAACCTCTTAAGAGAGTTTTTTGTAAGAGTTGCTTTTGAATGAAATTTGAGAGTTCTCCTTAGTGAGAGAGAGGTTAGGGTCTATTGTGGTTTGAGTTCTAAATTTGTCTCCAACATTTGTGCAATTCCCATAGTCCCCTTTTTTAGTAAAATTCTCTTCCTCTTACTTTGCTCTTGGATGCCTGCTAAAAAGCCAAACCACATAAATTATTGTGTTATTCTTGCACTTGTTTTGCCATTTTTATTTCTCTACAATTGATGTTACAAAAATACTATGATTATTCAACTCAACTTCCGCAACATCAACTTCACTTTTGGTTGAGAACAAGAGTTCTACTCCATTTTTAGTTCTAAGATAATTAATTGGATTTGGATAGACTTGAGTTATATCTGCATATGTTTAAAGCCCATAGTACTGCCTCTATGATTCCTTCTGTTCTTAACTTGGGCATTATTATGCTCCACTGGGGCGATATAAAGACAAGTAATTATTCGTGAACTACCAAAATTGAATTTTATTGAACTACAATATATTGAATTAGATATTAAAAATCTCTTATTTAGCTATATATTGCAAAATGCAGATTCTTATAAGCTGTAGATTATTTTTATCCTTTTTCTATCGCTACTTTCAGCTTCCTTATTAATGAAATACGGAGGGCCGATGTTATTGGCTTGAACAAGAAAAGAAAGTTACAGGCTGAGCACTTGGGCTTGCCTATAGCAAAGCTTAAATGCTCAGATGGAAGCTTTCGATCTAAATCCCTCTCCACACTTGATGAAGTCTCAGAAGTAGAGAACTTACAAACAAATATAATTAAGGGAGGAGCCACCATTGATGGATTTGAACAAGAATCAGCTAATAGCAATATATATGCAGAGGGTTACGATTCTTCTATAACTGTGCATGGTAAATCTAGATTTCAGGCAGAGATTGGAGAATCATTACCAGATGATTGTCCTTCATCTTCGTCTCTAAATTGGGCCTCCAGCAGTTTCAAGAGCCACAGCTACTCTTCAAACAGTGCAGCTAAAACAGAAGGAGGTTCTGGTAAAGAGCAGTTTAATTTTGTGGGCGATGAGCACCAGACGTCGCATCAATTTGATGATCTTAATGAGCATCTAACTGAATTTGGTAGCCATGCTGAATATCTTTACTCAGGATTGGATCATTTCGCCGCTGAACATTTCACAGAAAAGGAAATCGGAGAAACTCTCGACTCCAAAGAGGGGAATCCAAATGTTTATGTGCTTTCTTCTGGAAGATGGAGCCACAACCAAGGTAATTGTTTTTGGCAAATAGATTGTGAGGCCTATGAATCCCATTTCGTTTAATCATTCTCTTTGAATGTATAATGCAACCACATTGGACCTTTTAATTTTCTTTTCATTTGCTGAATTGTGTTTTTCTTTTTCTCTTTTTTGTTCTCAATTCAGAGACTCAAAGTGGCAAGAGGAAGCCAACCATTGATCAAGAATTTGAGCAGTACTTCTCCTCACTCATGCTGTAACGTAGAGTGACAGAACATGGAGTCGTAAAATGTATATATGAATGATTTCTAGCTATTTCTTGTAATTGACTCACATCACTGCAAGTTAATGTGTGGAAAGTACTTGTTTCTGTTTATCCCAAATAATAATGTTGGCTAATTTTATTGAGCTTGGCCTCCTTTTAGCTAACTTAATCTTTGCTTGTATACATCTTTTATGACTACTTAGGTTTAACGCATTTATTGTTTTACACACACACATGATTTGTAACAAGAAAGAAAATAAGTTATCGTCAATCAAGCATATAGTAGTGTACAAAGATGATTAATCCATGTGACGTACACTTGAACTCTTGGTCCCTTCTCAACCAACACAATCAAATGTGATACAGTGGCAAACAAGCACACAGAAAAGGATCATAGATATTAAGTTAAAAAAAAAAGAAAGGGAAAAAAACAAGAACACTCAAAAAAATTGCCAATCCGGAACAATAATCTCCGTCATTTGGCAGTCAAGATGATCAACACTTGGGTAGATCAGACGGTGGAGGTGGTAACGTCTGGTTCGGTTGTGCCCCATTTTGTACTATCCATGCCATCCTCAATCCCCAGCTTGTGTGTACATCCAAATGACAATGCATAAACCACACTCCTGTTAAAGAAAATCAAATACTAATATAAGATAATCTTTTACTTGACGGCTAATGATTCTATTTCATAGTTGCTCACCTGGGTTGTCGGCGAAGAAGCGAATGGCAACCCAACCTCCGGCAGGAACACCGATGGTATTCCTTTCCATTGGATCCACTAAGTTGAAGTTCATGAGATCTTTATCAGGGTCATAGTTTCCGAAACCAAGTCCAACAACAAAGAAATTGAATCCATGCAAATGAAGAGGGTGGCTCTCAGCGCCAAGAATGCTAGTGTCCTGCATCACCAACTCCACGCTCGTATTAAACGGCAACAATACCGTCCGCGTACCATTGCTCACATTAGTATTATTCGGCGGCGTCCCCGTATAATTAAACGGCATTGGTGGCTTAACGGGAAAGTCTGTAGTATAAACTCCGTTATTTTGTCCAAAGAAGTATGATTGAAGAATAGCTGTTGAAGGCAAAACAAATGACACATTGTTTACCGAAGCTGAAAATTTAGTTCCATTTGGTCCTTGGCATGTTGTATTTTTCGGACAGGGATTCGAACCAAGCCCAACAGTGAAGAAAAATTTCCTGTCAACGATTTGCGGAACATTGGCAGGGTACTTAACACTGGCCAGGCTCCGAAATTTCCTGGTGAAATTTACGGCGAAGCTGGTGTCATTTATCGAAGGGAGAGTTGGCTTATACAACTGAAGCTTTTTAGAGGATATCGAGTGGTTTGATGGGTGCTTGTATTCGAGGATACCGGCAGTGGTCGAGTTGTCGATTGTGCCCATGCCTGAGAAGTAAGGCCTGGCTTGCATGAAGAATGTGGCATTGGGGAAGTAAGGTTTTGTTCTGAGAAGGACGTTTGCGGTTTGGCCTGGAGTGATGAGGAGCTTGTCAGTGTCGAAAGGCTTGACGTAAACGGCATCAGCTTCGACAACCGTGAGTGTGTGATTGGCTATGCTGAAGAAGAGCTCGTCGTTGAGTGCAGCGTTGATTAGTCTCAAGAGGTATGTCTTTCCTGGCTTCACCTTCAGCTTGTATGTATCTACCAAAGGGTCAACAAATTCGTTGTCGTGCTTTCAAAATTAAGCTGAAACAAAGCAGTTACAAATATATATATATATATATATATATATATATATATATATATATATATATATATATATATTTCACCTTTAGAAGAGCAGTTGTAGAGTGGCCCTGGGAGACCGTTGATGGTGTACGCATCCGACACATTTGGTCCGGCGCCAGTCTGAAGAGCTTGGCTGATGATAGCTTCAGGGTCTACATTGAACCATTCTCCTGCACATCCAAATACCGTTAGCTGATGCATATGATTCTGATTCTTTATTTGTATATCGAAATTTCTCGAGTTCCGAGTAGGTGAAAGTTTGCTTCTTACCAAAAAGTATGGGGATTTCCTTGTGGGGCTTTTGGAAAGGGTAAGATTCATTGCGCTTTGGGAGAATGATGATGGGTCCATAAAGAGTTGATCTAAGCCACGAAATATGAGCGTGCCATAAGAGAGTCCCTCTCTGTCCAGTGATTGTAAAATTGTAAGTGTATGATTGGCCTGTTTGTATGGGACATTGCGTTACGTAAGCAGGTCCATCTGCCCAGCCACTTGTTACCTGCCTAACCCCATGCCTGTGTTTTCACACAAAACATGCACACTCTTGATAATTAAGCACTAAAAAAAAAGAGTCATATGTACCGAATTTAATTAAGCACTAAAAAAAAAGTCATATGTACCGAAATTAACTTTCATTTTCATGATAAATTCATACCAGTGAATGGTAACATTGTTTGAAACATGATTAGTCACTTTAATGAGGACACGATCGCCTTCCCGCGCCACCAGGCTAGGCCCTGGGAACTGTCCATTGACACTGATAATGTTCCTTGTGTGGCACAATCTTGTCACGTTGTGGTACTTAATCTTAATTACATCCAACAAGCAGAGCCAAAAATCAGAACTGGGAAATTAAACATTATTGAGAATATGAACACAAAGTTAGTTTGCTACTCAAAAGTAATAGTAATTAACGTACATTGAATGTGTAATGCCTTGTTATGCCTGCTGCAAACTCCGGCAGCAGAGCTAAAAAGCAAAGACCAAGGAGCAGAACCGACATTGAAGCAAATGAAGGAAGATGAAAGGCACCCATTTTTGCAAGCTTAGTGCTCAAGAGCGCTATAGACTAAGGACGGCGATTAGGGCTTAATATAAAGGGGGGATTAGGTAGCATCATTAACATCGTACAAGAGTTAATAGAAGTTCGTTTTCATGGTTTCACAAATTACCACGTAAAAAGGCTAAGTATTGTTTTTGGTCGAGCTTAATTTTAGAGTGTTGATAAAGTAAGATTGTCCTCTAACTGTCTCAATAAAATTCGAGTACTGGAATGACCCTTTTTCATTTGGTTAACTTCAAGCCTTCAAGAATTCAATTAAGTGGAATTAGAGTAATACCCACAACAAAATAATTAGCTTTGAATCACCAAATTAAAAGTCACGACTGGTCAATAAATAAAGGAGGTAAAGAATAGGGTTTCAAACTGGCCACACCCCGACACCCATGGGGCCAAGTGAACACTCGGAAGCAAACATTTTGCAAGATGTGTTTTTAATTGCTCGACAATCATTAAAAAGAACACAAATATAAAGTTAAAAGCCACAATTCAGAAAAAGAAAAAAAAAAAAGTAAAATTAAAAGACAGCAATTTTACAGTTTACTCAACATTTTCACCAATTTTTATATTTTTTTTAGTTTATAAGTTTCCTATTTCGGTATGCAGTCACTGTGAATTTTACTGTTGCTGCTAATTAATTCACACCTAATTAGCTTAACTGATTCTTAATTACACGACATCGTTTTTACGTAACTTCGGCTGTAGTATTGGGTCCTGCTACTTTGCGACAGGAGTTCGGCACCCCTATTTTGTCATTTAGTGATTTAACCATTAAATCTAATCGAAGAGTTGCATAACGGCTTAGCTGTGTTTGCATGGCTATTAACATTGTCATCCCTGATATTTACTGAAAAATTAGAAAAGGAAAAGGTTTCTAAATGTTGACATATATGTCCGGATTGTTTCAAAAAAATTTTACACGTAAATCCAACGACCTAGTTTTGACTATTAGAATGAGTATTAATGTATAGACAAGAATGTAATCTCACGTAAAAATTTCAAAATGCACAAAAAATGAATATGTGTTAATAGAAATTTTTATAACATAATATCTATTTAATATACAATAAATTATTTGAATATGTCAATTAAAAAATACAAAATAAATATATATTAATTTGTTAATAATAATAATAATAATAATACATGACTAAAATGAACATGTATATGCCTAAATTAAATGTTTCCAATAATATTATTAATGAACAAGTTGGGTAATTCCTAAAGTATATTAAATTAAATATCTCTGATTTTTATATTAATGTATTCATGTATATGATAATTGAATTTCATTTCTATTCTTTCTTTATTCCTGATTAATAGTTTAGTACTCGTGAACTTTATCCTGTATTTTTTTTTCTTCTTTTCATAAACTCTAACCTAATAAAATAGTTTTAATTAGAACCATCATATTTTAGAAATAGATTATTTTCATCGACAATAATCCTGCTATTGCTTCTTTGGTCTACATATTAGTGGGATTTAAAAATATTAATATTTTTCATAGACGCCATTAAATAAAGGTTTATGGCTCTTAAGATTTTATTATTTATAAAACTTACCATTCATGTTCCCTAAAAATCTTGGACTAAATCTTTTCTTGGGAACTTTTTTTTTTTAATTTATATGAATGACTATTTTATGTTAAATAAAAGATAACATAGGTAGAGAATTAATGGTTGTAAATTATAGATGTTTATCCTTTGTCCTTAATAGTAATTTAATGAATGGGCATTTTTATAATATAGATGATTTAATTATAGTATAAAATTATTGGAACCTACCAAATTACTCTGTACACCCAATTACTCAAAAAGCCCATAGCCTAAATTTAAAAATTAAAATTTGACTATGTACACGTCATAATACCGAAAATAACCCCAGTTTAATTTGTTTTATAGTAATAAATTATTCTCTTCTGCTTTTTTTAATCAAGATTAATCTTTTATGGATTAGATAATCTTACAAAGTGTGGACAATAAAATTGAATAAAAAAGTGTTTTTAAACTTTCAAAAATTCAACTCTTAATTTGATAGCAATAAACATTGATTTATCTCTTTATTATTCATATTTTACTTGTAATGGAAAAAGAATTGCTTTGCAATTTTGTTCAATGTTGCAAACTTACAACAATCAAATGGGGACTAGTTCTAACTATTAAGTAAGGATGCTTAGATCTTGTTTTTGTTTCTTTTTTTTTTTCTTTTTTTGGTGCTATTTGCCTTTGGTTTTACCGCTAATTCATGATCATTGTGCAATTCTTCATATATATACAGTTATAGTGTTTATGCAATTTTTAAATATTCTTCCATTAAAGAATTCCGTAAAAGCCCAGTTCATGCCTCGCAAAATTAATGCTAAAACTTGCTTAAATCAAAGGTCTCCCGACTACAAATGCATATGGTAATCCAATTTTATTCCTTTGTTCCATTACTTTTTTACACCGGTTCTATTTTTTTCTTTTTAAATGAATATTATTATTTACAATGAAATTATGTTTAGCCTAAAATAAAATTTGAATTTAAAGTAGGATAAGAATAAAAGAAAAATATATAATTAATTAAGTATATATTTTGTCCCTAATAGTAAATTATTTCATACGTATTTTATTAATTGAAATTTTAATTAAAAAATAGATGTAAAAAGTGTTTGAATTTGAATAGCCTATTTTTATGATTTAAATATCCACAACTCATAATTTATTTTTTTGTAAGGGTAAAATTAAAATGAATTAGACTTTTTTTTTATAGTAAAATGAATGAATGAATGAATATGACTTGAGTGACAAAATTTAGAAATACTATTTAATTTTTAACAAAACATAGACTGTAGTGCAATTAAATGAAAAATGACAGAGCAAGGACAAAAAGTATAAATTTTCCTTTTCATCTCTAGAGTTAAGTATCAAATTCTCAGTTGATTCCCATATTTTCAAAATTGACCCAGATCATCTCTACTGTAATTTCTTAATCTCATAATTAACGACGCGAATATTTACCACCCTCATCCAAAAGTTTTTTGATCCTTAAAAAGTAATATTTAAGATGAGGAGAAGTTTTGAATTTTTTTTCCCTTTCTAAATATGAGGACCAATTGAGTACGGGTGCCTATCTCCAGGGGTTGTAGGGAAATTGACTCTACCAAATAATTATGAATATATATGAGGAATGAAGTAGAATAATTAAGAATTGTATTAAAAAAGAAAAAAAAAAAGAAAATTCTCGTCGTAAGTGTGATTTATATGGGTAGTTGCAGATATGACACCATGTTACCGTATGGTCTAAGTAGTTCCTATGTGTGCTACTTCCCTTAATATGGACTCATTTCAAGGTTTTAAACCTTTACTGGATCTTCCCCAGCTATTTAGTCTTCGAAGCTAAGTATTGATTTTCATCTCCACCACATTCACCCAGTGGAAAAGTAAATTACATGATTTTCATGCAAGCAACAACGTCCCTTCTTCTTTACCTCCTTATGATCATCATTCAATGTGTGTCTTCATTTAGACTATTGAAATTTGAAAACCCAATTACTTATTCTGATCAAAAGAAAGCGTGGAAACTGGGATTCAAACTGGAGGATGTGTTCAGAGATGATCACAAACAAAAGACAACCAATGGGTGTGTAGAATTTTTTCTTTTTATTCATTAGTTGATCACATTCCTTGTCACCAAACTTCTTAGAAGAGAGTGATGGGGCATCTGATTGATCGATGCCACCTCGTGGTGTGGTGATTGTGCAT
>NW_006262139.1:14337832-14347157 GCF_000493195.1 Citrus x clementina | reverse complement strand
AAATTAAAATTTACTGCAAATTTATTGGTATATGTATTTTATGTGAATGTTGATGCGTATAAAAAGAATTGACCCCAAAAAAAAAAACACACTTAAAAGTAAACACAACATAAAAAATAATAAACAAAAAATACATTTTATTTAATAAAATAAGTTTTTAATTCCAATTAAAATGACAAATTACTCCGTTAATATTGAAATTTCACATATCCCAATGTAGGAATAGCTTCAATATTTCAATTATCTTAGTAAAAATTGATTTAAGAATTAGGGTTATACTTCCGAATAATACAAATACTCTATTCTCAACGATATATATATATATATATTAAGAGAATATAGCCAGGACCAAGCCCTTATTAGAGCAAGTGGCTTTAAAACATTCTTAGTTATACGTTTATAATATGAATAGTTAAGAAGAAATTTTAAAATACATTAAAAATATTAAATTAATTATATAACAAATAAATAATATTATGACACGTACGTATTTATTTTAAAAAATATCATATAATTAATAATTATATTAAATTTAATTACACGTGGTACCTATATTAATTAGTAGGGTCCGCCTATGTTGCAACAGTTGCAACATACAACAACTTTTGTCATTTTGTGTTTGATTACACTACACTACCTTATATTTTCTGCAAAATTCAATAGTCACTAAACTTAACAAACTTTTACATATAAGTCCATTTTTGGAATAAAATGACATTTGAAAAGAATTTTAATTTATTATTATTATTATTAATATCATTATTATTATATAAGATTATTTCTATTAAATTTTATTATTTTTATTTATTTTAATTATTATTATTTATGATTATTACTGACATTATTATTATTAAAATTTATTTCTTTTATTATTTTAATTGTATTATACTGTAATTAATTCATTAATATTAATATTTATCTTGTTATTATTAAAATTATTTTTATTAAAATATATTAACTTTATTATTTTAATTATTATTAATTATTGTTGTTATTACTATTATTATTAAAACTTATTAATAATTTTTATTATTATCATTATTAATATTATTATTTCAGTTAATTTTGTTGTTATTATTGTTATTGTTAAATTTTTTAATTTTTTGTTTTAATTAACATTATTGTCATAATTATTATTTTTAGTTTTATTATTATTGTTTAATTATAATATATACAAATAATATTAGGGACACAATTAACAAATGGCATTTTAATAACTTATAATAGTCTATTTCAATTATAAAATAAAGTAAACACATAAATGAGAATGTTGTTCATTCCGATTCCTATTCCTATAGCTCAAGTAAATAACTTATTTTAATTCAAATTCCTTATTACAATTCTAGCTCATTTCAATTCTTATTTAATAAACGCACCATTAGAATATGTTTAGAACATAATATTGTATATTGTTATAATATTATTCACATTAATTTATTACTTACCTATGTTTAGAAGTTTTAAAAGTTAGATTGTAGCCAATTATATAATTCACTACAGTATGCTAACTTTTGTCTTAATTGAAACATTAAATATATTTAAATTATATTTTTATTTTTACTATGATAATTATAATATTAAAAATATATTATATTATATTTATATATTTATATATTAATAATTAATATAAAAATAATAATTAATATATAATTATTAATAAATTTAAATAATGAGAGTAGATCTAAAAATGATAGTAATAATTAATAAATTACGAAATATTTATGAATTTGTGGAATAAATAAACGAGTATTAAACCATGCATTATAATTGCCTAATATCAATAATAAAAGTCCTCTTAAATTTCATACTTATTCCTTATTCATATCATTTAACAACTAATCTAATAAATAAAATAATAATAATTATATTTTTGCCTGGCATTTCAAAACATAAGAGGGATTGCAATGAAAAAAACCAAAATAAATACACCCTGCCGTTGGATTTGCTTTTACCATTCTTGCCCTTGGATCTAATGATTAAATTACAAACTGACAAAAGTAATGGTATGTTGCAACTGTTGCAACATAGGCGGCTCCTAATTAGTAATATAATTTCTGGTGTATTGTAAAGTCATTGGTCGATGAGATTCTTTACGGAGCATTATTTGCTCATTGGAAACTGAAATATATACACACAACAGAAACTTAACCTAAGTTGCTTAAAGTGTGTTGTATTTTTATTGGATTCCCTTTTTTTTCTGACAAAGGCAGGGCAGAGAGAGAGAGAGGGAAATACTAGCTACAGAGTCATCAGGTTAAAGCCAATATTACCCATTTCACACAGCTGCGCCCAGCTAATCATCATAATCTTCTCCGTGTGAAAACTGAAAAATCTTGGCCTCACTGTCACTGCCAACATCATCATCAACAGCAACAACAACAACAACAACAACAGAATCTCGCAACACTTTCAGAAAACGGCAACCAAAAAAAAAAAAAAAAAAAAAAAACCACAGAAACAGAGAAGACAAGTGAACTAATATTTGGATAACAAATTGCTTCCCATTTTGGGTCTAATTAGCTGATAATAACAATAATAAAAAGATTATTCCAACAATATTTACATTGGAAATTAAAATAGAGCAGCTAGAATCCGAAACCGAAACCGAAAAAAAAAACCTAAACTAAACTAAACTAAGCGCAAGCTTCGCGCCTAAGAGGCAAGGCGAAAAAGGCATCGAGATCGGGCGCCTGGAAATAACCGTTCTTCGGTGGGTCCCGTTTTTGAGCGGCGAGCGATTTCTTCTTGGGAGGCGGAGGACAGACCGAGGCCACGGGCATGATCCTGTGCTTCGGCGTCGTACACCCTTCTTCCTCTTCCATATTCTCAGCCGTCCGATTAAAAATGATTTTTTAGGGGGTGTAAAAAAAAAAAAAAAAAAACTGGAAACGGCGAGGCGTGGAGGGTGTTAAATAGATTAGAAGAAGAAGTTTTTTTTCAGGGCCTGGTGGGTTTTCGAAATTTTGAAAAATTGAAAAACTGGGGGGAAAATGTATAGAGGAGATGAGGCGAGGCGGTGGGCTGGAGCTGCGTTGGCGTGTTGTGATTTTTAAGATCGTGTGGTGGACTGGTAGGTGACAGCTGTGGTGGGGCAATCTGATTGGTTGACGTGGCGGTTCGTGAGCGGTTGATTTCTTAGTTACGCTGTTTGGACCCCGTTTCCTTTTTTGTTGCGTTTCAAATGTGGCGGCGCCAAGAGGTCGGTGTTTGCGCGGGAAAAATTGTTGGGCCTGAATATCGTAAACTTTTGGGCTTAATTTGCGCTTATGAGAACGAGACTGTGCTCTTCTGGGCCTTCCATTGAACTCTCAAATGTACGCCCAAGACCTATAAATTCAACCCTCTGTTTCCGTCTCTTCATTATCCAATAGAGATGGACTCATGGATTATCCAATTACTTATGATGAGGGTACCCCCCAAAACACCCCATTTGTGAAGGTGTTTTGATATATTACAATTCGAGTACCAATAATATTTGACAATCACATATCAATCAAGACTCTATTTTAATAATTCTATTATGATATAATCTGAAGATTTACCCTCACTGAATGCTGGAAGGTGATCTATTCTGCCCTTAATGTGGAAAGACAAGTAAACTCCTACCAGGAGAGACAAGTCCCAGCTATTGCTGGGACTTGAACCCATGCACCCAAGGTTTTATCGATGCATGGGATGCCAATGGACTCGTTCACAGAGGTGTTTGTTTACAAGATGTAAGAAGAAATCAAGTTTGGAAATAAAAGGTCTAAAGTTGGAGCTAACTTGACTCTATGGGTGTAAAAGAGCGAGGATAATGGGGACTTCACTTTTGATAAATTTTGTGGGATATGAAAAGACTAAGGGCTTGCTTGTTATGTTTTTTAATTTGTATTTTCTGAAAACAAAAATGAGAATGAAATGGTGTTTCGCATCAGTTGTATTTCAAATTTAAATATGAGTCTGGTATTATTTTTTATATCTTTTATTTTAAAATTGAAAACAGTATTATGCGCTCAGTAGACAAAAATTAAAAATGATAAAAATAATGAATATGTGCTCGGTAGTATCATTTTCAGCAACAATTTTTACTGAACATTTAAGTCATACTTATAATTAAAAAAATAATTGTTTAACTAATATATACACAAATATAGCATAAATAATTTAAACAAAATAATTATAAAAAATACATGATTCTAAAGTTTTAAAATTAGCATTAATAAAAAAAAGTATTACATTGTCATTGTTTTCACACTATAATTAAGATATATATTACAACACAAATGATTTAGATAAAATAATTATAAAAAATTACATGATAGATATCATGTATTATGTGTGTAATAATGCCACATAGAAGTTGCAATTCTATCTTTTGTAGCATTTATCTTTGTAGCACTTGTTAAAGATAAATCAATATTAGTAAGTGGCCTACTAGTATCTCCTTCATTGGTAACCATATCTTGCACATTGAAGTCCTCAAATAACCTATCACTTGCATTTTGAAATTAATCAAATTTAACATAGCATGAAAACCATTTCAACATGTCATAGATTAAAATTTGAATGTTACTAAAAATATAAAGAAAAAAGTAACATTTATGAAATATTAATCAAATTAAACTGATCGAACACATACATAGCTTAAACTTTTAGAATTAATCAAAATTAACATAGCATGAAAGCCATTTTCACATGTCATAGATTAAAAATTGAACATATCAAAATCAAATATTTTCTACTACAAATTGACTAATTTAAATTGTGACCAAGCTCTTATCAATATTTTAAACTCATTTTTTCATAGCACAACAAAAAATTAAGAACGATGAAATCATATGAATTCAAGGCAATGGACGTAAACCAATCGCATCTACATGAATGCAATATGATATTATGATGACCAATTCATGCTTGTCTCCACAATTTTTGCATTAATATGCTTTGGGTCCCTAATATAAACAAAACGATAATGGAATTAGACAAGGCAACCAATGTTGTTAATGACTCACAAACCCCACATGTTTTGCTATGAAACTCAGCATCAAAATGGTAGATAATATGCCTTTGCATGATTTTCCACCACAAAAAGATAACCAATTCCAAATAAGAACAACAAAATCATATTTATAAAAGAAATAATAATTACTAAAAATGTACTCAAATAAAAAAATACAAGCAATTCACAATAGTAGAGACGGAGCCGAAAGAGTAGCAACAGCAGTTGAGACGGAGCAGCAATGGCAATGGTAAAGACATAATACAACAGCTTTTGGATTTCATTTTTTAATTTATTTTTTAGTTTAGTTTTGTAATACGTGGAGAACACATTAAACATGTTCTCAATTTTATAGTTATAAAAGCAAACCTGAATTTCTTCTTTTGTAATATGTTTTTTGAACTCACCTACCAAACATATATTATATCTATACTCTCTAAACGAAAATGAAAGCAAAAGCCCAAAAATAGTACCGAACATGCCTTGAGTAATTGCAAAATAAAATAGAGAATGTTAACGATATTTGTGTAAAAGTAATCAAATTTTAAATTCAGATGAATTATTGGATACAATAACATGACAAAATAAATTTCAAATCATATAAATATTGAGAAAAAATAGTTGAAATTTTTAAAACTTTTAATATGATACGTGTCTAATTTGTTAACTTTGTTACTGAAAACATATGCAATTGAGATAGTATTTTAAGAACTCTATGATTATTTTTTTGGACCAATAACTGGGGCGTCGATATAAAGTGATAAATTAAAGCTTTGAACCTAATTTTAAAAAAAAACACTAAAATGGAGGTGGCCACTCAATAGTTGTATCTTTTTAAAATAATTTTATTTAAAAAATAATTAAAATTAAAAATTATCTTAGGGGTCCGATAAGATAAATATGCAGGTCTAAAAGAATCACCCTCTGGCCCTTTTTCTTAACAATGCTCACAATCTCGCAACTCAACATTATTTTTTTTCACAAATTATGACCAAGAAGGAGAAAAAGAATTCCACAAATTCAAAATTTCAATTCTTTTCCTTTTTCTTTTTTGAAAGACCAACTATTTTTAAGGTTTGATCTCAAAGGATTGAACATTAACAAATTTCGAGTTTCGCTTAGATCTTTTTTCTTTTAAATGGAATGTGGGTATGACTTTCCCAAATTCCAAATGATTAGATTCTTGTACGCTCTTGGTGCTTGACTCATAATCAAGATAAAAATAAGAGTAAATTGAGAAGTGATTGAATGATAAATCACCTTCTTCTTACATTTGAATCCTCTCATGCCATTTTGTAGGAATAAATTTCTCATGAATATTTAGATATAAAGTTAACGTATAATTTCTTTTAACAAGTATCATCACATGATAATAAACATGATTTTTGACTTTTTGGATTTCGTTTTTTAATTTATTTTTAAGTTTAGTTTTGTAAAACGTGGAGAACATATTAAACATAATCTCACTTTTATAGTTATAAAAGTGAATATGAACTTCTTGTTTTGTAATCTATTTTTTGAATCCAGCCCACCCAACATATATTATACGTATACTCTAAAAACAAAAATGAAAAGAAAAGCCTAAAAATGATACCCAATAGGCCTTAAGTAATTACAAAATAAAACATAGAATGTTAAAGATAATTATGCAAAAGTAATCAAACTTTAAATCCATATGAATTATTGGATATAATGACATGACAAAATAAATTTCAAATCATATGCATATGGAGAAAAAAAATAGTTGAAATTGTTTAAATTTTTAGTATGATACTTGTCTAGTTTGTTAGGTTTGTTACTGAAAACATATGCAATTGAGATCATATTTTAAGAACTCTATTGTTATTTCTTTGGACCAATAACTAAGGCGTCGGTATAAAGTGATAAATTAAAGTTTTGAATCTAATTTTAAAAAAAACACTAAAATGGAGGTGGCCACTCAATAGTTGTGTCTTTTTTAAATAATTTTATTTAAAAAATAATAAAAATTAAAAATTATCTTAGGGGTTTGATAAGATAAATAGTGGGGTCTTATGGAATCGCCCTCAGGCCTTCTTGACAATGCTCGCAATCTCACAGCTCAGCATTTCATGTCGCACTCGTTGATTTTATTATTTCTTTTTTTTTTCACGAATTATGACCAAGAAGAAGAAAAAGAATTCTACAAATTCAAAGTTTTAATTCTTTTGCTTTTTCTTTTTTGAAAGACCAACTATTCTAAGGTTTGACCTCAAAGGATTGAACATCAACAAATTTCGAGTTTCCCTTAGATTTTTTTTTTTATTTTTTTAGATGGAATGTGGGTATGACTTTCCAAAATTCCAAATGATCAGATTCTTTTACACTCTTGATGATAGCTCATAATCAAGATAAAACTAAGTACAAATTGGGGTGTGATTGAATGATAAAACACTTCTCAATTTAAATATAAACTTAACGTATAATTTCTTTTAACAGGTGTCATCACATGGTAATAAACAAATTCTTTTTTAACTTGTTTTTTAAAGGTTAGAAATAAATAACCTCTTATTTTCTTAGGTAATCTTCGGAGATCAATCTAAAAAATTATTTAAAAATCACCCAATTAAACAATCACAAATTGTTCATTGTTGTTGACACCACCCCCTATGTAGGGTCCCCCTGAGGTTTGACTTTTTGGTATGAGCTTAACTAAGTAAGATGGGTTTTGTTGCACCGTCAATTCTGGGATCTTGAAGACCGTTCTTCTTCCCATCTCCAATGGCCTGTGACCTATGCAGTCAGGAATAGGGATGGCAATGGGGAGGGGAGGGGAGGGGACCAATCTCCCCATACCCATCCCCGATATTTTGTTATGTCCCCGTCCCCTCCCCGTCCCCGTCAGAATTACTTAAGTGAATCCCCATCCCCTCCCCGAATACTAACAGGGGATCCCCGAGGGTCCCCGGTCCCCGAATAATTAATAGTCTAATACATTTTTTTTTTCGATTTTAAATTAATCATATTAAAATAACAAATTCAGATAAAAATAAAGTTCAAAATATATCTTGCATTAATATTGATCCATTTCAAAGTCACATTCAAAAATATAAATTATTAAAATAATTATCTTTGTCAATGACTCAATCTTCATAATCCTACAATAAAAAGAAAAAAAATTATTTTTATATCGACAATAAAATAAATGTAGATACTTAATTAATATTTTTAATAAAACTATTTACCTCCTGCTCCTCCTGTTCTTCCTCGAGAAATGTGGCAAATTGAGAGCTAACCTCAGATTTCAAACCTAAAACAATGAAAATGATATAAGTAACGTAACTTATAAGCGCAAATATTAATAACTGTATAATATAATTACAATGTAAAATAAACTCATACTGCTATTGTAAGCTCGTAACCAACTTTGACAGCATATTAAGGCCTCCAATGTGCTTGGATGAAATTTGTTACGGTGTGAGCTCACAACTCTACCACCGGTGCTAAAAGCTGATTCAGAAGCAACTGTTGTAATTGGAATTGCCAAAATATCTCTAACAATTCGAGCTAATGTAGGATACGAATTAGGATTAGAACTGTTGTAAATTATAATTAGGCAGCTCTCTCCTGTATCATTGTGGTTTGGATTAAAAATTTAAGACTTTAATTAGTTAATTAAGTTTAAAAGTTTAATAATATAACTATTTTAATATTTATTATTTTTAACAATATTTATAATTTTGTTATTTATTTATTAGTAATTTTAAAAATAAAAATAAAATTAAAAATTAAAATGGGGAAATGGGTAGGGGATGAGGATTCCACCTCATCCCCGTCCCCTCCCCGAATAAAAAATTGGGTAAAAAATTTTCCCCGTCCCCTCCCCGAATAAAAAATTGGGTATAAAATTATCCCCGTACCCTCCCCAAATGGAAAAAATCCCCGAGGATACCCGTCCCCGTGGGGATTTTTGCCATCCCTAGTCAGGAAGGGGACAGATCAAACGACTCCATTCTCCACACGTGAAACTTAGCCGCGACAGTGGGTCCACAATATCCCACGTGTCACCGAATGTGAGGCAATTCTTGACCCCACGTAATAAAGGGTTGACTTTTGAGAAAACGTCCATTTTTTATCTCAAAAGAACTTTCGCTTCGCTAGCCGACGCACGCTGCAGCTAACCTAAGCCCACTCTGACAGTCAACCCCAAACCCAAGCCGAAGCTGACCCTCGCACATACTCTTAGTAAATTTGATCCAAAATCTAATGTTGGCATCTTTCTTGGTATTTAAATACAAACAAAGCTTATAGAGTATGTAATAAAAGAACTATGGGTGTTGAATTGTCAATGCATGTTACGTTTGATGAGTTTAACCCCTCCTCTGC
>NW_006262139.1:13983499-14337732 GCF_000493195.1 Citrus x clementina | reverse complement strand
GTCAACCCCAAACCCAAGCCGAAGCCCACCCCCGCCCCCCCCCCCCCAACCCCCACTGTCTTTGTCTTAACCTTCGTTGAGAGTCTAAGTTTCAACAAAGTCAAACCCGCATGCAAACAAAGCTTCCCTCACTTTGAAGCAACCACTCGATGCCCGTCGAGATAAAATTTTCTAATTTAACATCAATCAGATGGGTCATTTGTCTCTAGATTTAATTTCCTTTGTCCATTTCTTCACATGCATTTCATCAATTAACCAGTCTCCCAATTTGATCCATTCTTTCTTCCCTCAAAATTCTCACCCACTAGTTTTTTTTTTTTTTTTTTTTATTATCATTATCATCATCATCATCGTGGCTGCTAGATGATGATAAATGCTTATTGGTATTTTGGTGAAGTACTCTATGTTAATTTTGGTATGATAAAGATAAAATTAATATCAATCTTACCTAACCTGGTTTTGGTGAAGGTATTTGTCAAAAAAACTGTAGCAAAGCATGGTTAATAAGTTGTCTAAATTTATCAATTGCTTTTCGTGATTCCATGGAGTGACTATATATTAGACTCTATTTGAGGGCATGTACATTGTTACAGCTGCAACGCTACAATTGCTTTGAAAATAAAAGCACCTTTTCCAAGTTGGAAACGAGCTAAACTTCCGAAATATAGTAAATATTCGCCTGGCCTTCAAATTGGTGCAGCAAATAGTCATTTTGTCATATAATTGAAGGATAAGATCAGCTAAAGCAAACTATTTAACAATTTTGCTTTGGAAGCACAATTGTTTTAAGAAAAAAGAATACCAAATAGAGCACTAATCTTCCAACTGCAGCCACAACAAACACACATTAACTTTCAATAAGTACCATGCTTTGAGCTAATAATGCATGCTCAACTGCCTTAAAAGTATAATTTAGAAGGGAATGATACCAATAAGATAGTGACACAGAGACTTAAAGAAAATAATTAAGAAGTTATATAAATTTATACATTCTTCAGTGGTTGACTCCAGCTTTAGTTGAAATGGGGTCACAAGTCAGGTGGGATTTGGTCCACCTCTGTTGCAACAATCCCATCAAGAAACAATGTTAACAGGACAAAAATCATCAACAAAAGTAAGAGATAATAATAACACAAGTACTGTAAAAAAAAAATTAAACAAAAGCATCAAAAACCGTGTGTTGCCTTTCTGTGAATCCAAATAATAGATGCTGACATGCTGTGATTGAATAATAAGAAAGTTACGGGGGTGCCCCGGTGCTGCAGTTAACCAAAAACGTACGTACAAGACGTTGACAATATCACAAAGGTCAACGCGTATGTATATATGCTACGCAACGCAACAGCGCAGTAAGCAATAAGTACTAGTAGTCTTTTGTTAACATGTAATGTAATTTATTGTGAAGAGGGTAACACTAGCTAGTTAACCCACGTACACGTCACAACTTCCTCTCTTCAATCATCTGCTCCACTACTCTCTCTCTCTCTTTTTTCTCTTTCTCAACTAGTTTAGCCCTTCGGATTCGTTCATTCTTTTAAAATCTCCTTCAGTTTCTTAATCTGTGTACGTGCCACTTAACTAATGGAGAAAGAGAATGATTCTTGGTTCGAAGACGACGAGCTTGTGAGGGAGCTTCTTGATGACGAGACTCCATTCTTTGTGCTGCCGGAAGAACCAACTGATGAAGCCAACAGGTACTCGAGCCCTTCAAATAACGAAGATCAGGCTACATTGAAAATGGTCACTTCATCAACTGTATATTCGGGGCCAACTATTGAAGATATTGATAACGCCTTATCGGTTGCAGCCGGTCAAGAGCAATATTCACAGGCAATTTCAAAAGCCAGGTTCACTCTTCTTCTTCTTTTTTTTTTTTTTTTTTTTTTACCTAAGTATCTTTTATATATATGATTCTTGGTCTTTCTTATTTTATAAGATTAATGAAGTTCATTTTCCTTTCTGCAGAATCTCATTATTTGAAGGCGGTTTAGGCAAGATCGAGAACAAGTATACTCTGAAAATCAAGAGCTGGGCCAATGGCATGGCTGATGATGGATATAAATGGAGGAAATATGGCCAAAAATCTATCAAGAATAGCCCCAATCCCCGGTACATTAATTCTTCATTTTCTTGAAATTTCGATATCCTTTTTTTTTTGTTGGGGGGGGGGGGGGGGGGGGAGTTATTAAATGAACATTCTTTTGGTAGTTCCTTAGAACCAAAATTTAGAATGGGCTTTTATGGTTGGTAAGTAGATGTGTTATGTATTATTTTGGACCTGAGCTTAATCACTAATGCTTAAATGTCATTTTCTTCATTTAATTATTTGCTGCTTTTGCTAATTGCCATCGCTTATCATAATTAGTGACTAATCACCAATCCTTTTGTTTTTTTTTTTTTGCTGAAAACAGAAGCTACTACAAGTGCACAAACCCAAGATGCAGTGCCAAGAAGCAAGTTGAGAGATCTTGCGACGACCCAGATACACTAATCATCACATACGAAGGGCTCCATCTCCACTTTGCTTACCCGTATTTTATACTGAACCAGCCCCAACCGCAAGCCAGCCCAACAACAACGAAGCGGAAAAGGACAAACCCACAAGCTGAAGAAACCAAAGAACAAATACTTGACATGCAACAAAACTCAAGCCCGTCAAGCTTTTCCAACAACAATACCGAATGCCCATCAGCTTCCGAAGCAATGAGCCCACAAGGGTTGCTCGAAGATGTGGTGCCCTTGATGATTCGAAATCCCACAGGCAACAATAGCAACAACAACAACAATGTTTCTTCAAATACTTCTTCTTGTTCGTCTTATCGGTCGCCTCCTACTTCACCTTCTTCATTATCATGGTCACCTAACTATAGCCTTTCTTGTTTTGATATGGGTATTAACACTATCATTAATTAGGTGAATTAATGTATATTCTTAGTGTGTTTTCTACAAAAACAGAAGTTACAATCCAAGTGCCTTTTTTTTTTTCTTGTGAACTAGTAAAATGGTGATTTAAGTTGACATGAAGAATGGAAATTATAGTATAATTCGTGAAGCAAAATGATGCTTCAAAGTGTCTAATAATTTTAGGTATACAAAATAATTTTTCTTTGATGATATATGCTAGCATGTAGCAACTCGTGTTGTGTAAGAGAAAAAAACAATTTGTATTGATGAAACTTTTATGAAGTGTATTAGTAAATGTATACATCATAATTGATAAGGGTGACTATTTTAGTCAAATCCGCTTGGATTGTTTCAGTTCAAGAATCAATTCAGGTTCGATTTTAAATTCTTTGAACCGAATCGATTTTAATATGGTTTAGTCCTTAGGTCACAATAAGTAGATAATAAAATAATACCATTTATATTTAATTGTAAACTAAAAAAATTCAATTTATTGATTTTTATCAATAAATGATAATTAAAATTAAACAAATATTTAATTATATGAAAAATGATTTAATAAATAAGTAGTTTAAATATCTAATTCATAATATAACTTTTACTAAATTTATATCACACATAAAATACTTTAAAATATTTCATTATTTAAATTATATAATAATATATACTAACAAATTAACACTTACGAATGTATAATAATTAGATTAAAATCAGTTTAGTTCAAATAATTCAATCGGTTAATAGTACGCCACGTGTTCTGTGTGTTAAATGTATAAACGGCATGTCATATCAGTTCCTTATCGACATGGCATTTGTATGATTTACTGATTGCTAGAAATCGGCAAGCCCATGAGGTAACATAATTTATAAATTCATTAAATTTACTATTATAAATAAAATAGTTTTAAAAAATTAATAATAAATAAACTAGCAAAGGTGCATTTAATTTTTTTTCTAAGTTCATTTATTTAGTAAAATTTAATCCTATCAAGATGAAAACACTTTATAATTCCCAGCGTAATCGAATTTGTTATACCAAACTTACCTCTGACATCTTTAAATAAATTTTATCAAAAGTGATGTATTCATTTGTTAAACAACAAAACAGTTAATTTTGGTTGCTTGATAATGAATCTCACGAGATATTATTTATTTATCATTTTTTAAAGTAATTAAGATTAAAAATAGAACAAAAGAAATGAACATAATCCAGTAAAAGAGGAAAAACAAAAAAAGTGCTAGTAATTATATAACTGATAAATGGAGTTAAACTGACCAAACTGACCCAACTACTAGCCTACGAGTACCGAAATACGCCGCAGCAGTTGAAGCTCAAAAGGGTAAATTTGTCTTTTGAAGAAGAAGGCGGTTTTCAATTTCAGGTACACAAACAGAGTCCTAATTTAGTACATAAATTCTGATCTCCCAAAATGGCAAATCCATGTTTAAAAAAAAAAAAAATTCATTATTCCTCTCTTTCTTTTTCCCTCGCTGAAATTCATTTTTTTTCTCATCAACCAAGCAAACAAACTCATAAAACTTTCTAGGGTTTTGGAATCAATAAATAATAATCACTTTCATGTTACAAATTAACTATCGCCAATTAAAATGATTTTCTCAAGAATCGGTCGCTCACTCTGTCGCTCCGCTCGTTCCTCCACCTTCCAAAAAGTATCAACTCTGATTTTTCTTCAATCCTCATCTCTCCCCCTCGCTCGCTCTGTTTTATTTTTATTTTTTACTTTAATTTTTTTTAATTACTATTGAATTTAATTATATATTTAGTTATTCTGTTGGTTTTGTAGAATGTGGTGGCCGGTGACTACAATGCAAGGGCTGACTTATTAATCGAACCGATATTCCCGACGACGCCGTGCATTTCACGCGTTGATGGAGGGGTGGGTTTTGTTAGAAGCTTTTTAACCTCTGCTGGAGCTGGAAAGCAGCTAGTTTCGTTGAACAAGTGCTCGTCGAATTTCAATTCGATTGTTGCAAACCCTAGGGCTCGGAAATTTTGCTCTGGCCAGTCACCTAAGAAAAGCAGTGAGTCAAAATTTTCTTTTTTAAATTTATTCTTTATTTTAAATTTTTTAAATTTTTTCTATGATATATAACTTTTTTTTAATGTTATTTTTTGAACTTTTAATAAATGTAGAATATGAGAATTATTACCCAAAGAATAAGAAAGAAATCCCGAAAGCAAATGAGCAGAAATCCGAGTCCAAAGGTATGTCGTCTCCACATTGTTATGTGTGTTTGTTTGCATGTATTTATTTGAAGGATTAAATTTCTATTTGAGGACAATATATGCTGGGTTAAGTTAGTGATATTTGTTTATTTTTGTTATTCTTTCTTTTTACTTTATCAGTTGTTATTGCTGTTTAAAGACTAGCTTTACGAAATGGTGATTGTGTCATTGGTGGGGGATGTCTCTTTTGTGGGATTTTCCATTCTTCATCACTATAACTAAAATTCCATGATTGCTTAGTTTGTTGACCTTTGGAATTTCTTCGTTGTATGTCACATTTATTGATTGAAGTGGCTTAAGATGCTCAGAATGGCCTATTAGTTTGCCCTCTGAATGAACTAGATGCTGGGTAGACTCTAAAATATATTAATTAGGGCCTAATGGAGCTTATTAAGGTAGAACATGTGATTTGATTGGTTATGTTATGTATGAGCTTATGGCTCGTGTATCATCTTTCAACAGAAGAAAATACCCTCTGGAATGGTTATAAACTAGTTTTAGTCTATGAGTACATTTTCAGGGATAAGTCCCCTGCTCCTTTTTTTTTTTTTTTTTTTTCTCTTTTCTGACAATTTTAATGCATTTTACTATTTAATTTGTGTATTGTGGTGCCAATTTAGGATGCACATCAAACTCTAATTTCGTAGAGATGTTTTAATCACTGTTCATTTCATTGATGGAATCAGAGCATATTCTTATTTTTCCCCCCTTTTTTGTGCCTTTACAGGGGACTCGGGTGCTGGTGACCAGAACTTCACTAGGCAGTTTTCTAATTTTTTGAGTCATTTATTGCTTTTTGGATTTGTGTTATCATCAGTGCTTTTATCTCCAAAACAGCAGAAGGAGGTCAGCAATTTATTTCCCTGCTCTTTCCACAATTAATTTACTGGTTTTCAGAAGATACAGATATTGTCTCAGTCACCACTGATGGGAATCTGCAGTTGGAATACATTCATCTAGTATTTTAAACTTTTTGACAAATACTGACTTTGTTTCGCCAGATAAGACCTTGATGTCAAATATCTTCACTCAGTACTTTGTGCATAGCTTCTACACATTCCAGATTTAAATCAAGTTCTTCTCCTGTTATGAAACAAATGAACCCTTACATGATCATGGAGTATGTCTAACTATGTTTAACCTTATCCAAATTGTTGTGAGACAATAAGATCAGCTATGTAATACCCAATTAGGTGTAAACAAAGGGCCCACACATTTTTGGTTGTACAGTGAAGAATTGTTGGTAGGTGACCTAGTTTCTTTTACTGTTATTCGCTTCTAACACATTTTATGTGCCTCAGATATGGTGCTTTTAGTCATCCGTTTGTAATGCATTTTTAAACATTTCCATGGATACTATTGGTTTTTTTCCTTTTCCAATTTTATGTTCTTTAATTGTTTTTTTAACTTGTTTTACGTTTTCCCAGATTAGTTTCCAAGAATTCAAAAACAAGCTACTTGAACCTGGTCTGGTGGATAGAATTGTTGTTACAAACAAATCTGTCGCCAAAGTGTTTGTGAAAAGTACCCCACGCAGCGCAAATGAAACCAATGATGATTTTACACAGAGCCCTGTTAATGGTAGCCCTGACAAAAGAAATTTAAGCCAGTGCAAATACTATTTTAACATAGGAAGTGTTGAATCTTTTGAGGAGAAATTGGAGGAAGCCCAAGAAGCACTAGGGATAGATCCTCATGATTATATTCCAGTAACATATGAGAATGAAGTGAACTGGTACCAAGAATTGATGAGGTTTGCACCAACAGCCTTGCTTTTTGGAGCACTCTGGTTCATGGGTCGAAAAATGCAGAGTGGACTAGGTGTTGGAGGTCCTGGTGGACGGGGTGGCCGTGGAATATTTAATATAGGAAAAGCAACTATTACGAAGATGGATAAGAGTGCCAAAGATAAGGTTAGAAAGAACTATATATTTGCTTTATATCGTTTATTGCTGCTGTTATATTACATTTGCCATTGAATTGAAAAAACTTAGATATGTAAGGTCATCTCCTTAACTAGCAATTTCAATGTTCTATTTGGTAAACTAGGTGTTTTTTAAAGATGTTGCTGGCTGTGATGAGGCTAAGCAAGAAATTATGGAGTTTGTACACTTCCTGAAGAACCCAAAAAAGTATGAGGAGCTGGGAGCGAAAATTCCAAAAGGTGCACTTCTTGTAGGCCCCCCTGGCACAGGGAAGACACTTCTTGCAAAGGCAACTGCTGGTGAATCAGGTGTGCCTTTCCTCAGTATGTCTGGGTCAGATTTTATGGAAATGTTTGTTGGAGTTGGGCCATCTAGAGTGCGGAGCTTGTTTCAAGAAGCAAGACAGTGTGCACCTAGTATTGTATTCATTGATGAGATAGATGCAATTGGTCGAGCAAGGGGTCGTGGAGGCTTTTCTGGTGGCAATGATGAGCGTGAAAGTACTCTTAATCAGTTGCTTGTAGAGATGGATGGATTTGGAACCACCGCTGGAGTTGTTGTACTTGCTGGCACAAACAGACCAGATATTTTAGACAAAGCCCTATTGAGACCTGGTCGATTTGATCGTCAAATAACAATCGACAAACCTGACATCAAAGGTCGTGACCAGATTTTTCAAATCTATTTGAAGAAGCTGAAACTTGATAATGAACCATCATTTTACTCCCAGAGACTTGCTGCACTCACTCCTGGATTTGCTGGAGCAGACATTGCAAATGTCTGCAACGAAGCTGCTTTAATTGCAGCAAGGAATGAGAGTGCACAGATCACTATGGAACATTTTGAGGCAGCCATAGATAGGGTCATTGGTGGTCTGGAGAAGAAGAATAAGGTATTTTGTTTCTTTATTGTGCGGTATTACTTCTGGGTGTTACTGTTTTTGTGGTGTTATTTATTTATTTTTTTCTTCTTCTTCTTCTTTCTTTTAATATAAACCAAGCCCCACCTCAATCTGGTGTGAGTGGAATGTGATCCCAAGGCCTCTTCTACTGCCCCAAGGGTGTTTTCTGGTTTGTTTGAAAGTGCTTTGAGTATTATAAAAAATGCTGCCTAATAGCCTAAGCAGAATAATGTTTTTTAGGAAGAAAAGTACTTTTAAAGCTCTTACAAATAAAATTTCCAGGTGTACCGCAAAAAGTTTCTTTCAGTAGAAGCTTTGCTTGTATCATGCCTGAGAGTACAATGATATCTTAATCTTTCAAAATATTAGCTCTTGATTTGTGAACAGATGGTTACATTTTCTGTTTGTGGCATCACTAACTATGTGGATGGACTTGAGTGGTGCTTGCCGGAAACTTCTGACGGAACATTTGGGAATATGCCTTTTTTGATTTTTGATTTTCTAGAACCCTGGATTGAACTGCTTCTGTTCCTTCACTAGGTCATAAGCAAGCTGGAAAGACGGACTGTTGCTTACCATGAATCAGGTCATGCTGTTGCTGGTTGGTTCTTGGAACATGCAGAACCCTTGCTGAAGGTAACTATTGTCCCTCGCGGTACTGCAGCTCTTGGGTTCGCCCAGTATGTGCCCAATGAAAATCTTCTGATGACCAAAGAGCAGCTGTTTGATATGACATGCATGACACTTGGTGGTCGAGCTGCTGAGCAGGTGACTTTACAGACCACTCTCTCCCTTGCAGATCCCTCTCCCTGTTTTCTCTTTACTTCTTATATTCCTGGATATATGATATTAGACATATTCCTGGAAATGCATATTGACTTAAAAATAATTAAATGCATGTAATTACTTAATTTAGCCTAAGACTGGGCTTTGAAAGTTCTGTGTGTATTCATGGAATAAGCTGATACATGTTTTTTACTCCAAATTCATCTGATTCACCTGAATTGTATTTCTCTTATACCTGCATCAAGTGCAAGGGCTCTAGCTTTGCAAGGTTGTTATATTGGATCCCCCTCTCCATGGTTTTGTTTGTACTTCATCTGATACTAAAATGCTGAATGGTTGAAAGTGTAAGCGTCTAGTTTTGTAAGGTTGTAAAGTGCAAGAGCCCTATAATTGCTCTATTATTTTTGCTTACTCGTTTTTATTATGCTGTTCTGATTTTTCTTGGGAGCAGGTTTTGCTGGGGAAAATATCCACTGGAGCCCAAAATGATTTGGAGAAAGTGACTAAGATGACGTATGCTCAAGTGGCGGTATATGGTTTCAGTGACAAGGTGGGTCTTCTTTCCTTCCCTCAGAGAGATGATACCTTTGAGATGACCAAGCCCTATAGCAGTAAGACTGGTGCAATTATTGACAACGAAGTAAGAGAATGGGTGGGTAAGGCATATGATCACACTGTCAAGTTGATAGAAGAGCACAGAGAGCATGTGGCACAGATTGCAGAAGAGTTGCTTGAGAAGGAAGTCTTACATCAAGATGACTTGGTTCGGGTATTGGGAGAACGCCCTTTCAAACATAGTGAACCCACTAATTATGATAGATTTAAGAAAGGATTTTTAGAAGATGACAAGGAGTCAAAAGAGACAAAAGAGGGTGGGACTGCTGAAGATGACAATTCGTCATCACCCTTGGAGCCTGAGGTTGTACCTACATAGCGGTTGAATAAAGGTTAGTGAATGTAAATGGAACTTTGTTAGGTTAGTTTGATCACTTCACTTCATTTTTCAAATAAATCATAAAATGTAAAAATCATGGAATGAGCAAATGAATCAATATCCTCCGTTTAGCAAATTCTGCATTTGATTATCTCGATAACTTTAGCTTAATTCAATGTATAAAGCTTATGCCAGCACGGTGATGCTGGATTTACGGAACTTTTGGTTGCCTTTCAGAAAAGATTTTTTGTATCCATTGATCTTCGGGTGAGTTTTATTCCTTTTCCCGCAATCATGGTAACTTTCATTATTTCTAAGAAATGATAGGAAATAGACGAACGAGATTAACCTGGAGACGATGGCAATTGGGGATTTGTACTTGGTGAATGATAAAAATAATAATATTGAATGGGTTAGAATCGAAATCAGTAATTAAAATAGATTGAAATCCGAATGAGCTGAAATCAGAATGAACTGGAATCGGAATAAGAATGAAAATCAGAATAAGTTATTTATTTGGGTTGTAGGAATCGAAATCGAATGAGATTTATTTTTATTGATATGTTTATTTTATTTTAAAAATATTATAATTTATTAAAATACCTTTTATTAATTATTGTCAGGTAGTGGTGGTGATGGTGGTAGTAGTTCTCTCAGATGGTGGAAGCATTTTGTTCTGATCTACATTAGACAACAAATGCACAAAATCACATTGTCTAAATCTCACTTCATTTTCGTGGTGTTCATAATTTTGAAAAATATTGACGGTGTTTTACGCATTGTGGGTTTGTATTTATCTAGAATTAAAGGCTGAAAATGAACTATTTCTTAGTGGAAAAGAGGTGGCATAATGGCAGGCTGACACAAAAACCTATCTTTGGTGAAATCCAATAACAATCTATCAACCGCATACGTTTGACATAGATGATGCCATGCAGTACATTATCCTCACGACAAGTTACAAGATTTGTATATACAATGACAGATGTGTGACACCATAAGGATAACGAGAGTTGTTTTAATTGTAAATTTTGAAGAGTTTAGTTATGTTGGAGCCGCTCTAAGATAGAGCATGTTTTTATAACTACACGATTAAAATTATAATATATTATTTATTTATTTATTTATTACTTTGCGTGTATGATTGTGATTTGTATTATACCTCCGAACAGTTCTAAGATAACCATTACTAATTTTAAATTATTTCTCTCTCAAATTGACTATCTTCGTATAATTCATTGATCATGAGTGTTTTTGCTTTTGAATTATCCCTCAAAATTTGGCTAGAATGATTCCCCGCTTCCCTATAGGATGGGCTCTTTGTAATTAGAAAGAATTTTCGTCTAGGCCATGGATTCATAATGGGGCTCAGTGAAATACTTGAGAAATTATTCTAATGGACAAAATATATTGCTTTTGAGCATCAAAAAGTTGCCCATAATTCTAAACATAATGATAATGGCCTCCATGTTGGAAAGCAAACAATTTAGGATTGAATTGAGATTCTCTCCAATAATTCATCACCAATCATTAGCATATTATACAACGAGATAATGATGGTGTAAAAGAAGAAGAATTTTGAATGGTGGGAAATGGAGAGATCCTATTTCACATTCTGTAGCTGCGGCTGTGTACAAAATCTTTGCTACCAATAACCCAACAAATATAAATAATAATTCTAATTAAATTAATCTTCAAGTTGAGTACTTCTCTTAATCACGATTGGTTCACAAAAGTAATGGGATTGTGTCTTCCTTTCAAAGTGTCTTTTTTGTTTAGGAGATGCTTCTATTTGTTTAATCGAGTCACCATTTCGTGTTTAGTGAATTCTTAAATGTGCATATGAGTATGACTCACTTGAATACTAAATTAGCAATACATAAAGTACAGATTATGGGTGATTAATTTATGCTTAAAACAATACAAAAGTATAGCCAACCCCTTTGCTCCATGCCAAAAATAACATTAAAAATTTCCATGTGCCATTCAACGCAAAATCATATGTCATATATTTCCTTTTTGATGAACTTGGTTCCCTGAATCTTCTCAAATTGAAGAAAGGGGTGAAAAAAAAAGATACTGGGTTCATTTTCGTTGTGAAAACAATTGGCTCCCACGGGAAGATGAGCCTAAACTTGAGTGAAAAACAAATGCTTAACTTTGAAAGCTATAGTGTCTTTAAAGGTGTATTAATCTGTGTCTTGTGGAGTGCATTATTGCTTTTGCAGCACCAAACCATGCACTTTCTGCGGGTAAAAGTCTATTTAGTCCATGTATTTTAAGATTAATATGCATTTAGTCCCTATATTTTTAAAAATACCTCGAAACATCATTCCAGTAAAGTATTGATACCTTTACCGTTACTTTTTATTTCTTTTGGCTTATTTTTACAATATTACCCTTTAATGATAATTTTTTTGTTTGGATATTAATAAAAACAAAATAATTAAATTACCAATTTAACCCTAAAAAATAAAAATAAAAATTTATATTAATTTTTAATTGTCAAAAATTGTATGCAAACTACCAAGTGTGCAAACGTTGCTTGCAAAAAAATTTATATAATTTTTTTAGGGTTAAATTAGTAATTTAATTATTTTCTTTTTATTAATGTCCAAAAAAATTATTATAAAAGGGTAATATTGTAAAAATAAACTAAAAGAAATGAAAAGTAACGATAGAGATATCAATACTTTAACGGCATAGATGTTTCGAGATATTTTTTAAAATATATGAACTAAATGAACATTAATCTTAAAATAAATAGACTAAATGAGCTTTTACCCCACTTTCGGCTGATCATTTTTCACTACCAATACCCGTAGTAGATATTTTCAGAAGATGCTTGCATCATTGGAACTGCTAATTTAGCTTTTGTATTTAGCAATCAATCAAACACACATTAGCGTATAAATCTTTCTAATAGAACAAATTACAAAGTGCAACCAAGACCACCAAAAATCTAATACAAAGTCCATTGTCTTTTTTCGTCTGCGCTGATCATGATGGGCGTTGGTCAAGTAAAATATTCACAGCAGGTAGAAAATTCTCACGCTCTAATCATTGATCAATTTGCCAGATGAATCTAGGACGTCCGTTGATGTAGCTTTCCTAGTCCACCTCACCGAATCATAAAACACAAATGCCCCAATAATATGGTCATTAATTGTGTTTTATAATTATTGTTTTAGCAAAAAATTATATATGGAGGGAGTCTTAGTCATAGCCAGCCTTGATGGTTGAAAATTTGAAATTATTGAGGGGAAAGAGTTGGAAATGATGCTTTCAAAATGAGATAGTCCACCACCATTATATTGTTTTCATCAAACACGTAACTATCTTTGCCTATAATTTAAGGATTTGTGAATAAGATTGAAATAATTAAAAAAAAAAGGGTCTCTTCGTTTTCCCTTTAGAGCCCTTTTTCATCTGCTTCTCTTGTACTTTTGCTCGCCATGCAATCTTAGGCCTCCAATTATTTGCTCCAACAAACATTAAATTAAAAACAAATAAGTTCATTTTATGGTCTAATTTTGGGTTAGTCACTTTCACAAACGATAGCCTGGCGGCATGGGATCCAAATCGTGCCATTCAAAATTTTAATTTCATGGTCACATACCGACACACAGATTAAATTAATTTTTTCGCAGCAACCCAACTTAGGAAACAGTTTAGTGTTGTCATGAATCATTTTTTATATTCTATTGTTGGAAGCAATTAATATTAGGGTTGGCTATATGTGAACGGTGGCAATATGTCACGCATCACCACCATGTACTGTGTCAAATTAATTTGGTCAAAATAGATCGACTCATTTAAATCGTGTTAAAAATTTTAAACACTAATTCGATGCCCCGATTAATTGTCTCATGTATACGTATAAGTTATAACTAAAACAATTTTTAGCATATTCTCCAAAATATTTGTGGTACTGTCTACTCAAAAACTCTAATCAATTTGGATCTAAATATAACTCAATAGTTTTAAAGAATATAATATAGTTTTACTAGATTAAAAATGAATCAATATGATATCATTAATTGAATAATTTATTGTTTTCATAAATGGATTTACAAACGGGAATTCTAAACTTAATCCTGACATGATCATCAACAGACGAGTGACATACATTTTATGCCAACTTAAATTGTGTCGTATTTATGTTAGATCGACAGATATGACGCACGTTGCCACCACTAACTAATAAGATGGATACAAAATATTGCATTCACAACAACTTGCAGATCGATGTTAGAAGCAGAATTTTTGGTTTATAAAGGACCATTTGGATACGTATGGCTTAAGAATCGATCAATTATTGACCCCAATACGGAATGATATGTATCAAAGAGTTTTCATTATCTACAATTATATATAAAAACAGACGTGAGTTGTTTGTCTTTCTTTGTTCAATAATAGAGACAATTATAGATAATTCATACACTCAAAATGTTAAAAAAAAAAAAAAATGAACACAATCATCATGCGGACATTTTAAAGATCTCTTGCGTTGTATGGTAATTAACTAAAAAGTTTCATATTGGTGACACCTATACGTTCAAAAGTGATTTTTTTTTTTAAAAAACAAAAAATAGTCAAATGGGTTATAAAGATTAAAGAAAGAGCGTTGCCTGTGAAAAGGGTCACTTTACAGGAGAGCCAACTCACATGTAAATATAAAAAAAAAATAAAAAAATAAAAAAAATAATAATTTAATTGCATGCAGTGCATCATGATTCATATGTCCGGAATTGTCCAGATGATTAGGTTTGGTTTGTTTGGAACCAATCAACCAAATATTGGCATCTTTCTTACTTGACCAAAACGCCCACCAAATGAAAGTGAATTTTTTTTCCTTTTTTTTTTTTTTTTTAAAGAAATTAGGAGGTGGGGGAAGCTTTATTCGTTTTCATCACTTTTTCTATGAACCTTATTAATTACCAATAAAAATAGAAATAAAAAAAATATATGAATGATCTCTGGTAAGCGACTTTGTCCACATATACAACTGTACATACTCAAATGTGGCCAGATTTTTTCATATAATTGTGACACAAAATGTCTGCTAAAGTAGCCCTCAATTTTGATGGAATAATTATAATCACGTGGATGTTTATCAAATTAATTTTTTGTAGTTACGTAAATAAATCTTCATCTCTTGTAACTCTTACCGTCTCACATAAACTTATGATTATTCATTTATATAGTTATACAACCGTTAAAAAAAAAAAAAGACACGTCTCCTTATTTGTACACATTTTATATCAAATAAACAAGCAATTTCTAGACTATTGTGTCGTGTCTCGATCTATCTCTTTCTCTTACTGTATATGTTTATTGTGTTCTAGCTTGATTATCTAACATTATATTTATTTATTTATTTCTCAAAGTTAATTAGGACCTCATAAGATAGACGATTCCTTTTGATCTCTTTTTTCTGTAGATAAACAATAAACAAGTTACGATTCATAAAACAAGAATGATATGGTAAGCAATATCGTCCACCTATTTGCTATTGGAGAGAGTTCAATTAATTTAATTATATTAGTGTACAACTGTACATCACTGGAAGATTTTTTTTTTTTTCATATGCATGAATTTAGTAACCAAATATTGGTATCTTTCTTACTTGACCAAATATAAATCACTTTTTTTTTTTTTTTTTTTTTTTTTTGGGGTCAGAAATAAAGTTGGTATACGTGAAGCTTGATACCTTTTGATCTCTTTTGGTAACAGCCACTTTTGAGAATATGCTTTGCTCTTGTGAATGGTTTTATACTATTTATCATATTAATGCTAGCTATTTTAAATTACTTGGTAATGGGGTAATACAATTAATAAGTTATTGAGAAATTCACATGCCACATTATTTACAGTGATGAGCGATAGCGCGGGTAACACCATTCGTCACATTTGAAAGGTTCCGTCACGTTAAAGAAGACATTTGTTGAAAGACAACATCATGATGAAAAGATAATCTTTATTGGTTATAAGACACTTGGTAGAGTATTTTATTGGGATAATCATAAACCTAAAGATAACGAATGAAAATCCCATTTCTTCAATTGAGTAATGCAATTAAATTGGAATGATTTTTGGCCGCAGATTCTGGGCGGTTCTGGATTAGATTAATACAGTAAAAAGAGAAGGGTAAATTTGTACCGTAAAATAAATTGTTAACTTTGTTCTAGACAAAACTGGAAAAAATAAAATTCTCAAGAGAGAGAAAGAAAATAAAAATAAAAATAAAAATAGTGTCCAGGAAGTAAAACGTTAACTTGTTCCTTCCTGTTACTTTTCTTTCAACTACTTTTCAAAAATATTTTTCTTTACCGTAAAACATTAAAATAATAAAATAATTAATTTACAAAAAAAAAAAAAAAAAAAGGAAATTGCAGCAGACGCAACGGTTCCATTTCTCTATATAAACCCACCTCTGCTTTCCTTCTTCCTCCCCTCTCGCTTCTTCTTCTTCTTCACCTGCGTCTTCATTATCTTTGCATTGCTTCAAATTCGCTCAAACAAAGCTCTCTTTCATTCATACAAGTCATTCTTTTTCTGGTGGGATATTTTTCTTTGGTTCTAAATCCCCTGTTGCTTCGATTTATTTACTTGTTTTTCTTTTCTTGACACATATATGTTACTGTTATTGATCATCATCGCATTGAGTTTTGAAGACAATTTGGTTACCAAATGTACCATTTGTGGATGACCCTTTTAAGAGATGAACTAATGGAACCCTTTGTGGCCTTCTTCTAAATGGTTTTTTTTTTTATGGTCTATATCATTTCACTTTGACCTGTCAGTTCTTTCATTTTATTTGCAGTTTGTGGTAGTGGTTTATTTACCCACTCAATGAACTTATAAAGCCCTTGTCCCAACTGCCAACTACACGATATTGATATTGGCCGAAAGATTGTCCACACATTTAGGGAGATTTTCTCTTGCTTAATTATTACAGCAGCAAATAAAAATCAGTAGTTTGAGAATTAAAATGAACTTTAATGTTGATTTGGGTAGTTTCAAGTTTTGTTGGAGCGTTGAACTAACATGTTTTGATCACTTGCTGAAGGTCTTTTCAATCAAAATGGAGTACGAAGGCCGTTACCGGATGGCTGCTGCGAAATATGATTGCCTTCTGTTTGGTAAGTTCTGATTCTACTCGTACATTTGGCTTGAAAATCCAATTAGTTGCGGTAAATAGAAAGCACGTAACATTTTTTATGTTTGCTTTTTTATCTGCAGATCTAGATGATACCCTGTATCCCTACAGTTCTGGTATTGCTGCAGCATGCGGACAGAACATCAAAGGTACTGATACTTCTTGCCCTTTCTTTGTATTTGCAACTGTTTTATATGTTTCACATTTTACTGTTTTTCTTTTTTCAAATTGTAAAATGAATGCTTTTTGTTTCATTTTCTAGATTATATGGTTGAAAAGCTTGGCATTGAGAGGAGCAAAATTGAGGACTTGGGTAACTTGTTGTACAAGAATTACGGGACAACAATGGCTGGGCTCAGGGTACATATTATGACTTTGAAAACTCCTCTTTTCGGTATCTTCTATAATGGTCAAAGTTAGAATATGTTTGATTGATTTTGTGGGCTGGGGTTTCTTGTTTTGCAGGCTATTGGCTATGACTTTGACTATGATGACTATCACAGGTATGTTGCATCTCAAACGTTTATGTTGGCAACCCCTTATGACTTACTTGCATTTGGTGATTGTGATTGACTTTTCACTTTCGTATGTAACAGTTTTGTGCATGGGAGGTTGCCTTATGAGAACTTGAAACCAGATCCTGTTTTGAGGAGTCTTTTGCTGAGCCTGCCCCTAAGGAAAATTGTAAGCATTTATTTTCTTTTCAATAATTTAGTAACCTCTTATTTGTTGTATTCGTTGGTGTGTATTCTCATGGTTTGTGCATCTTGTGTGGGGAAAATAAATACAGATCTTCACAAATGCGGACAAAGTTCATGCTGTTAAAG
This sequence comes from Citrus x clementina, assembly GCF_000493195.1. Lineage (NCBI taxonomy): Eukaryota > Viridiplantae > Streptophyta > Magnoliopsida > Sapindales > Rutaceae > Citrus > Citrus x clementina. The sequence continues at coordinate 14,320,045 of NW_006262139.1, read as the reverse complement.
TTCTCAGCAGGCTCGGATTGGAAGACTGTTTTGAAGGGATTATATGCTTTGAGACTCTGAATCCGACTCACAAGAACAATGTTTCTGATGATGAGGATGACATTGCGTTTGTGGAATCGGCTGCTTCCACCACAACTAGCGCCAATGGCCCTGAAATTTTCGACATAATTGGTCATTTTGCTCAACCAAATCCAAGCTTGGTTGCATTGCCAAAGACTCCCATTGTGTGCAAACCATCCGAATTAGCCATTGAAAAGGCTCTCAAGATTGCCAGCATTAACCCTCAGAGAACAGTATGTTCATCTTTATTAGGCTCTGTCTTCCCATGTCCTTTTTGAATCATTGATCATTCATATATATAGACTGTATATAGTAGTTAAATTTGCTGATGTTTTTCGTCATTGTATTTTTGCTCTTTCAGTTGTTCTTTGAAGATAGCGTCCGAAACATTCAGGCTGGAAAGCGTGTGGGACTTGACACTGTGCTGGTAAGTCTTTGTGAGGACGTACCAAAAATATTGTGTCACATTGCTTGTTCATACTAACAATGAAATGATGCCACACTACACAAGGACGGCCGCTGATTGAGTGTTTGTTGAATTAAAATGTGTTGATCAGATTGGCAAATCACAGAGGGTTAAAGGTGCAGATTATGCATTTGAAAGCATCCACAACATCAAGGAAGCAATACCAGAGCTCTGGGAATCTGATATGAAATCGGAAGTCGGGTACCCCGGCCAGGTTGCTGTGGAGACATCCGTGACAGCTTAAATACTACATTATGATCATATCATCACCTAGAAATGTCAATCATGCTCCTACAAATGTTAATCATGCTCTTCTGGGGGTCTCATTGTGTCCCCATTCCCTATCACTTTGTTCAAATGATGTAGATGTCTTTGTTCAGATCAATCAATTAAAAAAAGAAAAAGAAAAAAAAGGCATCAGTTCAATGTTTACTTACGTACCACAGAGCAATGTCTATCAGTTGTGTCGCAATCCATAATCAATCATTTAATGATGTGTGGGAGGCCGTGCTAATCACGATGATTATATAAAATAATTATGTGATTAGGAATAATTCAATCCATTCTCATATAATAGAGAGGAATTGTAATATATATATTAATATATTCCAGATGTGATAGCTGATTTGGTGCATGAAAATTGGAGGGACAAGACTTTTGTTTATTAATCTATCATTCTAGACTACAGGTGTAATATGTTTGAAGCTTTTAGCACAGCAGAGAAGATAGGCATAAAGCATTTCAAACTCAAAACTCAATTATTAGTTGAAGCTAAAGCTACTTATGACTTAGGCTAGTTCTTGGGTCCCCACCAATCTGCATCAATGATGCATGCGTATGGTCCATTTGATGATTGATTGTATGCAGCCAAAAGAAACTTTAGCATTATTTTTGCCTTTTTTCTGCAGCTCTCCTGGCAAGGTGGTGTATCTCGGTACCATTGTGTTTGTGCATGCATGAATGATGCGTTGCTGCTTTTCGAAATTTGATTGGTGTGCGTATACATAAATATCTTGGCATCAGAAAGTTTAAAAGATGCTACAGTTCCAGTAATGCAGCTCCAAAATTTTTGATCCCACATGTTTTGCACATGCCCAGATGCAAATGGAGTTCTGGGCATAGCTTTTCTTGGACATTGACTTCTCGGCGATTTTAGATGTACGAAGGAATCTGAAGTTTGGTTTTATTAGCTGTTGTTGGCCATTGCCATCTGTATTCATCTTTAAAAACAAGAAGCATTTACTTGACTGGTAATTGCTTCATTTTCATCACAAAGGACTGTAATTTCCCCTTTTTTTTTTTTCCCTTCTATTTATGTGCTTGCGGTGTAATAGATACTTCAAAGTATTGAGGCTTCCACTAGTGGTTACGATCCTACTTCTGGTTACTGGGTAAGAAAGTAAAAATAACCAAATCATTAATATAAATTATATTACCTACAAACGTGACATAAGATTTTTTAAAATTTTAGAACTAATTGGGCCAACGTTAAATTCAAATTCAAATTCAATTATCGAAGTTTATTGTGGAGAGGTAGACCTAAAAAAATTGGAGAATTCTTATTAATCTTTTCAAAATTTGAGATTTATAAAATATATAACTTTGATTGTAGATCTATGGTGTTGGAGGTTCCACTGTTGGTGATTGCTACTGCTTCTTGCATAATTCTGACAACAAGGATTTGAGTACCCCAAATTTTAATTCAAACTACATTGGAAAGTCGGGGTCAGTGGGGGCAGGTCGGTGAGTAATTTCTATTTTAATAGTCAATTTAATATACAGTATTATTAATTCAATATAAATACTAACATAAAATAATTTTATATATAATATAGTCTGTACTACAACAGACATAATATTATGTTTTAGTTTAAGGTATACAACGTAATGCAATATTATTAATTTGATATACATAAATGTGTTAATTTTTGTCAACTATGGAGTTGAAAATGTCTTAGGGATTCAAGTCCCTATGTAGATTTAAAAAGCAAAAAGGTGACCGACAAAAAATAAGTAGGTTTGTTGGCAAGCAATTTGAACTAGGCTAATAAATATTTCCTTCATAAAGTTATAATCTAAAAAGATAAAATCTCATGTGTTGAAAATAAAAAGTTCTAAATTTGAACCTACTTGTGTGAAGAGGAGATTGAGTTACCGTTATGTTAAATTATAATAATAATAACAATAATAACAATATTATAATATAAGCAGGTCTGTTATTGTTCATATATGTGAATTGTTGCTTTCTCAACAAGTGGTCGACCCAGACACTTAATGGGGAAGACTTTGTTAAAAAAAAAAAAAATTTAATTTTGAGTACCTATTATGTTTTTATTGTTCATTTAAGTACATTTAAAGTCTCAAAAAACTCAATTTCTATTTTTTTTTCTTAAAATTTAAAAAATGATAGTAATAAATTATTTATTTTAAATGTTAGACTTTATTGTGACCACATTTGTGAAAGTATTTTTTTTTCTAAGTAATCCCTACCAAATATCATTTGTGAAAGTATACTTCTTTTAAGTAATCTCCACCAAATATTTTAAAAAATAAAATTATATAGTTATTGGGATTTGAACCAAGTTTTCAAAACTACTAAATAATACTCTTACTACTAAACTATAAGTATTTTATCATATAAAAAATGTACCTACTATCATAAATTTGAATCCAAAAACTTTTTCAATAGGCACACCCTTTGGTACACATGTGAGTCACCAATTAATCAAAACAATAAAAATTTCAGCTGAAGGAAGCTTGAACTAATTGATAAGTTTGTTTCTAGAAGAGAAATGAATTATAATATTATTAGCAAAGGAAGAAAAATATATAGACATTAGCGGGAAGAACACTTATATTTGTTAATAATAGAAGAATATTAATGGGGAGAACGCTTTCATTTGTGAATAATAAAGGCCTGTTCGGTATTGTTTTTAAAATGATGTTTTCTGAAAACAAAAATGAGAACAAAAATAGTGTTTTGTAGTCACTGAATTTTGAGTTTAAATATGCGTCTGATATCATTTCCTGTATCATGTATTTTAAAATTGAAAACAATAATATGTGTTTGGTGAACACATCTGAAAAAGGTAAAAACAGTGAGTATGTGTTCGATAATATCATTTTCAGAAACAATTTTTAATAAATATTTAGCTAATATTTATAGTTAAAAAGTACAACAGGTAACGTTCATTATCCCTTCTTTTAACAACACAAGCAAATGATATCATAAAGCAACCATAAAAGCATTTACCATACCAGATCCCAGGATTGCTTTGAATTGATCTTTGGCACATCGGCTCAATAAAATAATTAACTACATTTATTTTGAGAACCAACATTGTCAATCTGTCATCCATTGGTAATATTTTCACATCTGAAATACATACTAGTTAAGATTATAACTTATTTCTACATCTACACAACTTTGATATAATCCTGCATTTGCTTGGGTGTAGAGCGTCTCCAAATTCCTGCTAAAGATTGAATGACGAGGGCTGGAAACTGCACATGGTACTGCTATCACCGGGTTTCCAAAGTGCTGAGAGGCAAGAACAACTCCAAGCACCGAGTTCTGATACATGAAAGCATTAGAATAAGACTTAATGATAATTAAATAAGAATAAAAGAGGCTAGCTCCTCTATGAAAGTGTTATATGATTGACAGCAGACCCAAGAACCATGATTAAACAAATGAGAGGTCATTTTGCTTTTAATACTTAGCTATATGCATTTGCTTTTCTACATTCAATTATTGATGTGGAACGCTGTAGGGAATCACTTTTAGATAAAATAAGGAGCTTTTCTGTTTTAGAAATTGACCAATACATAATAATAATTATCTGCATGCCAACCTCAATAGAGATGGTTTGACAAGATGCCATATCAATCCCGAGCATCATTTTAAGTACATATCCAAAGAAAAATCCAGATGCATGAAGAAAAAATGCTGCTAGCCTAGCATCACTCGCGGACCAGATATAAGGATTAAAGAAGCAATATGAGCAATTGCATTGCCATAAAAGAATTGCAACAGTTCCTGTAGTAATGGGTAGCATTAAGGGAGTGAAAAACTTAACCAAACTTTGGAAACATTGATTTAGAAATGCACCACCCAGTACAGGAAGAAGCACAGGACATAGCACAATTAATACTAGCAGTTTAGCAAACAAGAACGTTTAGAAAACAATACTGCAATAGGAGAGCTCACCTGCAATATGGACATTAACAAACCCATAGCATTTACTGCAACATATTGTCCATAATGTTTAATGTTTAATGATTGACACTAAAAAGTGTACATTTAAGGAAAATTATCATTGCACCACCTTTATTTTGTCTTATGTTCATCCAACCACTACAAAATTCTAACATGCACTTTGCACCACCTTTCTTTTCACATTTGTATCAATTAGCCACTTTTACATTAACACTATTAAATAATTTTAATAAAATGATAATTTTACCCCCAAATAAATTAAAAGACTATTTTATCTTATAAAAATTTTTAAAATTATAATTATAATCATAAAAATATCCCTAAATTTAATTAAAAATAAATCCCAAATAGAGGTGCTCATCTGATTTTTACGAAATTTAGATTTTACAAAATTTTAATATTTATTTTTATTAAAAATTATAATTTTACAAAATTTTAATAAAAATAAATGAATTTATTTATTAAAAAATTATAATTTTGTAAAATTTTACTAAAATAACTGAATTTATTTCTTAAAAGAATAAATCCAAAAATTTTAATAATTTAGGGGATTTTTATTAAATCCCAAAATTTTGTAATTATTTTTATAATTATAATTTTATATTAAAATAATTTTGATTAAAAATAAAAATTTTAATTTTGGGATTTATTTTCATTAAATTTATGGATTTTTTTATCATTTTAATTTTTTTATTTTTTAAAATTTTTATAAAATAAAATAGTCTTTTAATTTATTTAGGGGTAAATTTGTTATTTTATTAAAATTATTTAATAGTGTTAATGCAGAAGTGACTAGTTGATACAATGTGAAAAGAAATGTGTGCAAGTACATGTTAAAATTTTGTAGTGATTGGATGAATATAAGGCAAAATAAAAGTGGTGTAATGATAATTTCCCTATATTTAATAAGGATAAAATTATTAGTTTTTCACTTATTGTGTCGATTAATATGCTCATTATTTCTAAATTATTTTAATACTCCCTAAATATATTTTTATGTTAAATTAATTCGCAATATGTTAATTTTCATCTTGTAAATATTTTTCAGGAATAAAGATGGAATTGAAATTGAAAGTGGGAACAAAGAAGGACAGCTGAAACAATTTGAAATTCATCAATCGATGAGATGTTATTAAAAATAAAAAAATATAAAAAAAAGAAAAAAAAGAGATTGACAATCATGTTAGTGATGGTCAGGAGGCCATCACACGTCTTGACAATCACATTCTTCAATGTGTGTGTGTGTGTCTATATAATAATAATAATAATAATAATAATAATAATAATAAAAATAAATAAATAAATAAATAAAGATAATGCATTCCTTACCTATAAAAGGTAAGGAAATGCACGGAGCAAGGCATTCAGAAGCTAGTAGAGTTGAGCAGAGAGTGCTTAAGCCAAGAGAGAATAGAATGCAACTGAGGAATTGTGTCTTTTTCTTCTTTTGTTGTGTAATTAACTTTCTTGTAATATATTTCAAAAGTTTGTCAAATAAAAAGAGTGTTTTGTTTTCTTTCAATATGAGTGGCTAATTTTACTAAGCTGAGGAGAAGGCGGAAGATCATAATTTCAAATTATTAAATTTATTACTTTCTCAAGTGAGTTTTTAAGTTTATTTTATTCTTTTCTGGTTATTTTTATGTGATGTTAATTTATAGATTCTCTTGGATCCATATGGTATTTTGACATAATGTCGACACATTAATACAGTTGTGACACATTAGGTACTTTATTTCATATTTATCCACACACATAAGTAGTCAAAAATTAAAGGAAAATTATCATTCATACACCCTAAGATTACATCGTTATCAAAATTACTACAAAACTTTTAGAGTGTATCAGCCGTCCACTCTTAGATGACAAAATATATCTCCCAACCACCATTCCGTCAACTGTCGTTTACTAGTGCTGACGTCATAAGGGTAATATGGTCTTTTAAGATAGAAGCAGTTATAGGAAAATATGACATGTTAGCCATTTACCAGACGGCTGAATGTTTTATTGGACGACACGTCGTTTCACGGGATGACATGTCATTTCATCCATGCAAAACAACGTCGTGTTAAGGGGAAAAAAAGAACGACGACGTTTCACATTGGCGCATCAAAAAGCTTCATTGCAGCCACACACCCAATTTGTTCCTTCATCGAGAGATAGCTTGCACGCATACCAGCTATTCCTACTTATTTTTGTTCCCTTTTCACTAAATACGTTCAATATTTAACCATCAAACAAGTGTAGCTGACATCTGTGGAGGTTGAATTGGAGTTTGAATCAAAGCGTAAGCTGATAACGCTTGAAGACAACAAGTGAAGGATCGAGTTGTTAGGTATGTTCATATATCATACTTGTTTCTTGCAATGCATCTATTATTTAATCAATAGATGTAAGAACTTGTAAAAAATTATTTGAATTTGTCATTTTTTAACTAATGTTAGAAACCCTAGACTGTAGAAACTAACGAAATAGTGAGGAAAGTTTTGTATGTTAATTGAAGTCCTTTTTGCTGTAGAATCTCGTTAATTTCCTATTTTTATTTTTGAAAAAGCTTGAGTTTGGATTTAATTAGGTTATTCTTTATTGCATTTGATATGACAACATATGTCTCCAATGAAGTTAGTGATTCATTTCAAAGGAGAAAAACATTGTGTAGGTTTGATTTACCCTGAAAGTTGTTCTGTTGATAAAATAAGGGTTGAAGCATTAAAGATAATAGGAGTGCATGGGTTAAACGAAGCTGGACAAATCTTGTTAGCTGTTATGAATCCAGATAACAAAGCGAAGGTTGTGGTGGATTCCAATTTTGGGTTAAACAGATTATTCGGGATACATAGCTCAATGGGTTTAAACACATTTGAAGTTGAAGTGGTGCCAGTGTTATACCCTCAATATCCAGATTCTCCATTACTGCAATCGTTGATGTTTAACTTAGGGATACATCTGCCTTTAGAAGTTATAACTACATTAAATGATCAGTTTAATAGAGCAGAGCATCAGAGTACTTCCAAAGTTAGGCATCCAACTAAAGATGAAGATGACTTGTTATCAAATTGGCCAGGCAAGAGATTAGACAGTGGTGATGATGATGAGGGTGATGATGAGGAACCTACTGTGCCTGTTGAAGATGATTTGCTATCAGAATGGTCAGACAAAGGGGTTGGCAGTAATGATGATGATGATGGCGAAGAGGGTGATGGTGAGCAACCACCACCTACTGTGTCTGTTGATGATATTGCGCTTGTAGAGGACAGTGATGACAATGATGGCAGTGAGGGAAGCTAACATGACAGTGATAGCGATGCAGATATTTTTTTGGATGATAATATTAGGGAGTTCCAAATGGTTGTTAATTCTTTAGATGAGGACATGAATTTAGGCAATATGCAGTTTAGAAATTATTTAGAAAAGCATGAGTATAAGTTAGATGCTAATGGAGTACATAGGATGGGTGATGTGTTCAGGGATGTGGATTATTTCAGAAAAGTGCTGCATGAGGTGATGGTTAGGAAATGGTTCAATATTAACATCAAATACAGTGAACCGAAGAGATATTATGCAACTTGTAAAGAGCCTGATTGTCCATGGTTTGTTAATGGTGCGAGATTGAATGACCGAAATGGATTTTGGTTGCGAGGATACCATAAAAAGCATGAGTGCAGGCTTACTAAGAAATCTGTGAAGGCGACTTCTACATGGATTTCTGAAATGATAAAAGGACATGTTGCTATTGATGCTAATGTCAAGATATCTCTTCTTAGGACTTATATCCAGGAAAAATTTAGATTGAAGATTGAGAAGCTAACAATGTTTAGGGCTAGAGAAAAAGCAAGGGTTTTGGTGTACGGTGATCATTCTAAGGGCTATGAGAAGCTATTTCAGTATGCTGTAGCCATTCATCAGGCTGATCCAGCAGCCATTTGCAAGGTGTTATGCGATGCAGTGAGTTATCCCAAGAAATGTTTATTTAAAAGATTCTTTGTCGCATTTCCTGCACAAAAGAATGCTTTCCTCAATGGTTGCCGACCCTTCATTGGAATTGATGGCTGCCACCTGAAGGGGAAATATGGAGGAGTGTTATTGGCTGCTATTGCTACAGATGCTAACAAAGGGATTGTCCCATTGGCTGTATGTGTGTGCGAAATTGAAAATATTGAAACATGGACCTAGTTTCTTAAACATTTGCACAACTATTTAGATGATGAAAGGCAAGTCACATTGATTAGTGATAGGCAAAAGGGACTGTTGAATGCGATTCCAAACACATGGCCTTCTGCCTATCATAGGGCATGTTGTAGGCATGTGTATGCTAACTTTGCTAAAGACCATGTTGGTGCCAAGTTGCGGAATCTTTTTTGGAGGGCAGCCAAAAGCAGTAACATGCATGACTTTAATGAGGCAATGGCATTGATTAAGGAAGAAAAGATAGCGGCTTATTGTTGTGCAAATTTTAATGTACTCGCAAGCGCACGAATCTATTGTAGTATAGACTAATGGTGACGAGTGTCGATCCCACGATGAGGTGGATTTTAATTATATATAGAATTAATTTTGTAAATGGGTAGTTGGATTTATGGTGGAAATGATTTGGAATATGCTAATACTTAAATTAAAATGGCGAGAATAAATTCTAAAATTGGAATTGCAATGGAGAGAATAAATTGAAGAGAAAATCTATTAAATTGACGTACTTGGGTATCTGGATCCGTATCAACATTCATCATGGGCTAAATAATCCGTATTAATGCCAATTAAATCATGAGGGGGGAATCCACACCTCATGAACCACGCTCTAATCAATATGGTGCTAAGGGCTTATCGTGCCAAATAATAATAACTTTGTACCAGAAGGCCGGTGAAACCAAGGCGGTACTAGACAAGATTAGTATTATTTGTCGACGAAAAGTCAAAACATCCACAAAAACTAGAGGGGAAGAGAAAATAAATTTATCAAATAAAGCCCATGACACATGTTGAGACTTCACCTTCAACCCAAGCTTGAAAGAAAATTAGCCACTCATAATTGAACTAGGGGCAAAATGAGAATTTATTAAAATACGAAGAAAATACAAGATGGAGAAGGAATTACAGAAAATGGATCCCAAAAATGGATTCAGAGATATCAAATTAGGGGGGAGAGGCCCCCTTTTTATAGATACATGGAGTAAATCATAGCCATCGGATTAAAAACAGTTTGGACGCTCAGGATTGCGCCACGTCATCAGTCAACAGTCCACGGTTTGACCACGCGGATGAACAGTAACACGGTTTGACCCGACTTTGAACAGTAACGCGGTTTGACCCAGATGAACAGTAACGAGGTTTGGTTGAAAATAATCCTGTGTGATGCATGCACCGTATGCAAGATTTTTCGTCCACTGATATGCTGCCACGTCACCATCAACAGTATATAAGAATTTTAGTCCAACAGGATCGTGACACCTCATCAATCAATGCCACGTCATCAGTCCGTCTATGTGAACAGTGTCGTGAACAGTAACGTATACAGTACCGTACACGTGAATAGTACCGTACAAGTGAATAATGCCATTTTTCCTTTTATGCTTCTCTTAAGGTTTTCGACCGTCCTGAGTTCAAAAGTGATGTCCGTTTTGCCATCTGATTTCTCGTTTATTGTGAAATGACTATGATGCCCCTAAAATACATAAAATACTTAATTAAAATAAAACACATGTAATTAAATCACAAGAAGGTTAAATACATAAAAGTAAGGGTTGTTAGTAAGACTTGAAATGTAAAATGACAGTTTTCTCCTTTATAAATATGCATTTTCTAACACTCAACACACCCCCAACCAGCTTATTGCTAGTCCCTAGCAAATGAAGCGAAAATAAAATTCAAATTCAAAATGATTTTTTTTTTCTTTAAATTTAGAAACACTCGTGTTTATTCAATCAGATTAATGATAGCAATCAAATAAAAGTATAAGCATTATCTCCAGTCTAAAGTAACATCACACCTACATCAATCATCCACATGAATCAGCCCAGTAGACTTTGTTATAGCTACTTTCAAGAATGACATGTCAAACCCTAAAATCTCACTGGAAGTAGTGACACTCTCACAAAGAAATTAAACCCAATAAAAATAGTCACTCCAATGAATGGTAATTGAGAGAAAATAATGAAGAAGTGATATCACATGCTCTCGCCAAGATGAAATAAATATGCCCTCAGCTTAAAAATAATACAATCTCAAGTCAAATAAAAATTGTTAGTCAACCCAATTTATTTATTTATTTTTTATATGCACCACTACATCTTTTTAGCCCATATAACTAGCTTCTACTTCATATTATAGTTCCCTAAAATCAGGAAGGACTTTTATTAGGATGTAACGTAGGCTAGGGACATGGTTAACAAAGAAAGGAAATAAGGAAAACAAAGTGTATGTTTGAGAAAAATGCAGAGAATTTTTTTTTTTTGGAAGTTGCAAGGTGGATTTCACCTATTATTGTTATTTTTATTCTTTTAAAACAACAATTTTTGTTTTGTTGTTTTTTTTTTTTTGCTATAACTTCACTGAACAACATAATTATTTACATTTTCTCAAACATAAATAGGTGATGGAACTTATAAGATATCGTGTAATACTCCAAATCGGAGTGGGTCAAGATGATAAGTTGACAAAGAAAATATTTTTTTTTTAAAGGCTCAAAAGGGTTAACTATGGATATTTAATAAAAGGGATGGCTAGAAAGGCTCAAATGGATCAAAGATGGCCTTTCCATCGTCTTTTAGGGCTCTAAATAACCTTCCATATCTACTAGTTAGATGGGCCTCCAAATGTAACAATACACATTTTTTTCTTTTTTTATTTTATTTTACAATTTTTTTTAAGGGTTAACTCAAAAGCAATTTAGAGATCGTGTGTAAAATAATAAACTGCTAAGCTGTATAAAGAGTGGGCAAAAGGGGTATTCTCCAAGAAAAATAATAGGCTCAAAAACTTACTTGGTACTTATTATGACATGTTCATTCCTTCAAGCAACTCACATTTGTCTCCGACATCAACATGTAAAGTAGCAAACATAGCGTAACATCACTTAAGACTAGGGATGGCAATGGGCACCGCCCGCAGCGGGTTTGCCATTACCAAACCCAAACCCGCACAAAATTTAAATTACCAAACCCACCCGCAACCCGCAGCGGGTTTTAATTTTTTTAAAAAAACCCACCCGCAGCGGGTTTTAACAATTACCAAACCCGCAATGGTATCCGGCGGATTTTTTGCGGGTTTCCGTATTTAAAATCACAAATATTTAATATATAAATTTATAATAATAACCTCAAGTTCCATATAACATATTCAATTTTATATTTAAACAATGTAAATGAAAAATTAAAATTTCCACATCAATTCAACACAAATTCTCAAATTTAAGTATAAATTATACAAATCTATTTAAAAAACACAAACTAATATCTAAAAATAATAATTACATTTCATATTATCATTTAAAACAAGATCAAAGAGAATATATTTATTTTATTCACCACCATAAGCACCCATCTAACACAATGCCTAAAATAATAATTAAGATTAATATTTTCAAATACTAATTCGAAGGGAAATGCCTTTAGTTTTCTTTAGGTTATGACTTTAGAATAAGAGATGAGCCATATACACACATACACAACTTTGAGCCTTTTGCTATTTGGTAATTTGATTAATTACATTATTTTGTTTATATATTTTTATATTTAAATTAAATTAAAAATATTTGAAAAAAATTATTGCGGGTTTGGTGGATATCCATGCGGGTATCCACCGGGTATAAGGTTAATACCAAACCCACCCGCATCTATATGCGGGTTTTAATTTATAATACTAAACCCGCCCGCAACGGATAAAATTACCCGCAACGGGCGGGTTTTGGCGGGTGGGTTTGGGCGGGTTTGCGGATTTGCGGGTACAATTGCCATCCCTACTTAAGACCAAAGATAATACAAATACTAAAATTTGAAATTAATCATGTCATCCAATGTTAAAACAAATCACAAATTTTTTTTTTAAACAACATTCTACCCCCCAACCTATTCTAAACATGAAAGGAAAATATGCATGCAGAAATGTGAAAATGATGCATAAAAACTAATTAGAAAAGTTACACGTAAAATGATAGAAAACGAAAATGATTTTTTTTTTTAAAAAGATGCGTTTCTAGAGGAACTACACTCCATATTCAGCCATCTTCGACTCAAAAGTTGGAAAATGTATATTTATAGAGGAGAAATTAAAAAGAAGAAAAATAAACATAAACACATAATAAAGAAAAAAAAATGTCTGAATTTTTTTTTTAAAGTTTTTTTTAATAATTTTTTTTTAAAACGATGAAGATGCGTTTCTAGAGTCACTACACTCCATATTCAGCCATCTTCAACACAAAAAGTTAGCAACAGTTAGTTTCTACAACTAAAAATTAGTAAAAACTTAACCAAAATTCCACAATTGTCGACTATTCCCCCCCCCCAACCAGAACGAAACATTGTCCTCAATGTTTGAAATGAAAGAAGTAGAGTTTAGAAGACATCACCTGGGTGGTGCAACACAGAAGAAAATATTTACAGGCGGAGAGTTAAATCTAATTTGTACTTCTTACTGCTGCTACTGTTACCATCATTATTTGGACACTCCAACACAAAGGTCCAGGGGTCTGGCTCCGGTCTATAAGCTTGTAACCGATTAAGTAGCTCATTAGCAGTGTGAGCACAAATAAAGAGTTTTTTCACATTAGTGGGAATAAAATAATTTTTTATTGCATGGTTAAGAAATGCGATAAAGTCATCATAAAAGTTATTGACATTTAACAAACCGATGGGTTTCTGGTGGATGTGCAGATGGGCCCAAGATGCTAGTGTGATAAGTGCCTCTAGTGTTGCAAGATCTCCTGGAAGGAAAATAAAAGCATCAGCATGATTAAGCATTTCAATTATTCTTTCTTGCATACCTGAGACGACTAACTCTTCTCCAGTTGATGAGTCAGACGAATTGCCTAATGGTTTTAGGACTCTTGGGATAATGCCTAACACTTGACTTCCTCTGATAAAAGCTGCTTCTGAGACCATTTTTGATAACCCTCGGTTACCTCCTCCATATACCAAGTGTAATTTTCTCGCTGCTATGCTTCGACCAAGATCTATAGCTGCCTCAACGAACTCTTTATGTTTGCCATAGGTAAATCCAGAAAGCACACAAATGTTCTTGAATTGTCTATTGGGAGTAGCTGCCATTGTGATACTTTTCGAAAACAATTTGTGAGTGCTTGACAAAGAAAATCACATTTAAGAGTCTTGGTGATAGTGGGTCACAGTTGTGTATGAGGTAACATGTCAGTGTCAAATAACGCGTAAAGCACGTGGCTCGCAAGTCAAAAAGAAAACAGTAAAAAGGAAAAAGCAAACAGTAATAAAATTATTAAAGACAATAATGCAAACAATAAGACAATAGTGAAATAAAATAACAATAAAGTAAAAGGATATTTACAGGTAGTTGCGACTGTGGCTCACATCTTCCTTTGGTTTTACGTCCAGAAACGGCTTGAACGCCCTCTATGGATCGAGGATAGGCTTCATATCCAGTTTTCTTATAAACTGGCAAACAGGGTCGTTTATAGTCAGATTCTCGAGACTATATCGTACATGCTCTTTCTGGAATAATGGCCATAACTGGAGAATCGCTCCTTGCACATATCCACTGGGATGCGTTTCAAGAGACAAAAGGATATCATCCAATGACTCCTTATTCAAGCCATCCCTAATGAATTTAATCTTATCTTCCCTGTTATCAGACATCATTCCTAAAGAACATGGGTTTTTATTGCAACTCATTCTGGCACACTTATGACAAGCAACAGAAATTTTTCGAGCTCGTCGTTTTCTTGCATAATTTCATTTACCACAACCAGGCATGTATGCAATAAATTTTGGAGGTAACTCACCTGCCAATCGTACTTTAGCCTCGATTAACCAACGGATGTCAGCAGGTATGTTATTCCTTATGAATAATCGCATGCGTTCGGACCGAGCTTTATAGATCGTAAGGAGGGCATTCTGAGGAAGTGAAGGGAATCGCTTGTGAAGTTTCGCTAGAATCTCGTTTTTGTCCATACCTTCGCCTCAGAATATCAGTTATTATGGGAAACTGAAGTAACCGACTTGATTGTCACGGAGTACCGTTATCCGCCACTTCACCGGGGTAACAAACTAAAACACACAAACAGAAAAACAAATTAAAACACACAAAGAAAATTAAAATCGTCCTCTTATTGAATTTACCTCAAGCTCCAACTGGATGTCGTAAACACTTCTCTCAATGTCTCTGAGTTGGCTTTCTAAACCCTCAACATAGGCTACTAACTCTAGTGGTTGTAGAGCCCAAATGCGATGTATTTTACAAAATTGAATCTGCCTTTTGAGATGAGTTTTGACACGTTGAAGTGGTTTAAGAATGTTCAGGAGGAACGGTCTAAGTAAGGTACTCATGATTAAAAACGATAAAAGAAAACTTAATAGTTAAATAAACACACTTACGAAAAAATAATTTCAATTAGCAGAAGAATAATATAAAGAAAGAAAAAAAAATCAAATCAACGAAAAGAAAAAAAAATCAATTCAAATCTGGTGGGTCACTCAAATTTATTTCGGTGTCTTCTCCATGTGGTTGGTATTCTAGATATGGCTTTAATCTTTGACCATTAACTTTAAACGTGACACCATTCTTTGGGTCCTTAATTTCAATTGCCCAATGTGGAAAAACAGTATGAACAATAAATGAGCCAGACCAACGAGAGCGTAACTTACCTGGGAATAGGTACAAGTGAGAATTGAATAAAAGCACTTTCTGACCTGGAGTGAATGATTTTCTCATAATTTGCTTATCATGGAAGACTTTCATTCGTTGCTTGTAAATCTTGGCATTTTCGTATGCATCATTGCAAATTTCTTCAAGTTCTGCCAGCTGTAATCTTCTTTCTGAGCTGGCTTGCTGCATGTCAAAATTAAATTTCTTGATGGCCCAATATGCACGATGCTGGAGTTCCACAGGTAGGTGGCAAGCTTTTCCATATACTAGCCTGTAGGGTGACATCCTAATCGGGGTCTTGAAAGCCGTTCTGTATGCCAATAATGCATCATCAAGTCTTAATGACCAATCTTTTCTGTCCGGCCTCACCGTCTTTTCTAATATGTGCTTTATTTCTCGATTGGATATCTCAACTTGGCCACTGGTTTGCGGATGATACGGGGTTGCCACTTTGTGTGTGATTGAATACTTTGTCAAAAGTACTTTGAATGCTTTGTTACAAAAGTGGGCACCACCATCACTGACTATTGCTCGAGGGAATCCAAAGCGTGAAACAATGTTGCTTTTCAAAAATCTTATCACCACCTTGTGATAATTGGTTCTGCATGGAATTGCTTCTACCCATTTTGATACGTAGTCAACAGCAACCAATATGTATTGGTGGCCAAAAGAAGAGGGAAATGGTCCCATAAAGTCGATACCCCATACATCAAAAATCTCAACCACTAAAATTGGATTTAGTGGCATCATATTCCTTCGCGTAATGCTCCCCATTCGTTGACACCTATCACATGAAGAACAGAAAGTGTAAGCATCTCGAAATATAGTTGGCCAATAAAAACCACATTGTAAAACTTTAGTTGCTGTTTTCTTAGCACTGAAATGGCCTCCACAAGCTTGTTCATGGCAGAATGAAAGAATATTCTGAATTTCATTTTCTGGGACACATCGTCTAACAATTTGATCAGCACAATACTTGAACAAATACGGGTCATCCCAAAAGAAATTCTTTATTTCTGCAAAGAATTTAGCCTTGTCTTGCTTGGTCCAATGCTCTGGAAGTTTACCTGTAACAAGATAATTAACTATATCAGCATACCAAGGTAATACTTCCACACTCATTAATTGTTCATCTGGAAATGACTCATTTAATGGTAATGATTCTATAATTGTGTCAAAATGGAGACGAGAGAGATGGTCCGCCACAACATTTTCTGTCCCTTTCTTATCTTTGAATTCCAAGTCAAATTCCTGCAAAAGTAACACCCAACGAATTAGTCTAGCTTTTGCATCTTTCTTTGTGAGAAGATATTTAAGAGCAGCATGATCTGTGAATATAATTATTTTACAACCAATGAGATAGGATCGAAATTTTTCCAATGCAAACACTACTGCTAGCATTTCTTTTTCAGTAGTTGAATAGTTCAAATGTGCATCATTTAATGTCATACTAGCATAGTAAATAACGTGGGGAATTCGATCAACTCTTTGTCCTAATACTGCTCCTACTGCATAATCAGATGCATCACACATGAGCTCAAATTGTAAACTCCAGTTTGGGGGCTGAATGATGGGTGATAATGTCAACAATTGCTTTAGTTTTTCAAATGCCACAAGACATGAATCATTAAAGACAAAAGGTGCATCCTTAGCAAGTAAATTGCATAAGGGTCTAGAAACTTTGCTAAAATCTTTAATGAAACGTCTATAGAAACCAGCATGCCCAAGGAAAGATCTTACTTCTCTGACTGTTTTGGGTGGAGGAAGATTAGAAATGAGATCCACCTTGGCTTTGTCAACCTCAATACCTTTGCTCGAAATGATGTGACCGAGAATAATACCTTGTTTTACCATAAAATGACACTTCTCCCAATTTAAGATCAAGTTCTTCTCAATACATCTCTGCAGAACTAGTGTTAGATGATGTAAACATTGATCAAACGAATCACCAAACACAGAAAAATCATCCATAAAGACTTCAAGGAATCGTTCAACCATATCAGAAAAAATGCTCAACATGCATCGTTGAAATGTAGTAGGTGCATTACATAATCCAAATGGCATTCTCCTATATGCAAATGTGCCAAAAGGGCAAGTGAAAGTAGTTTTCTCTTGATCTTTTGGTGCTATGGGAATCTGATTATATCCTGAGTAGCCATCTAGAAAGCAATAAAATTCATGGCCTGCTAATCTATCAAGCATTTGATCAATAAATGGTAAAAAAAAATGGTCTTTACGTGTGACAGAATTCAACTTTCTATAATCAATGCATACACGCCATCCTGTAGTTACTCTAGTGGGTATCAATTCATTATCAGCATTCGTAACTACTGTGACTCTTGACTTTTTGGGGACAACTTGTACAGGACTGACCCATGAACTATCAGAAATTGGGTAAATGATACCTGCGTCTAATAGCTTAAGGACTTCTGTTCTAACAACTTCTTTCATGTTAGGATTTAACCGACGTTGCATCTCCCTAGTAGTTTTAGCATTTTCATCAAGGTGAATGTAATGCATGCAGTCTACTGGGTTTATACCTTTTATGTCTGCTATGATCCATCCTAATGCCCTTTTGTGCTCTTTCAAAACATCTAACAACTTACCTTTTTGTTCGTCATTTAGGGATGATGAGATGATTACCGGTAGAGTACTTTCTTCTCCCAAAAACGCATATTCCAAAGTGTTGGGCAATGGTTTGAGCTCGAGTTTCGGTGGTGATTCTGATGATGGAATGAGTTGCTTCTCTGATGGTGCTAGTTGCTCAACTCTTGACTTCTATTTATTAGTGTCCATAGATGGTTCTAAGTCAAGTAGGGCGTTGACCTCATCGACCGATCTGTCAATATCAAAATCCAAATCAAAGTGAGTTAAACATGTTTGTAAAGGATCATCACTAAGGTTTGAAACAAAAGTATTATCAACTAATGCTTCTATTAAATCCACATCAACAATTCCATCATCTGCATTGTGAGGTTGTTTGATAATGTTGAAGATATTCAGCTCCATAGTCATGTTGCCGAAGGACAACTGCATATTTCCAGTCCTGCATTGAATGTGAGCATCCGCAGTTGCCAAGAAAGGTCGGCCTAGAATAATGGGGATGTGCTTCCTCGAGTCCTGTATTGGTTGAGTGTCAATTACAATGAAATCAACAGGAAAATAAAACTTGTCTACCTGGATAAGCACGTCCTCCACAATACCACGAGGTATTTTTGTGGACTGATCTGCAAGTTGTAACACCACTGGAGTTGGGTGTAATTCTCCAAGTCCAAGTTTCGCGAATACTGAATAAGGCAACAGATTTACACTAGCTCCTAAATCCAACAAAGCATTCTCAATTGTGTGGTTCCCTATACTACATAAGATAGTGGGGGAGCCTGGGTCTTTGCATTTTAAAGGAATTTTATGTTGGAGTATAGAACTAACGTTTTCTGTTAAAAATGCCTTCTTTTGAACATGCATATTTCTCTTTTTAGTACAAAGGTCTTTAAGAAACTTGGCATAAGATGGAAGTTATTTAATAGCATCAAGCAAATGGATGTTAACACTTACCTGTTTGAAGATTTCGAGAATCTCACCTGTGGATTTTCCTTTCTTTCCTTTCGCTAACCTCTGAGGAAATGGAGCTTTAGGAACATATTCTCGTGGGTTGGTTTCTTCTTTTTCCTCCGGTGGTGAGTCCTCAACATTCACAGGCATAATTTGATTTTCTTTTGTCACCGGCATCTCCACTTTGTTGTCGACTTCTTTTCCTTTTCGCAAGGTCATTACTGCTTTGACTTCTCCATGCTGCTGTGGTGAACTGGTACTTGCTTCATGTACTCCTTTAGGATTAGGTACTGGTTGACTTGAAAACTTACCTTTCTCAACGGTCATTGCCAAGGTCTGAATAGAAGAAGCAAGTTATCCCACCATCTTCTCGAGGCTTGAAACTGATTGGGCTTGTGAGTTGAAGCCCGCTCTCAATTCATTTCGTAGTCCATCAATGGTGCGGTTCTGTTGCTCAATCGTAGAGTGAGTAAGATTCTTGAGATTCTGGAATGAATCCTCCCATGGTCTAGGTTGAGAGTAGTTCTGGTTCTGATTGTATGGTGTAAATGGGGGCTGAGAGGCTTGAGGATTTTGCGGAATTGGTTGCATTGGTGGAGCTGGAGCTGCTGGTCCATTCTGTTGGAATCCTTGAGACCATGAAAAATTGGGGTGGTTGTTGTGCAAATTTTAATGTACTCGCAAGCGCACGAATCTATTGTAGTATAGACTAATGGTGACGAGTGTCGATCCCACGAGGAGGTGGATTTTAATTATATATAGAATTAATTTTGTAAATGGGTAGTTGGATTTATGGTGGAAATGATTTGGAATATGCTAATACTTAAATTAAAATGGCGAGAATAAATTCTAAAATTGGAATTGCAATGGAGAGAATAAATTAAAGAGAAAATCTATTAAATTGACGTACTTGGGTATTTGGATCCGTATCAACATGCATCATGGGCTAAATAATCCATATTAATATCAATTAAATCATGAGGGGGGAATCCACACCTCATGAACCACGCTCTAATCAATATGGTGCTAAGGGCTTATCGTGCCAAATAATAATAACCTTATACTAGAGAGCCGGTGTAACCAAGGCGGTATCTAGACAAGACTATTATTATTTGTCGACGAGAAGTCAAAACATCCACAAAAATTAGAGGGGAAGAGAAAATAAATTTACCAAATAAAGCCCATGACACATGTTGAGACTTCACCTTCAACCCAAGCTTGAAAGAAAATTAGCCACTCATAGTTGAACTAGGGGCAAAATGGGAATTTATTAAAATACGAAGAAAATACAAGATGGAGAAGGAATTACAGAAAATGGATCCCAAAAATGGATTCAGAGATATCAAATTAGGGGGGAGAGGCCCCCTTTTTATAGATACATGGAGTAAATCATGGCCATCGGATTAAAAACAGTTTGGACGCTCAGGATTGCGCCACGTCATCAGTCAACAGTCCACGGTTTGACCACGCGGATGAACAGTAACACGGTTTGACCCGACTTTGAACAGTAACGCGGTTTGACCCGGATGAACAGTAACGCGGTTTGGTTGAAAATAATCCTGTGTGATGCATGCACCGTACGCGAGATTTTTCGTCCACTGATATGCTGCCACGTCACCATCAACAGTACATAAGAATTTTAGTCCAACAGGATCGTGACACCTCATCAGTCAATGCCACATCATCGGTCAATGCCACGTCATCATCCGTCTATGTGAACAGTGTCGTGAACAGTAACGTATACAGTACCGTACACGTGAATAGTACCGTACATGTGAATAGTGTCATTTTTCCTTTTATGCTCCTCTTAAGGTTTTCGACTGTCATGAGTTCAAAAGTGATGTCCGTTTTGCCGTCTGATCTCTCCTTTATTGTGAAATGACTATAATGCCCCTAAAATACATAAAATACTTAATTAAAATAAAACACATGTAATTAAATCACAAGAAGGTTAAATACATAAAAGTAAGGGTTGTTAGTAAGACTTGAAATGTAAAATGACGGTTTTCTCCTTTATAAATATGCATTTTCTAACACTCAACAGTGGTCTCTCCATCCAGGATTATATGTGTTGGAGTATGGGTTGTAATTTGATGGTTTTCTCATTATACCTATGGCATTGGCTTGATCTGAGTATGAGTCAAGGTCATGTGGTTCAGTTGATTTAGCAGTCGATAACGATGCTATTTGTCGAGCAAGACCTTCAACCATCTCTTTGACTTCTTTGATTCCTGAAGTTGATTCGCCAATTTGAACCTCATTCACTCCTTTAATTCTTCTAGTAGTCCTGAGTGATCGATTCCGTTGTTGGGAATTATCTGCTTGTCGCTGGAAGAATTCCCAAATTTCTGATGCACTTTTTGACATTAGCTCTCCCCCACTTGTTGCCATTAGCCATTCTTGCACATTTGGTAGTAATCCCTCTAAAAAGTATTGGCATTGGTGCCATTTCTCGTACTCATGATGTGGACACTTCAAGAGTAGCCCATTAAATCGCTCCCATGTTTCGAAAAATTGTTCGTCTTCTCTCTGGGTAAACTCCGAGATTTCCCTGCGAATAGCATTGGTTTTATGCACTGGGAAATATTTATTCAAAAATTTAGTTACCATTTGTTCCCATGATGAAATGCTATTAGCAGGTAAAGTATTTAACCATGAACGAGCTCTATCTTTTAAAGAAAATGGGAATAGTCTAAGTTTAACATCATCGTCTGAAAAAATTTCATATTTAAAAGTTTGACAAATGGCATGAAAATCATTCAGATGATTATATGGATCCTCATTTTCTAGGCCATAAAATGTTGGGAGACAATTTAGCACACTGGGTTTTAATTCAAAACTCCTAGCAGCTACATTTGGGTATCTTATGCATGATGTGCTCAAATTAGCTAAGGGACTAAAATAGTCTTTAAATGGCTTCTCCTGTGGTGCTTGTAAATCCATTTCAAATTTATTTTTAATGTGCTTTTGTGTGCGAAGTGTTTTTTCTAATTCAAGGTATATAAGTTCAAGATTAGGTAATAATGACCTACGACCATGCATGCAAAACAAATAAAATAAAAATAAAGATGGGAACAAAACAAATAAAAATAAAGAAAAGAGAGAAATTACGATACTAACCTTATTGCGCTATTACAACCTTTCTATAAAAATACACAAAAATAAATACGTGAAATAAATTAACTAAAAATAAATTAATAGGATAAAAAAATTACAAAGAAAAATAAATTCAAAATTAAATTACAGAATTTTAAAGAAGAGAAAAAGAAAAGAAATATTAACCTTTAAATGTAGATTCACTTTTTTTTCTTTTTTTTAATAAAAATAAAAAATACAAGAAAACAAATAAAAGAAATTATTCACAAAAATTAATTATATGAATTAAAAGTACTTACCTCCCCGGCAACGGCGCCAAAAATTTGTTGTGCAAATTTTAATGTACTCGCAAGCGCACGAATCTATTGTAGTATAGACTAATGGTGACGAGTGTCGATCCCACGATGAGGTGGATTTTAATTATATATAGAATTAATTTTGTAAATGGGTAGTTGGATTTATGGTGGAAATGATTTGGAATATGCTAATACTTAAATTAAAATGGCGAGAATAAATTCTAAAATTGGAATTGCAATGGAGAGAATAAATTGAAGAGAAAATCTATTAAATTGACGTACTTGGGTATCTGGATCCGTATCAACATTCATCATGGGCTAAATAATCCGTATTAATGCCAATTAAATCATGAGGGGAGAATCCACACCTCATTAACCACGCTCTAATCAATATGGTGCTAAGGGCTTATCGTGCCAAATAATAATAACCTTGTACCAGAGGGCCGGTGAAACCAAGGCGGTACTAGACAAGATTAGTATTATTTGTCGACGAGAAGTCAAAACATCCACAAAAACTAGAGGGGAAGAGAAAATAAATTTACCAAATAAAGCCCATGACACATGTTGAGACTTCACCTTCAACCCAAGCTTGAAAGAAAATTAGCCACTCATAATTGAACTAGGGGCAAAATGAGAATTTATTAAAATATGAAGAAAATACAAGATGAAGAAGGAATTACAGAAAATGGATCCCAAAAATGGATTCAGAGATATCAAATTAGGGGGGAGAGGCCCCCTTTTTATAGATACATGGAATAAATCATAGCCATCGGATTAAAAACAGTTTGGACGCTCAGGATTGCGCCACGTCATCAGTCAACAGTCCACGGTTTGACCACGCGGATGAACAGTAACACGGTTTGACCCGACTTTGAACAGTAACGCGGTTTGACCCGGATGAACAGTAACGCGGTTTGGTTGAAAATAATCCTGTGTGATGCATGCACCGTACGCGAGATTTTTCGTCCACTGATATGCTGCCACGTCACCATCAACAGTACATAAGAATTTTAGTCCAACAGGATCGTGACACCTCATCAGTCAATGCCACGTCATCATCCGTCTATGTGAACAGTGTCGTGAACAGTAACGTATACAGTACCGTACACGTGAATAGTACCGTACAAGTGAACAATGTCATTTTTCCTTTTATGCTCCTCCTAAGGTTTTCGACCGTCCTGAGTTCAAAAGTGATGTCCGTTTTGCCATCTGATTTCTCGTTTATTGTGAAATGACTATGATGCCCCTAAAATACATAAAATACTTAATTAAAATAAAACACATGTAATTAAATCATAAGAAGGTTAAATACATAAAAGTAAGGGTTGTTAGTAAGACTTGAAATGTAAAATGATGGTTTTCTCCTTTATAAATATGCATTTTCTAACACTCAACACTTATAATTGCCTGGAAAGAGAACTGTAAGGGTACACTTGGTCTATACATGCATATGACAGAAATTGTAAAGTTGAGAAAACTGACAATAATGCATCCGAGTATTTCAACAGCTGGATTTTGCCTTATAGAGATAGGCATGTGCTATCGATGCTTGAGGAGATTAGTTGTAGACTTATGAAAAGATTCACAAAGAAAAAAAATGAACCAAACACTTGGGCAAAATCTGTTGCTCTGAGGATTTATAAAGAGCTGAATAAATCTTACAAGAAAGGAGAGAAAATGACTGTGCACCCTTCGGGAGACTTGAATTTTCAAGTCATGGATAAATCTTATTATCCAGCTAGGAAGTTTGTTGTGAAATTAGAGGATAGAACGTGTGACTGTGGGTATTGGGAAATTGCCGGTTTACCTTGCTCTCACGCCATGGCTTGCATAGGTTATGCGAGACACGAAATTGAGGAGTACATACTATTTTGCTTCACCAAGCAAGCTTACATTAATACGTACTTGGTTATGTTTAGTCCAATTCATGATGAGCGTACATGGGACCGTGGTGAAAGGCCACGAATTGATCCCCCAATTGTGCAAAAAAAGATTAGGAGACCAAAGAAATATAGGAAGAGAGC
Organism: Citrus x clementina; assembly: GCF_000493195.1. Lineage (NCBI taxonomy): Eukaryota > Viridiplantae > Streptophyta > Magnoliopsida > Sapindales > Rutaceae > Citrus > Citrus x clementina. The sequence continues at coordinate 14,295,505 of NW_006262139.1, read as the reverse complement.
AGCAACTGAACCTTAAAAATGCAACAGGAGATTCTTTGTCAATTGTTCAGTTTGTAGTGGCTCCAACCAAAATGTAAGATCTTGTCCATTGAGGTCTTCTGTTGCACAGGCAGCTCGAGCAAGGAGTACTAATTCTCAAGTATGTTGTTTATATTGTTTTCATTGTTATTTAACATAATAGTCATCGCATTTTTCTAAAGGTCACGCTAACTAAGCATGGTGATCAGCAGTATGCAAATGCTTAACTTGACTGTTTATATTGTTTACAGTTCTCAGCCGGAAATGTTTCAACCCAGCCAGCAAGTTTTTCAAGCCAACCAGCAACTCTTTCAGCCCAGCCAGCAAGTTTTTCAAGCCAATTAGCAACTCTTTCAGTCCAGCCAGCAAGTTTTTCAAGCCAACTAGCAACTCTTTCAGGCCAGCCATCTTAGCAGACAGTACAAGCAAGTGGTCCAGGCGAGGGCTCCAATATTGGATCAAAGAAAAGAAAAAATAAAAGTACTACTGCAGTTGCTGGAACAACCAAAAAAAGAGGTTGAGTTTCATTAATTTGTTTTAATATATAATTCACAGTTCATAATGCATACATAAGAGTTTGATTAATTTTTTCTTTTGTAATTTACGAAGGAAAAGGAAAACAGAAGTCAACACATCCCAAGCTAACCAATTCCAAAATCCATCACAGTCGTCAACTGTAATAAGTGCTTTAACATGAGTTTGATACTCAATATGTTGGGAAACATGTCATCAATTTCAGTTTCTTAAACACTTATGTTGGTTATGTTATTTCATTTTGTCAATTTCAGTTTCCTAAACTTAACTATGCTCTTGCATGAGCTAAACCGTGTTTTGGATTTTTATTGAACAATAATTTGAAGAAGATATGTTATTTGCACGGTTTGGATGTTAATTAATTACACTATCACTGTTTCGATTGATTATTGACAACATTATTGTTAAGGATATATTTTGTTAGGAACATTACATGAGCTAATCCATTACTGTTGAAACTTTATTACAAGCCATATTACTTTCTCATAAAGACAGTTACAAATACACACACCAACAGAATTAAGATATATTTAAGCCTTCCTTCAATGAGTTTCAACCTCTTTTTTATTTTCACCACATCATCATTTAGCTTCAGGTTTTGCTCGTATGCCATCTCATCATTAGTAGTCGGATATATGAGAGATTTCGTAGTGAACCATTCCCAAAAATCACAGTGCTTCACTCCACAATGCTTCCACCTGCATGACCAAAACAATGCATTAAGATTTTGCAATGTAGTTGACACCATGACCACTGCTTGCACGTCACACTTGCAATATTTTGGCTGACATTTCACTTTTTTATATCTTTTAAATCTACTAACACCAGAACTTGATGCTTCACTGGAGGCCATTTTCAAGGAAATGTGCTGTTGATTTATTGATGTTAAGGAGTAGCAATTTTTTTATTTCTTTCAATGAGGTGTGTGTTGTTGTTGTTGTTGAGGAGTATCTAATTTGGGTTCTTTCAATGAGGTGTGTGATGATTTGTTGTTGTTAAAGAGTTGCTAATTTTTACTTGCTTTCAATGAGGTTTGTGTTGCTGTTTTTGGCTCATTATATAGCCAAAATTGTTACCGTTGTTGAGTCCAACGGCTACATTTATCATTGTTTCATCTTTGGGGTAGTCTTGCCTTTTTAACATTAATTTCATGTTTAAGGGCAATATCATCATTTTGTTTCAATTCTGTTAAGTTGTAAACGGCAGTTGACGGAATGGTGGTTGGGAGATATATTTTGTCATCTAAGGGTGGACGACTGATACACTCTAAAAGTTTTGTAGTAATTTTGATAACGATGTAATCTTAGGATGTATGAATGATAATTTCCCAAAATTAAATGATATAATAATTAACTGGTTAAAGTGAGGCAAAATATAGAAAAATGAGAGAGTATTAAAATTATAGTTTGAATATTGAGAGTGGATCTTGTAACCTTAGCATATTTTTAAATTGATTTCGAGTGATTTCTTTTCTTGCAACTAATTTTCTTTATTTAACAAATTGACAATTATATTTTAAATTCTCTGTGGTTCGACCCCGGACTCACCGAGTTATATTATAACTAGACACTCTTATACTTGGGAGTAATACACTTTTTAGTCGTGTTATTTAAGTTATGTAACTACCAAAGTCATGTTTAAGTCTAGAATTAAGTTGTAAATAGCTATCTAACTTAAAAAACAATTTGGACTCAATACTTTATGAATTTATCCCAAAGAGAAACGAAATCACAACAAATAAAGAAAAGAACAAATAAAATCAATCAACAGTCATATGAACAAAACTCAGAAAAATAAAATCAATTAAAAATCATATGAACAAACCTAAAAAAAAAATCAATTACAATAATATGAACAAAACATAGAAAAATAAAATCAATTAACAACTATATGAGCAAAACCTAAAAAAAAAAATCAATTTACAATCATATGAACAAAATAGACGAAGCAAAAGTTACCCAAATAAATGTCGCAGTAGTAGCACCAACAGCACCAGCTAAATCAGAAAAGAGACGAGCACCACCACCACACAAAGCCAAGATGCTGCAGCTGTAGCATCAGATTTCTCTCTGAACCTAGCAGCAGTCGTTGATGCTAAATTACAACAGCAATAGAGCATATATGCACCAGTAGTACCACACCGAGCCGAGACGTAGCAGTGGCAACTTTCTCTCTCAACACAACAGTCGATTCTGCTTGAAGAACAGTGACATGGAGAGAGGTGTGACGGTCAATTGTGGATGAAGAAGAAGAGTATTCATGGAGTGAGAGAGTGCAGATTTAAATCTGGATTATCAGAGGGTGGTTAAAGAAACATAGAATTTTGTTTTATAATTTATTTTGTAATATAATTTGTGATTAATTGAGAATGTGTTTAACATGTTCTTAGTCTTATACCTATAAATTAAAATATGAATTCTTTGTTTTATAATTTGTTTTGTGAATCTAATTGACCGAACAAGTATTTAATTTGTATTTCCAAAACAAAAATGAAAACAAGCTTATGAAAATGATACTGAACATGCCTTAAAAGAACATAAATAGAGGTAGCATTTTTATTTGGTGGAATCCACATCTACGATCAATGATTTACAACACTCCTTGGATTCACCATTTAATTATTAGATGTGCCTAATACTGCCTCGTTAAAACCTTGCTAGTAAAACCCAGTAGAACAAAACCTAATTGAAAGAAAAAGAGTACAATGAACGTTAAAAAATGATTATATAATTCTTTTCTTCAAAATATGCTCCCCTTGATAATGTTGGTTGTGCTTTAAATTATGGTTCTTCTCTTATAAGATTGCGCTCCTCTTGAGAGTGCTCTTGCTGATGAGTACTTCTCTTGATGGCAACATGTATTAATCTAATAGTTTGTTGAAGCGACACATGTTGATACCATATATTATTTTCTCAAATGTAGATGTTGGTAAATCTTTTATAAATATGTCAGCTAAATTACTCGTTGAGCGTATCTGTTTGATATTAATCTTCTTACTTTGTTGAAACTCATGAGTATAGATGAATTTGGGCGAAATATGTTTTGATCTATCCCTTTTAATATATCCTTTAATAAGTTGAGCTAGACATGCAGTATTATCTTCATATATCACTATTAGGATATTTGAATATGAAGATATTCTACAAATACCTCAAATATGATGGATTACAGATCGTAACTATATGTATTCTCGACTAATTTCATGTATTGCAAGAATTTCAGAGTGATTAGAGGATGTTACAACAAAAGTCTGTTTTGTAGACTTCCAAGAAATTGTTATACCATTAAACATAAAAACATATTTGTTTGTGAATGAGCTTTATGTGGACAAAATAAATAACCTCCATCAGCATAACGAACAAGATCTAGATTTTTTTGTTAATTTATTAAAATAAAATAAAACTAAATCAATTGTTCTTCGATGATAACAAAAAATGTGTTTAACACTATTCAAGTGTCTTCTAGCTCGTTCGGAGTTGAATCTAGCTAACAAGTTAACAAAAAATGCTATGTCCAATCTGGTACATTGTGCTAAATACATTATAGCATCAATTGCATTTAGACATGATATTTTAAGACCAAATATCTATTCATCCTCCTTTTTAGGACGAAATAGATCTTGTTTAGGATCAAGATATCGAACCATCATTGAGGTACTTAGTGGGTAAGCTTTATCCATGTTAAAGCGTTTTAAAATTTTCTCAATATAAGTTGACTGATGGATAACGATGTCATTAGGTTTGTGCTTGGTTTGCAACTTGTGACAATAATTAGTTTTCCCAAATTTTTCATTTCAAATTCATTTTGTAAATAGTCAGCTGTGTTTTGGAGCTCTTTAGAGGGTTCTTATTAAATTCAAATCATCAACATAAACTATAGTAATAACAATACTAGATTATGATTGTTTTATAAAAACACATGGACAGATAGAATTATTAACATAACCCTCTTTTATCAAATATTCACTGAGGTGATTATACCACATGTGTCTAGATTGTTTTAATCCATACAAATCTTTTTATAGCTTTACTGAATATAAGCTATGATATGATAACTGACAAGATTTTGGCATTTTAAATAAGTTGTCACCACATATATGAGATGTATATCATGATTTTCTGATACAGTCAAACCAATTAAAAAATCAAAATGTAATTACATACGTTACTGGAGAATATGTCTCATTATAATCAATACCAAGTCTCTATGAAAAACCTTGCACAATAAGTCGTGCTTTATATTTTATGACATTTTCATTATGTTTCCATACAAACTCCCATTTGTACCCTATAGGTTTGACACCCTCAGGTGTTTACAATATAGGTCCAAATACTTCACGTTTGGCTAAAGAAGTCAACTTTACTTGGATTGCTTCTTTCCACTTAAACAAATCATGCATCAGTCTACATTCATCAATGGTTTGCAGATTATGATCATTTATAATGTCAGTGGCTATTGTAAATACAAATACATTATTGATGATAATTTCTTTATTTCCAGCCACTTTTAGGGCTTGTGCCATATCTTGGGCATGTTCATTTTCAAGAGGTCTTTCAGTTTGTTTGGTCTCATCAAGGACTAAATGCCTATTCAATAGATTACCCTGTATATAATCAACAGAAATCTTATTATTTCTATATTCAAGTGCCTTTTCAAGGCTTTGTTCTTCATGAAGAGTTTGTTATTGTTAGGGTTTTTAGTTTTTTCATAGACCATTTGCTCTTTTGAAGCAATTTTTTCTTTTAGATTTTTAATATTGTTTGCAATATAACCCTATTTAATTATTTCTCTTTTTCGTGGAACACTATTTTTTGAACCCATTGGTCTACCATGCTTCGGCGTGCCATATGCAATTCTTCAGCTGCACTTTTCATTAATTGTTTTTCAGGTATAATGACTTGACTAGGCACATTAGCAGTTGATATATATGCTTTCATTACTTTTACCACATCTGTAAATGCATCTAGTAATTGTTATGCAATTTATTACAAATGAACTATCCTATGCACTTCATTTTCACTTTAAGATGTGTATGGATATAAATGAGACAAACGGGTCACTTTCCACTAAAAGATCATGCCTAACCTCATGGATCTTTTTTCTTTCTCTCAATATAGGAAAATTTCTCTCATCACAATGACAATCCACAAATCATGCAGTAAATATATCACCCATAAATGGTTCCAGATATTTAATAATAGATGGTGAGTCAAATCCCATATAAATTCTCAATCGATATTGGGGTTTTATTTTAATAGATTGTAGGGGCGCAATTAGTAATTATACTACACAACCAAAAGTGCATAAATGAGATATATCTAGTTAATGTCCTAATATTAATTACAATGGGGAATATTCATAATAGGCAATAGGCCTCAAGTGGATCAATGCCACATTGTGCAAAATGGCATGTTCCCATGTTGAAATAGATAATTGACTTCGTAATAATAAAATTTTAGCAACCTATAGACGTTTCATGAGAGATTATACTAATCCATTCTGAGGATGCACATGTGGTATTGGGTGTTCTACATCAATCCCGATTGTCATGCAGTAATCATCAAATGTTTTTTAAGAAACTCATCAACATTATCTAAACGTATGGTCTTGATTGGATAATTTAGAAATTGTGCATGTAACATGATTATTTGTGCGAGCAATCTTGCAAATGCAACATTACGTGTAGATAATAAACAAACTTGTGACTATTGTGCAGATGCATCAATCAAAATCATAAAATAACAAAATAGACCACTTGGTGGGTGAATAAATCCATAAATATCTCCTTGAATCCTTTGTAAAAATGATTGAGATTCAGAATTAATTTTACTGGGTAATGGTCTAATTATTAATTTTCCTTGTGAACAGGCAGTATAATTATTCTCATTGGACAATAAAATTTTCAAATCTTTCAATGCGTGTCCAAAGAGTTTTCAATAATTGCACGCATTATTGTTGATCCAAGGTGACCAAGACAATGATGCCAAAGTATAAAAGATTTTGGATCATATAATTTATACCTTTAATGACTACATAACTTTCTGTTAATTTTATCGTCGTATAATATACGGCAGATAAGAGAATTAAAATCTTTTCTAATATTTGTTTATTTCCAAGCATATTAGAAGTAATGTATGGATATTCTACATTATTCTCATTCATTGTCTCTATATCAAAATTATTATGATGAATGTCTTTAAAACCAAGTATTTTTTTTTTATTTAGGTGAATATAGAGCATTATAAATATCTAATTTAATTCCTTTCGTTAATATGATCATTGATCTTCTTGTACCTTTAATAAGATCTACTGAACCTGATATTGTATTCACACATGCTTTAATTAAATTTGAATTAGAAAAATACCTCTTGTTTCGAAGAATCGTATGTGTAGTTGCACTGTCAATCAAATAAATTTTTCCATCAAATATTTTATTGAAATCCATATCTAGAGTGAGGTCGTGCTGATAATGTGTTATAAATTTGAATGTAAAACTTTTTCAATTGGTACACCTCTTGGTACACATGTGGCATAACAATAAACATGTCAACAGAAGCAAGCTTGAGGCAATGGATAAGTTTGTTTCGAGGAGCTAAATGAATTGTAATGTTATTAGTGGAGAAAGAGCAATATATAGGCATTAGTGGAAGGAACACTTACATTTCTTAATAATATAAAAACATTAATGGAAAGACCACTTCCATTTGGTGGAATCCACATCCACAATCCACAATTTACAACACCCATTTTTTTATTTAACTCCTTCAAAAGAGGCTTAAGATACATTTTAAAAGAAAAAAAAATCATAACATAGGAGCCCGTGATCCTAACTAAAACTGTCAAAATAGGTCGTCAGGTCATATCCGTGTCGTGTCAAATTTTGGTCAACCTAAAAACGGCTCATTCAATAATCATGTCAAAATATTAAGACCCAAACCTGACACTGAAAAATAAATAGGTTTTCTAAAATATCTATATATTTAACAAATGTTACACACACACACACACACTCTAAACTATTACACATTTACACTATTAAAGTTTTAATTATATATATGAAAATAATACTATATATTAATGTCATAAAATATATATGTGTACCAATATTTTACACATTTACACTATTAAGTTCTAAATCTATATGCAATTTTATAAATAAAACACTTATATATGTTTATCATTCCAAAAAAATAAAAATAAAAAGAGAGAATTATGTCCAATATTTAAATTTTGATGATAAAAACTTAGAAATTAATTTAAAAAGAAAAATATAATCGTGTCATTGATCAGCTAAATGAGTTAAGAAATTTAATCATAACCCAACATGAAAAAAAATCATGTCGATTCGGACTCGACCCATTTAATAATTGTGTCAAATTTAATAGACTATACCTATTTATTTATATCATATTAGTATCAAATAATCGGATCGTGTCAAATTTTAGAATCTCTAGTCTCAACATGGTTACTAGGGAGGTCCACTGCAAATATAGGAAAAAAAATAATGGTCGGATTATTTTTCTTTTGTTAAAGAAAGGGGAGGCCAGCGGGTACGTACTCTAGCATGTATTGTACCCCTAACGGGCTGAAACAAAAGGCCGCCTTATTGGCCTTAAGGAGGAAGGCCTACCCAAGATCGGGCTCGATCAGGATCCATTAGCCAGGGGTTAAAGCAATTGGGCTTTAATAGCACATTAAAGACTTGGCCAACCGCAGAAGTCTGTAAAATTGAACAAAAATCAAATGAATTTCTTTAAATTCAACTCGATTACTTAAACGCCTAATTAGAGTCAATTTTGGCATCAAAATCTAATGCAACCAAATCCTTTTCTTTTCTTTTTTTTTGAATGGCTAATGCTACCAAATCAATTATACTAATCTTCAATCAAACGGTGTTAATCATTAATGACTGACGAACTAATACTATTCCAAAAAAAAAAAAAAACCGAAGTAATACGAATATAATCAACTTTGAGTAGTCTTAATTAGTCAGATTATCAAAAACTGTGGAGCAGCGCGTGGTAAAAAATGGTGAGTGGAAAAAACTTACGACAAGAGATAAGGTGACATCAGAGAGAAGAGGATAAGAAAATCAATGTAACAACCAACCAACCAACCTGATTGATTAACGGCTACGAAGGAAAAAGGAGGGGCAGTTGCGCGTCGCTCGTCACAGTTTCGCTCCTGTGATTGACTGACGGCCGGATGGACAAGTAAGCTAATTCTTGATCAATGGCTACGCTTACACGCGTCACATTCATTTCCGCATCGTCACCATCAGGCAGCATTGGTCACTCTCGTAATAAATGCCGTCAGGTGGCGTCATCAATACCATTCCTCAACAGCCTTCCAGAATTTTCTTCTCACGCTTTCCGCGCTCGCTATTCTCCTTCTTCACTAACATCACTTCCGAGAACGAGATACCGAAGGAGTTGCGTCAGTAAAACCGAAGCAGTCAAAGTTTTATCGATGGCTAAGAGTACCGTTCTTGTCACCGGCGCTGGTGGTCGAACCGGTAATTTTTTACCTTTTTTTTGTTTTCTTAATTATGTGATTATCCAAATTAATTGTCATTTTTTAGCTTGCTATAAAATCCTATATCCCGTGATCATTTTTCGCTGGCGTCAGAGTGCGTAAGCTTTTCTTAATTCTAAATTTTAAAATCTGTTGAATACAATTGAGTTGATGGATTAGGAGCCTAATTGTTATGTTTAACAGTCTGTTTAGTACATCACTGCAAAACAGTGACTAAGCAAAACTGTTTCCGTAGTTGAAACTTAGCCAACATGAGCTTGTTAGTTACCTACTCAACAGTATGAGATTTTTTGTTTTTTTCCTTTTTCTTGATTTTGTGGTGAATTTTTGATGAGGTAAAATTACAATTAGGCTCTAAATACGCAGGCAGGTTACAGGCCTAGAATTGGTGCTGTTGGTTGAGATAAGCTTGTCAAAGTTGGTTGTTTGGTTTCCGTTTCATTGGTTGATCAGTTCAACTGGATCTGGATGCCATCTCTTTTTATGACTTATGATCTAGTTTTGTCTCCTCACACTGGTCTATTGTTGTGGCTTCCTTTGCATTTTTAGCTAGCTTGCTGATTTTGATGAATTCCCATTCACCAAAAGTAATTTTAATCCATTGGGTATGTACATTTTGCTCATTCCATAAAAGTGAAGTCAGTTAAATGATTAACAAGCTTGTTACATGGTGAATTTTAAGGGATTGAGGAAAAAAAAAAACTACATATTCTTGCAATTTTACATTTTTCTGTCAGATATCCAATTGGTGACATATGATTGCCTGATGCCTTTTTATTTATTAGATGGAATTGATTTCATTGTACCAAATGGCAAATGGACATTTGACAAACGACAATGCTTGAGTTTTGTTGTCTATCTGGGACTTTCTGTTAATTCACTAGATTATTGCGGTGTAGTAATCATCGATCTGTGTATATTCTCTGATTATAACATGAATACAAGTTTCACTAACATTTAAATTATTCTGGTATGACATATAGTTGCTTTCTCTGCAGAAATGAAAAGGATAAAGACATACATAGTTCCTTCTTGTCTTATGGATCATCAATTTATCATTTCTTCTTCTTTTCTCTTCATTTTTCTCTATTGACATCTTCCCATTGCGGACTTCGGCAGGTCAAATAGTTTATAAGAAATTAAAGGAGAGGTCAGAGCAATATGCTGCTAGAGGTTTGGTCAGAACTGAGGAGAGCAAGCAGAAAATTGGCGGAGCAGATGATCTTTTTATTGGTGACATAAGGGACTCTAATAGCATCATTCCTGCAATCCAAGGAATCGATGCTCTCTTAATTCTCACAAGTGCAGTACCAAAGATGAAACCTGATTTTGATCCTGCCAAAGGTGGAAGGCCTGAGTTCTACTTTGAAGAGGGTGCATATCCTGAACAGGTAATATTTACGTGTATTCTTGTTTGAGAATTCTGACATTTATTTTTTTCTCCTTGTTTTCTTCCTTACTTTAATGAGATATGTTTGCTTCTTAGGTTGATTGGATTGGTCAGAAAAATCAAATTGATGCTGGTGAGTATCTACTTTCTTTCTTTTCATTAATTCAAAATACTTCGTTTTACTTTTTTTTCGCAAAATTAAATAGTAGATGAATTAAACAATTTTCATGAACAGCTAAGGCTGCTGGAGTGAAGCAAATTGTGTTGGTTGGATCGATGGGAGGAACAAATCTTAATCATCCCTTGAACAGTTTGGGCAATGGCAATATATTGGTTCGTAATCTTTTCTTATATATTTTTAGATTAATAACTTGTAGCTATTTAGTCTATGTTTTGTTAGAGTCATTCCTTGTTTGTTGTATGAATCTATCTTTTAGTTTTTCCCCTTTGTTGTTATGCCTATCTTTCTTTTTCAGAGGGGGTAAACAATTTTCGAAGAGAACTGCTGTTTTAATTATGCTCTGTTTACAGGTTTGGAAAAGAAAGGCTGAGCAGTATTTGGCTGACTCTGGTATTCCATACACAATTATAAGGTATTCAAATTATAATTCATGTTTATTATCATAATAACTTTATTTTTCAAGAAAATTAATAAAATTTGAAAAACGTGTGGAATGGGGAAAAAAACATATTTAGATAGAAAACTAGAAAAGTATAACTTCAATGTAATATTAAAACATTACTTAAAAATAGAAAAAAAACAACTATAATGTAATCATACAAATAGTTCTATGATTTTTCTTTTCTATTATTCTTGTGGGACCAAAAAATAGAAAGAATAATTTGTTTTGTTGATAAGGTGGGACCAATAAATTTTTGTGTTTTGCATTTGTGAATAATTTGTTTTGTTGATAAGGTGGGACCAATAAATTTTTGTGTTTTGCATTTGTAAAGAAAAAGTGAAAAAAAATGTATACTACTAATTTTCATATAAAAACAGAATTGATTCAAAAGTAAAGTCTACTGAACATGTTTAACTCTTTTTCGTGTTTGTCAAAGAAAACACTATTAGTAAAAAAACAAAAAAAACTGCTTCCCCCCTTCCCCTTTTTTGCCAATTGTTTTCAATTTTACAAAAAGAGAAAAAAGGTACAACTTGGTTGGGAAGCCTTATTTTTTACTAAGATTTTGTGTTCTATGAAAATGAGTTCTATTTGGTTTTCAATCTCTCTTACAAATGTGAAAAAGCACAATACTTGCTTTCTCTCTTAAACTGCAGCTTGAGTGTAGGTCCCACATTCTATTTTGCAAATATTATATGTAAAATTTCAAATATTTAAATCTCACATGTCGTAAGAAAAAGATATTTTTTTTAAATTTTTTTGGTACAAGTAGAAGAAAAATGAAAAATAGTTTTCCATACAACTTTTTACTACATAATCTAATTTAATTTATGGACTTAATGTATTCTTAGAGAATCACCCAGTTGATTGATCTCTGCATATGGTTCAATTCCATAGGAATAATTAAGTCTTCTCTTCCATCTCTTTGTTGATCCTTTTATAGTATTTCTCTTTCAAAAATTTCTTACAGAGAAGAGAACAAGCATTGTAAACTTAAAAGAAGAAAAAGAAAATTATTTCTTTTAGACCATTTGGGTGGATGAATTTGCTTGTTGTTCCACATTACTCTATCAATTTAACTTTTTGATAAACCCTTTTAGTTACAGATTGACAATTTGTTAAAGCTCTTAAAATATGATAAATTCTTATGATGTTTAGTCAATTAGGCTGAGGAAAATGATGGTTCATCTGTGGGACGATTATTAATTTTCTTTTCTTTTCTCATTATTTTTAATCTATTTGATACCAACTTTAACTGTGAGGCACTGTTTCATCAAAATAATAAGATTAGTTGTATCTGCCAAACTTGGCAATGTCTATTTGTCCTCTTTTTCAGAGGACTGGAAGTGTTGAATCTTGAAGCATTATTTACTATTTATTTATCATCACATAACAACATTTTTTATTTCCTTTTCTCTATGCACATTTGTGATTCTTCTACCACAAATTTTTTTTCTCTTCGGTCTGAGAAAGAAAAAAACATTTTGAAGAAAGATAACATAAAACAACGGACTGAGGTTGAGAGGAAAGAAAAATTGAAGAGAGTACTAAGTATAATTAGTGGGGTCCATTAATGAAAAAAAAAAAAATCCATTTCATCCTTCAACCTTGAATCAAGCTTTAATATGATAGTTAGAATTTTGTGTCAAATCGTTATGCATGGGCAAGAAAAAAAGAAAAAGAAAAAGTTGACTGCTGTATCTGCCCTGTCCCTTTTATATATAGTGAGCAATTTTGCCCAACATATGGTGAGCAAACAGGCACGTACCATAATTCTGTGACTTGCTATTAATAGTGTTGAAGTGTACCATAATTCTGTGACTTGCTACTAATAGTGTTGAAGTTGTGGATTAACTTGATAACACTATGTAATAGTGTCGCTCACCATAATGTGAGCAATGTTACCCACTAGATCATTACTCATTCTTAATCCTAAATTTTTTCTAAGCAAAAGTCCAGTACAATTATCACGAAGTGGTGGATATCCAAGGAGTGTGTTGTGAAGTGTATCTCCACCTTGAGAATCGGGTTGGGTAATAGACGCCAATCAATTTGGAGGGTGTAACACACACACATCAACCTAGTTGTCTTCAAACAAAAGTTTTGAAACAACGCCTCACAATTCCATTATTCTGTTTTTTGATTCAAACAATAGTTTCTAAACTCAAATGGCTTCTTCGATATACAAATCATCATATATTTCTTGAAAGTTTTGGGTAAGAAAAGATCATTTGATGATCCCTCCTCCCAATTTGGTGCATTTGATGTGCAAAAGGCTACTGTAAATATGTAATAAATTGCTCTCAGTCACTCTATCTCTCTCTCTCTCTCTCTCTCTCTCTCACTCACACACACACACACACACAGAGGCAGGCTCGCATAGATTTGAGACATGAGATGCATCCCAGGGTAGATTAGCTCAGGTTGACCTCAAATTGAAACCAATGCAAGGGTGGTGATTTTGGCAAGCTATTGAAGTAACATGTTGCTCATTGTAAGTTATTAGTTATTTAATTTTAGACCTCTGAGACTCTTCTGTTTATTGTCTAGGGCCGGAGGCCTTCAGGATAAAGAAGGTGGTATCCGAGAATTGCTTGTCGGTAAGGATGATGAACTTCTTCAGACAGAAACAAGGACAATTGCCAGGGCCGATGTTGCCGAAGTCTGCATTCAGGTATGAACATAAGAATTGTGCTAATGCAAGAATGCACATTAATTTATTTCAAGATAATCTCAATCTTTTTAGAGTAATGTGAGTGGTTATTTACATGCGCTTTTTGTTCTCCCTCAACAGGCACTACAGTTTGAGGAGGCCAAATTTAAGGCATTTGATCTGGCCTCAAAGCCTGAGGGAACTGGCACACCCACAAAGGATTTTAAAGCTCTCTTTTCTCAAATTACTACTCGTTTCTGAGTCTCAGTCGCCATTCTCCTCCTGAGTTTTTATGTTAGAAAACTGTAATGCCTTGTATTAAAAAGGGGAATGAATAAATGAATGCCGAAGATTTCTAAAAGCTGGTGTAAAACAATTTTATGCGAAAGATATTCTCCGCACTTGCATTGGATAGTTGTCTATTGGTATTGGAACTTTTCACATGGATGAATAGAGTGGATTCGGTGCTTTTGATTTTCAAGCTTCTCCTAAGGTAAGATCAAATATAAAATATATTAAGCGCTGAAAAAGGACTTCTCTCTCTCTCTTTTTTTTTTTTTTTTAAATAGTTCAAGTTCTCACAAAAGTATTGAGGGGGCTAAATGTTCTTAATATTTATAAAATTTTTTTTATTGCGAAATACGAGTGGAGTATAAAAGTGAGAGATTATTTGTCTGGATATGTATTTTACAGAATTTAATATAATAATATAAGTTTCAATTATGTATATTTGATTGTAAATATTAACATAATATATTTGTTATAATAATAATTATTATTAATATTTGTATAATATAGTAATTTAATGTATAATCAATATTAAAAAAAAAAATACTTCACTCATTAAAATTCGAATCCGTGACTGGAGACTAAAACGACTGTTAGAGCGATATCTCAACGTCACACATTAGTTTGATTTGATACTCGGGTGCTCACTTCTTTTGAATTTTTGTTTTGCAGTTGTCTCTAAGTTACGTAAGCGCCGTCGTTTCATCCAACTTTAAAAAAAAAAAAAAAAAAAAAACTCTAAATCAGTAAATCGCAAAGTGAGCGCGCAAATGAGCTCAACAGAAGACTTGGACAGTTGAAATGGCGGTTTCACTTAACTGCCATAACAAACCCTTGTCCACCTCGCTTCATTTCCAGAACCCTAATTTCAGTTCATCCAAATATCACCGTAAAAACCAAAACCATATTTCCGCTTTTCGCCTTCCCGCGAAAACCAAAACGCACCGTATCGTAACCGTCCGTGGATTGGGCACTGACTCGGATCCGAACACTCCGCAAGAAGGTCTGAGGTCCCCCTCACTCTCTCTTCTCTCGACAGAAAAAAAGGAAAAAATTCAATATTTTAACTTCTTGACTCTGAAATTTGATGGGTTTTGGATTTTTAATTAGATGATAAAGAGGTCAATAGTTTGGGAGTCAGAGCTGCACTATCTATGCTGAGCTT
Source organism: Citrus x clementina (assembly GCF_000493195.1). NCBI lineage: Eukaryota > Viridiplantae > Streptophyta > Magnoliopsida > Sapindales > Rutaceae > Citrus > Citrus x clementina. Next base: position 14,280,299 of record NW_006262139.1, on the reverse strand, counting down.
TTACAAAAGTAAGTCCCTTTCGCTTTTTATCTTGTTAATTTTTGAATTTTTGGTGAATTCTATCAAATCATTGAAATGGGTATTGGTGAAAACAGGGGAAATCTCGCCACTGATGCCGAGGAGTTGTAGATATGTGCCAACATGTAGTGAGTACTCAATGCAAGCGTACAAGAAATATGGAGTTGTAAAGGGCACTGTCTTGACTGCTTGGCGTCTCTGTCGCTGCAATCCTCTTGGTAATTCAGTTGCTTTATTCTCCTTTTTGAAATTCATTTTTGGAACCCTTTTGTCCGTTGTTTACGTTGGTTGGTTTAGAATAATAGCTTCTTGGATTGAACTTTTTGATAACAAATAAGAAATAGCAAAATAGGTCATATTCAAAACCATCTAACTCTTTCTTTAGTCTAACTCATAAGTACTATCATTTTGTTTGTGTTTGTGCATTTGTGTCTCTTTATGTTTGGCCTAGGTTTAAAATTCAGCAGTTCCAAGATTCTGTCAACTTTACACTTGGAATTGCTTATTGGATTCATAAAAGAGACAAATTCATGATATAGTCTACATCAATGCTCTAAACACGGTACAAGAGTGTTGCTTCTAGGGGTTTTAGCTTGCTTCTTAATTTCTTGTTAAATCTATCATGGAAAAAAGCATTAATAACAAAGTGAAAATACATGAGGTTACGAGAATCACTCCTTTCTTCAGCTCAACCACTGAGTTTTCTTTCCCTCTAACTTTATTTGATACATATTGGTTCAAGTTTCATCCTATAGAACGCCTCTTCTTCTGTCAGGTCACTAATTTAACGGCTGATTTTTTCCACTCAATAATTTTCCCCAAGCTTAAGCACTTTCTTTCTATTACTCTTCTTCACTGTCTTCCTCTTGCCGATAGTCTCATGTGGCCCTTAGATGCCGCAAAACCAGCCATCTACTACTTCCCAAAGACGGTGTTTCAGTCACTGTTGCTGAGTCTAACACCGACTTCAATTATCTCTGTGGAAATGCAATTCATGAAGCTGTTGAATTTCTTCCTTTGACACCCTTGACATCCCAGTTGTCAACCTCTGACGATAAAGCAGCGGTAATTGCTATCCAAATAACAATGTTTCCAAATGAAGGGTTTTGCATTGGCATTTCAACTCACCATATTATATTCGATGGAAGAAGTTCAGTAATGTTTATGAAGTCTTGGGCTTCTTAATGCAAACAAGATGAAGAAAACCCCTCTTTATCACCAGAACTTACTCTATCGTTTGACTGGACTGTCATCAGAGATCCAACGGGGATTGACATGGTGTTCATTAACAATTGGTTAGCTTTTACTGTGTCAGATACCAATCCCAACAAACGAAGCTTGAAGAGTTTGCCAAGCTTTGTCGATTTGGACAATTTGGTTCAAGCTACATTTGTGTTGACATGTGAAGATATTAAGGAACTTAGGGATAACATATTGTCTGTTTTGGATAAGGTTAATGGAAATGAAGTGAAAAAATTCGACAAACTACATTTATCAACTTTTGTGCTTACAGGTGCTTATGTATACTCTTGCATGGTTAAAGCCAAAGGAGCAGAAAACAATAGAGATGTTTTGTTTGGGTTCACAGCAGATTATAGGAAGTGTTTGGATCTCCCAATCCCAATGAATTATTTCGGTAATTGTGTTGGGACTCGTGCCATGGTTGCAAAAACTAGAGATTTCATGGAGGAAACTGGAGTTTTATTTGTTGCAGAGAAGTTAAGTGATATGATCAAAGAGTTAGAGGATGGATTAACTCTAGAAGGATTTGAGGAAAAGCTTGTGAAGTTAATGCCCATGATGAAATCAGTAGCACAAGGAGCACAGGGGCTTGGGGTTATTGGCTCCAACCGCTTTGATGCTTACAAATCTGATTTTGGGTGAGGAAGGCCAGAGAAGGTGGAAATTTTGACAGTATTCAGCGCAGGATCTATCTCTTTGGTGGAGAGTAGAGATGGTCCTGGGGTTGTCGAGATTGATTTGGTCTTAGAGAAGCAAGAGTTGGATATTTTTGCTTCTTTATTTGAGCAGGAGCTAAAAGAGCTTATTTAAGTTAGAAAGCTATTTTTAGTAGCCAGATTGCGAGTCTATAAACATTTGAACTACTGGTTGGTATTTTTGGCGTGAGTTTTGTATGTTATAAAAGACCTACTTTCTTTGATGATGTAAGACACCCCTTCAGATACACATAATTAGGCTCCCAATGTCAGAGTTATTAAGCATATAATGTCATTTTGAAGCTTTCGACAAGATCCAAAAAACTCTTATTTTCTCATCATACTTATTAAGTTTCATCTAGAACTTTTGTTCTCAATCTCTTTTGCTTTCATTTTGCCATTCAATTAAAACCAAAGACATCAAGTTTTGTGCTTCTAGTTCTTAATGGTCCATAATTAATATCCTCCATATGGTTTTTTCAGGTGCTCTTTGTTGACTTGAGTATTTTTCTTTTTGTGTGTGGTTAGGAGATCCATCAGATTTTGAACTGTTCATTCCCTTGAAGCTTAAAAGTATTCAACTCCCAATAAAACTCTTAACATCTGTCGTTTTTTCATTTTTTAATTATTTATTAAACACAGACTACTATCATATAATGAATCACACCATGATCTATAGAACTAAGGACATTTATGTTCATTCCCAATGGTTTCTCTGAATGTGATGTATATCTCCTCTTTTACCTTAACCTGGTATTCCTTTCTCTTCCCACATTATTTATTCCTTTTACCCTAAGAAAAAATTTATTTTGTGGTGAGCTAAGAGAATATTTCAATAAAATTTCAAACTTGTCCCTTTTCTAACTTGTTGGCTAGAGCAAGCCAATAACTAGAGGGCCATATGTCAATAAAGAAGAAAGAAGTACAATTTAGTGGTGTAATGAGGTTGGATGTTGCAAATAATGAACTAAATATTGCTCTAGATTATGCTAGCGTGCGTTTTTTTTTTTTTTTAATATGATATTTTTGAATTAGCCTGAGATCGCAATAGACTTGAATGTCTAAATATGGAAAAACATGTTTTTCTTTTTAAGATTTAAATATAAGTGTTAAGTTGTTTGTCTTTCTAAAATTAAAAATAAAAAGGAGAAATCTAGAAACCAATTCTTACACATCTTTGCCCTTATGAATTTTAACAATTATACTGAATGGATAGCTCTTTCTAGCCAAGGTTGACGTTTTTTTCCAATTCCTTACTATATGAGCTTTTCCAGATTACTTCTGAAATAATTCATTTTTCTTTAGGTGGGTCCGGATTTGATCCTCCTCGATGGTTTGATGAGGAAAGTCCACCTGAAGTATGACAGCATATAGTCTAATAGCTGCCAAGCAAAATGGTACTTTTCAGAGTCTTGAGGCTAAAGGTTCAGAGAACAATTGCTTATTTGGCCAAGTAAGCGGTAGGCATGCGGATAAAGTACTTACTTTGCATTGATTCTTTTTTCAGTCTGTGTCCCAAGATTGTAAATTACACTTTCATACTCAAGAATACAATGTAGAGTCCCTGCTTAATTATGAGTTTTTCTTAATATACAATTATATAGTGGTTTACTATTAGATTTTATGTGTTAATTTTCAAGGCTTTTGGCTAGAACAGTTACAGTTTGCTGGGCTCTCAGTCTTTTGTTTTGCAAATTTATGAAAACTTCAATCCGGATCCCTGAAGCCTTGACAGCTAGGTAGAAAATAGTTATTAATGTAATTAGCCACAGTCTTCTTTATTCGCTGACGTCAGAGAATTAGTATGTTGTTGTCACAGACTTGAGCTTTAAAGGAATTACTAGATTTGTAAATCGAAATACCAAGATATAGTGAGAAACTAGACTCGGTGGTGTCTGATTTCTGAACTGATGTTTGGTCCTCTGAAAGATCTCTCTTTTATATAGTGGTTCTTGTCTATGTATTCTGTTCAGAATATGGTTGAATCAGAGTTTTCATTTGTATTTATAGCCAAAAAAAGAAAGAATAACTTTTCATATGGAACAGCTCTTGCCATGGAACTTGTATACCAGAGGCTAAACAACTTAGACAAATATTTATCTACCAAATATTCTCGAGAACTTGTTGAGAAAAGGGAACTTCCAGAAGTGTTGTTGACCTTCATGCCTAAATTATCGTTCTTTCCTTTGTATCTTCTTTATATTCATGTAAACTCTGTTCTTGTTTTCGCTTACCTTAAGTTTTATACTTGTTGTACAAAATGTGTAAAAGCCAACAAAGGAATGCGCATGAATAGTGAAGTTGAAAAGTCATGCTTCCCAATAGTAGGGAGCAGGAGTCATACTCCCCAAGAGCGGGAACCAATAGAAACCGTGCTCCCCAAGAATGAGGACTAACAGCCATGCTCCTAAAAAATGGAGACTAGGAGCCATGCTCCTCAAGAGTGGGTACCATAGTCATACTTCCGAAGAGTGAGGACTAGAGATTGTGCTCTATCAAGTGTAGGGACTAAAATTAGAATGAGGACTAACAGCCATGCTCCTCAAAAGTGGAGACTAGGAGCCATGCTCCTCAAGAGTGGGTACCACAGTCATACTTCCGAAGAGTGAGGACTAGAGATTGTGCTCTACCAAGTGTAGGGACTAGAATTCATGTGCTCTAAGAGTAGAGAATAACAAAATAAGTCATGGACCATAAGCTCATGGGGACCGAGTCTATGGTCCCATGAGCTTATGATTTATAACTTATTTTGCTATTCCCTATTCTCGAGATGTATAAATTCTGGTCTTCACACTTGGTGGAGCACGATCTTTGGTCCCCACTCTTAAAAAGCATGGCTCCTGCTAAACACTCTTGGGGAGCATGGTTACTGGTTTCTACTCTTGGGAAGTATGGTTGCTGGTCCCTATTCTTAGTTGTTGGTCTCCATTCTAGGGGAGGGTGACTCCTGCTCCCCACTCTTAGGGGGCATGGCTTCTACTCCCTACTCTTGGGGAGCATGGCTTCTGTCGGTCCCCACTCTTGGAAAGTATGGTTTCTACTGGTCTCCATTCCTGGGGAGTATGGCTTCTGCTCCCCATTCTTGTTGAGCATGACTATTCAACTTCATCATTTCCACACACTCCTTTGTTGACTTTTTACACATTTTGTACAACAGCTGCTCCCCAACTCTTAATTTCTATTTCTACTAGAATCAAAAGCATAAGAGCTCAAGTCATTTCTTTCTTTATGCCTTCTATATAAACTATCTTTTACACCATTTGTCGGCATTGTTGAGTTTACATCTCTTTGGCTTTCACTTTCCCTGATGAGTATATTTTGTTTTTCTTTTAAAATTTTCAATGTCTTCAAATTATAAGGATAATGCGAACTCATTCTACCATGACTACTCTGATGATAATTATTATCCTGTATCAACCGACCAACCACCTCTTATTGTAAATTTTACTCTCGCATTATATCCCTGCTAACCAAACTAACTTCTAGTCTAACTCTGATTGGTCCATCGATAAGGTAGGGAATAGGATATTTGAAAAATTCATCTCATCCCTTTGAGTCAAATATGAGATCCTAAATTCAATTGAATTTAAAAAAGTACAAACTAGTGAGCTTACCAGTCAGCCTCCTTCTAGGGCTATTGTTTTTCACCCTGACTTTTTTTGATATGGCGTTCGGTTACCATTACACCCTTTTTTGAGGTACATATTTATATGTCTCAACTTTGCTCTGACACAGTTTTGTCCCAATGTTTGGTGCATCATGATTGCTATGTGTGTTGCATGAAAATTAAGAGGCTAGTTTTGAGGTACAATTTATTTGCCTCAACTATGCTCTTAACACAGTTTTGTCCCAATGTTTGGTGCATTATGATTGCTATGTGTGTTGCATGAAAATTAAGAGGGTTCTCTAGCCCTGCATTTAGTCAATTTCGGTGAGTTTACCAACTAATGAGCCTTTCATGTGGTAAAAGATCTTCTTTCATGCAGTTTTAGGTTTTTGGTGCAACCCTTGAACAATTGCAACTGCGTGGGAGGATGATCCCACAGCTTGAGGTGATGATTCTAGAGCTTGAAAGGATGGCTTATTCCTGAGTTTTCTACTGATCTTTGAGGCTGAATACTTGTCTATTTTCTTCTTTTTCCTAACAATGTCGTCTCCCGAAGGCATAGTTAAAAAAAAAAAAAAAGTAAAATGTTACAATATTTATGTAGCATAAAAATTGTTATTCTTGAAGAGAAGCTCACCTGCTAGTGGAATAATAGCAGAAGCAGGAAGTCCCAAGCAGTTAGAAAGCCTATTTGAGAAAGATATTTTTAGAACCACAAGTTTTTCAGGGTCTTTAAATCTTCGTCGATCTAACCTTGCTCAGCAAGATCGATAGAGGCATAGCTCTATGACACTATTATAAAGAACATTAAGCACATAGAGTAAAAAAAACATATTCTGCAAAGATTTCCTATGAAGTTACTTGGGGTGGAAAAGTTAATTGGAACTCGATACGTAGGATACATGTCACGAAAATTCATTAACTCTCAATCCCCAAAGACAAAAAGCCAAGAATCCTTCTAGGAGCCATCTCGTTGAAATTGACTAAATGTAGAGCATAGGAAACCTCTTAATTTCTATGCGACATACACGCCAATTATGGTGTACCAAACATTGGGGTAAAGCTGTGCCGGAGCACAGTTAAAGCAGATAAGCATGTATCTAAAAAAAAAGTGTAATGGTAACCTAACGCCATATTGGAGAAAGTTAGGGTAAAAAGCGACGGACCCAGAAGGATGCTAACTGGCAAGCTCACTAGTTTTGCTTTTAAGTTCAATTGAACTATGGATCTCGTATTTACTCTAAGCGATGATATGGATTTTTCAAATATCGTATGCCCTGCCTCATCGATGGACCAGTCAGAATCAGATTGAAAGTTGGTTTGGTTATTAAGGATGGTTTGGTTATTAAGGATAATAATGCTGGAGTAAAATTTACAGTAAGGGGTGGCTGGTTAGTTGATATAAGATAATAAAAATCATCATCATCAAAGTATTCATGGTAGAAGGAGTTAAGACTATCCTTGGAATTTGATATAGGATAATAAAAGTAGTCATTTGATATAGGATAAGGGGTGGTTGGTCAGTTGATATAGAATAATAAAAATCTTCATCATTAAAGTAGTCATGGTAGAAGGAGTTAGGATTATCTTTGGAATTTGAAGACATTAAAAATTCCAAAAGAAAAACACTCACTAGGAAAAGTGAAAGTCAAAGAGATGAAAACTCAATGATATCGATGAATGGTGTAAAAATTGGTTTATATAGAAAGTATGGAGGGAGAAACAACTTGAGCTTTTATGCTTCTTATTCTAGTGGAACTAGAAACTAAGAGCTGAGGAGCAGCTATTGTACAAAACATATAAAAAGTCAACAAAAGAGTGTGCAGGAATAGTGAAGTTGAAAAGTCATGCTCCTCAAGAGTGGGGAGCAGGAGCCATGCTTCCCAAGAATAGGGACCAACAGAAATCATGCTCCCCAAAAGTGGGGAGTAGTAACTATGCCCCTCAAGAGTGAGAGCAGGAGCCATGCTCCACAAGAATGATGGGGGCTGGAATTCATGCACCCCAAGAGTAGGGGATAGCAAAATAAATCATGGACCATAAGCCCATTGGGATTGTAGATCCGATTTTAGATCATGGACCACCCAAAAAGACCAAGTCTAAGTAGAGGAGCTATTGTTGTATTAAGGCCAGTTAAATAAAAATCAACAATTAAAGGATATTGCTTGGTTCAGAAGTAGAATAGATGAGGCTTGACATGGATAGAATCAGTTAGAAAATAAAAAAATATTTTATAATTAGAATCCTAAATGATAGAGGACAATTAGGATGAGTTTCAATTAGACATGGATCATATCTGTAGAGAGCTATAAATAAATGGTCTCTCTTAGTTGGGGAACAAGCATGGAAAAAAAGTAAGGAAGAGAGTGGGAGTTTAATTGTAATTGCGATCCTAATGAAAGATTTGTTTTCACTACCCGTTGACGTAAGCCAAGAGTAAAACCATGCTAATTATTTGTCTTTTTATTATATCGCCCCCACCTAAATTAATTCTATAGTTGACCGGATTTTTACGTAACACTACTTATTCACGGTGTTTTTTTGTATGGTGGAATGATGACTGAATAGTGAGAATTGGAAAGGCCTAAATATTTAACCCGCTTATAAGAAAATGAAACATTTTCGGCATTGTACACATCGTTATATTTTTAAAACCAAGAGATACATGATGATTGGCATTAGGGATGGCAATGGGCACCGCCCGCAGCGGGTTTGCCATTACCAAACCCAAATTCGTACAAAATTTAAATTACCAAATCCACCTGCAACCCAGAGCAGATTTTAATTTTTTTTTAAAAACCCACCCGCATTAGGTTTTGACAATTATCAAACCCGCAATGGTACCCGGCGGATTTTTTTGCGGGTTTCTATATTTAAAATCACAAATGTTTAATATATAAATTTATAATAATAACCTCAAATTTCATATAACATACTCAATTTTATATTTAAACAATGTAAATAAAAAAATAAAATTTTAACATCAATCCAATACAAATTCTCAAATTTAAGTATAAATTACACAAATCTATTTGAAAAACACTAACTAGTATCTAAAAATAATAATTACATTTCGTATTATCATTTAAAACAAGCTCGAAGAGAAAATATTCATTTCAGTTACCATCATAAGCACCCATCTAACACAATGCCTACAATAATAATTAAGATTAATATCTTCAAATACTAATTCGAAGAAAAGAATTACAATAATAAAATAATTCATGTATTAAGTTAAAGAAAAATAGTACGTATAAAATTATAATAGATATATAATAATCCATGAATTAAGTTGGGCGTAGGGCGCTGGCTCACTGTCACAAGGTCACGGCTGAAAAAAAAAAAAAGAATGATTGAATGAAGACAGAGATAAGAGATGGTCAGATGGGTGTGCGGCTAAGTCAAAGGAAAATGCATTTAGTTTTCTTTTAGGTCACGACTTTAAAATAGGAGATGTGCCACGTACACACATACACAACTTTAGGCCTTTGGCTATTTGGTAATTTGAATAATAACATTATTTTCTTTATACATTTTTAGATTAAAATTAAATTAAAAATATTTAGAAAAAATATTGTGGGTCTAATGGATATCCATGCGGGTATCCACCGAATATAAGGTTAATACCAAATCCACCCGCATCCATGTGCGAGTTTTTATTTATAATATTAAACCCGCCCGCAACGGATAAAATTACCTGCATCGGACGGGTTTGGGCAAATTTACGGGTTTGCTGGTTTACGGGTACAATTGCCATCCCTAATTGGCATCTTGTAATGATGGTTGTTGTCATCATTTGTCATAGAAATGAGTTGGTAGTCTTTGCTATAAGCAAACATTAGATTATCATAGTAGTATTAATTCTCTTTCACTAGTTCTTTTCAGTCGATGGCTAGGTTTGTATGCCTCTTTCTAGAATCATGAGGTGTGAAATCATAAATAACCGCAAAATATAAGTGGTTTGTGTGGTAGAACTCTGGCTCTGAACTGGCCAATCATTGGATTTTGCCAGCTCTAAATTCCTTTTCAACGTCTTCTTTTCTTATTCGCCATATTGCTCTCGATATTTCTAGTGAGATTCCCTTGACAAATTTTAGATTTGCAGTTTGTATCTTTGTGCGATGTATTCGTCCAATGGAATGAATTATTTCTGTGCCTCCCATCTTTTCTTTTCCACACATCACAGATTCTACTTTGTGGGTTCTTATGAATCTTGTCTATAGACCTTGTTTTAAGGCAACTAAGGATCTGCTTAGAACTTTGTTATATTAAAAAAAAAAAAGTTATTGGATTTCTTCTCCAAAGAGAATATTATTACTAGGGTATAGTCGTTAGTTATATCTACCCTTAATTCTCGACTACTTCCTTAAATTTTTCGTTACGTACCTATTGTATGCATATACAATGATAAAATTTGGGATGTTACCGAAAACTTGGGATTTACAACTAGAAGTGCGGTGGAGCTCTAACTTACTGTGCTGGTAAATATAGCTGTAGCCCAGTGAACGACAACTTGTTAAACAAAATTTGACCCCATTCCACTAGAAATCCTACCTTCTTATTTGCAACGGTTGATGTCCTTGTCGTTGCTGTCTCATCCAATATTATCGTCTCTAACTTGAGAAAAGAAAAAAGAGATAACGACCATGAAATTGAGAGTAAAAGAGTTGGACATTTTCCAATTATTATAGTGGTAACCGATCCCCACTGAAAAAGCAAGAAGCTTAGGCTAAGGTTCCGCCATGTAATTGGTTGCCTCTGTTGGACGAATCAATCCCAAATTTTAATAGTGGGTATCGACTTCATTCTCGAGAATAAATATCCATCTTACAGGACCACTAGTCCACTATCCTCAACTGCAGGTCTCTCTGGAACTTAGGTACCAATTTTCAATACAACCAATACTTGATTGAAGTAATGGCAAGTGTTAGTTTGATGGGTTTTCTAGAATGTGGAAGAGTTAATAGATGACCTGGAATGTTAATTTTGCAACCTTGTAGTGGCTAGACTTTGTTTATATTTTTGTTTTGTCGTATGTGGTTAGATGACATATTGGTAGGCCTAAGAATGCCTTAGTTGATTACTCTCTCTCTTTGTGGCAGTGGAAGCAAAAGGTTTAAAAATCAAATCCTACGCGCACCATGTTTGGAGGTTTAAGCAATTTGCATATGGTACAAAAAGATAGGAGAATAAAGACCACATGCTACTGAAATAAGAAGCTGAAAGCATTGCTGGTGGACAAATTCACATTAGGCGATTGGAACTTGTATGGAATATTAAAAGGCTCAAGAAGATGCTGATTGAAACTCTGGAAGCTCTCTCTCTTTCTGTCTCTGTATGAATATGATCTGTTTAGTGGATATTGAAAGCTCAGTTTTGGCTTCTATGAATTTGATTTGTGTACAACCAAAATTGAACCAGTCATCAAACTTGGAAGGAGCAAATAAGACATTCATTACCATTTGGGCACAAATACTAAAAACAAAAAATTAGAGCTTACAAAGAAAAAGGTCCATTAATAACATGCACATTGCACATTATAGCAGCATAGCTAGCCTATAGAGCAATCAGTATTGCTTAAGATTCAAGAATGATAATGAAGCTGAACTCTCACACGCATACTGTTTTCTGGAACAACTGAGGAAAAGTCTGAGCTTCATGTTGAACCGTTAATTTTTGACAGTTCCATCTACATGTTAATTTTTGACACGGTAAATATATTTTAGCCTGTTAAAATACAGATGGAACAATAAGAACTCAGCCACAATACAACATCTGCAAAGATATTATACATGTTCTGGTTCTCCATTCTAGTTGAAGTGAACCAAGAAACTTCATTTGTCAATACTTCGCTACCATATATACCTGCCATGTTGGCAAACATGTCACTAGCATTGCTTAACAGTAACAACATATAAACAGATCAAGGCTAATGAAAACCGATGAAAAGTCTTACATTTGCAATACTATATCCCCAAGAGCGATCTAAGGGGTCAGGACAACAATCAGATTCTAACAAGCATGATTTTCAAGCTACACAGGTTTCCAAGCTGAAAGAGCATAGATGATCCGTCCCTTCCATCCCTGCAGCAGCCACCGGTTATCTTCATCAATAACAAAGTCCTTGTGGTAACCTGACCTCACTCGATCAGTTGCCTTCTTCACTATATCTCGGTCTAAAGGAAGCTGAACAAACCCAGCCCTGAGGTTACGGACCTGCCACTGCTTGTACGTCTCTGGCCTCTCCACTCTTTCCCAGCCCTCACAAGCTACAACATTCAAGGCCTCCCTGCCAAAGATGTCTTTCTCGATCACCATCCTCTCACGATCTTCACGAGGTACAATTGTTTCAAGCATATCAAACATTGCAGAGAAGTGAAACAGAGCCTCTCGGAACCGGGTGACAAAGAAGGGTGCATTGTAGGCTCCATTCGTAATCCCGTGAATAAACATATGAGGATTAATCTTCCTTATAAAATTGAGAAAAATATTTCTTGAACTATCCACTGCAATAGTTTCATCAAGCAAGTTCTTGGCTCGATACAAGCAATTAACAACCAGGACTTCATCTCTGTCAATTTTGAGTTCTTCAAGTTGAATGGTGTCCCACCTTTTTGCTATGGCATTGTACTCAAAAGGCACATTGAAATCCTTTGCATAATCAGCCAAGCGACGGCCTGTTTCCTCAACTCGCTCCGCCGGCCGGAAACCAGGTTGGGGAAATTCTATTCCGGTAATTCGTAGCTTCGGAGGTCCACCTGGTCTCATTGAGATTCGCTGAATAAAGGTGGGCCACTGGAAACCATACAGGATACCAAAATCTATGATATGAAGTCTCATTGAATTTTGTGCCAAGCTCATTATTGTCTTGTTTGCAGTAAAATTAGACAACTTTCTGAAAGGGCATGCGGCAAGATATAGCTGATAAGCTTTCAAGATATCAGCAGCTGACGTTCTCTTATTAACAAAGCCTTTGTAGATCTGGCTACCAGTACCAGCCAAGCGTGCCTCAAGGCCATCAGCGAAGCATTTAGCCAATCTCTGATTTCCATCCCCAAAAGGAGAAGAATGCTGCCTTATCTGCTTCAAAAATTCATGTGCACTTCTTCGGTCATCAGCGGCAACAGCTTGTGCACAATGAATCAAGAGACTTCTCAAATCCACCACCTCTTTTTTCCCACTTTGTTTCTTGCCACGACCCTTTGCACCGTTAGATCCTTTTGATTGTCCTTTCTGCTGCACAGTTTTGCTAGATGCATTTTTCAAGGCCTCACGAAGAGCAACAGTAGGAGACTGACCTCCTGAACAAAGCAATACCATATCAAACATCTCTGTCCGCAGTGGGGATTCTGAATAAATTGCTGCCTGCTTGCTACTTCTTTCTTCTTCTAAATCTACATCCTCTCTGTAAGGATTCTTTCTTCCCCTTGATCCATTAGATGAAACATCTTCCACCTCTTCTTTCTCCTCCTTCACTGCAACCTCGTTAGTCTCTCCCTTCGGCACCCACGATGACAACCGATTAGCCTCCAAATTGACAAACAACTCATTTTCACTGGGTAGGAATTTATTAGCCTCCTCAACTCCCTTCCTGAACTGCCATATAGATTGGCTCTCATTATTCCAATCAGGAAGCTGAAGAGAACTGCTTGGAGAGTCCACCAGTCCATCCACACTTGTAATTACACTATTTGAAGAGCTATAAGATGATTGAGGCATGGTAGAAAGCGGAAGAGATTGTAATTGAGAATTAAAATACTCCCCTGAATTCTGGATGAAATTATTATCAATTAAATAACTACTCACATCACTGCCACCATAAATGTAACCGTGCAAATTTCTAGAGGTATCACCATCTGGGCTCTCCCCATTTTGATGAAAATAAGTCAAACTATGATCAGGGGAAGGAGGGTACTTCTTGCCAAGAACGTCATAGAATGATTTCTCAGCAGCTTGAAGGTCCAAAGACTCTTGAAGCATGCAATTCTTCTCCTCTATATCCTCTTCCATAAGCATCTGGTTTATGTATCTCAGAACTGCATCTGAAAAATCACAATCTTCTGGAGAATCCTCTTCATGATTCACAGTTGAGCTTGAGACAACATTGATTGGTGTCGGATCAGGTTGACGGTACCTACAGTCCCTAAACCTTTGATCTAGAAAAATATTCTCAAATCTTCCTGCAACAAGGTTCTGATTTGGGAAAACCGACACAGGTTGATTACTCAATTGGATCCCATTTCCAGAACCCGGAAATCCCCTCAACCTCGGATCCATAATCACCAACTTTTAAATACAACCCAATAAATCTAGAACCTCCAATGGCAAGTATCCAATCCCCAGTCAATCAAACAACCAAAATTCCTTCAATAAGTTAGCTTCCTGCTCTAAAAAATCCCAACTTTGTAGACCCTTAATAAACAAGCATTAAACCTTTTCAGATTCCCACTTTTAGAATTTATCACAAGAAACTTGCATATAGAGAAAACCCATCAACAACCCTGATTCATGAAACAAAATTAACTCTTTCAAGTTTTTAACAGTCAACATTTAGAAGAAAATACACAAAAACTTAAAACATTATTAAATTCTAATAAATTAATACTAAACATTCAAAATAAAATAAAATGAACATACCTCAGTTGAAACCCAGATGGTGATAGAGAGAGAAGAAACTGAAGACTTAAGTTAAGTGGGAGACTTGCTTGGGACTGAGAGACTTCAGGTAGTTATGTTTGTGTTGTGTCTTAAAAGGAGTGTTAGACTGTAAGTGAAAGAGAAAAGCGGCATGCTACGTTAATCACGGCCGTTGAATTTTAGCTGTCTTCCCAAATCTTGAGACGCAATGAAACTCTAGTAATTTACTAATTTACCCACTCAAATATGAACACGTGTTTTTCGACTAGTACGTTTTTGGTTTATGTGCACTGAACGCTGAACAATCTCAGTCGAGCACTCTCGCTGTCAACTTTTGTAGTAAGTCAATTGTCTTTTTTGCCCTCTAAGTCTTTTGCGCCGTTGCGCGTGTGTAGGGCAAATGATGAGGCTCAAGTGTGTGGACGACACGTGGGGAGATGGCATTTTTTTGGCACAAAAGTGAGTAAAGACGTTCAAGTGAAGACGAACAACTATTGAAGTGCGTGTCTCTCGTAGGTTGACCTGTTATTTTCGGTGGAATCTGACGTGTCGTGCTGCGTTGGCATTTGTCTTTTCTTTTTAAAATTAATTAGGTTGCTTTCCTATTGTCCAGTTTCCAGTACGTGACATGGCCCTCACCTCACCTCACCTCCCTCGTATTTAATTTTAAAGTTTAGGAACTCAATTTAGTTTCTTTTCTTCCGTGGGGTTCTTTTGAACCCTTCAATCTCTTTTCTACACATTTTTTTAATTAAAAAATTTATCATTTAAATATTTTTTAAAAATTATTTATTTCTCTTTCTCTTGTCAATTTTATAAATATTAAAATTTACCCGGTTCAAAGCCCTACCCCATCTTATATGGAGGCAGAGCTATCGTCCGTTGATAAAATGTAACCCATTAAAAAAAAAAAAAGAATGATTATCGGAGGCCACCGGCTATCTGAGACCCACATAAATTTATGTTAACATGATTCCACGTCCCCACATTTAAAGTTTTCTACATTATGACCCAAAAGAAATGTTATCATATTATTATGATCCATTGTAATGAAGACAGAAAAGTTTAACAACTTTTTTAATTTTCCCTTCCTGCTGTTGGTGGATGGCAGATCCAAATCCCATTTCAAATCACAGAATATTTTTTGTAACATTGATTCTTTTTCACTTTTTTTTTTTCTGTCTTACTCCCGGGATATAATTAATATACTTTGATTCTGCAGAATGGGGAAAGCATATTATGAATTAACAGAGCACTTGTTATCGAAAATAATGTGTGAAGCACAGAACATTATTATTCAAAGAATCAAAGGCTTACATAACTATCATTTACAGTGAAGCGGATTACTAGGCATCTGACATAATTTTCATTTACACAATATCTATATGTTGCAATGTGAATCTTTACATGGTGATAACAGTGAGAAAGGATGTAACCATTAACCCTGCCCATTTTCTTATTCGACAAGAGGAAGATGGGGAAGCGTTAAACGGCTACTTTGACCTGCGCCTGGGCTTGCACTTGAGACCAGAATGCATAGGCGGCAAGGACCCTGTCTAAGAGCTGCTGTGGTACAGGCTCTTCTCTCCTTTTCTGTGGAGAGATTCTTGCCGTGCGCACTAAACTCTTCCATTTATCCTCTGGCAACCGAATGAGCAAAGGATTATTTTGAGAATTGCTAGCCGGAGGGAGATAATGTTGGGAAAATATGCTCTTTAAAAATATATATGTTTATTGAATTGTAATAAATAATTTTTCTGATTAATAAAATAAATAAGGTATTTTATTCAAGTATCTTAATTGCATTAATATTTTGAATAAAGTTCATTTAATCATATTATATGTATTTATGTGATCACCATGTGGATTCACATAAGATATAAATACAAGTTATCTTATGATTAAATAAATTAAGTTCGTAGTTGATAAATAAAGTTGGACACTTTATTTAGGTATAAATTATAATAAATTCATTGAATGATTTGTCTTAATCATGTATGAATTTATTGATGTAGTACGAGTACATTGAACAAGATCACATATGGGATTTAATTAACTTTGTAATAACTGTCAGATTTATCAAATTTCATTTTTCATAGGCATTGATTTTACTGTAATCATAATCTTGAGTTAGTTATGATTTCATGATTGTAATTATTATTCCATTTGAGTTATCAATGGGCACGACACACACTTGTAGTCAATATCACATGGTATCTTAGTGGGAGCAATTATGAGTATTGGAGTTATAGATTAACAATATAGAATTTGTACAACACATCTCTTGATGGGTTTTCGGCACTTGATCATAAAATTTTCTGGCCAGAGTGTGTCAACATATTTAGTATGTTGAAAATGATCATTAGAGAAAATCATTAAGAATCAAGGAACAAGATGTAATTAAATTGATTGGACAGTTGCGATATCAATTTTATTAACGATGTGGTACAAATGATTATGCAATAAAGAAATTAATATGGCATGAGTCGAATTATTATTTGAAAACATTATCCTAGATAGCATACAATTATGGAGGTCAATTCCAATTTTTTAGTAGAGTAGATTTGGAATTAAATAATTGGACTAATTTAATTACATGTCTAATTATTGTAGCCGCTATTGTATGTACCCATATGATTCCCAGGTTAGCTAATTTAATTGACTGCACCGCTACTGGATTAATAAGCAAGATAACTAGTTATTTAGGTTAAAAGCCTAAATATATTATTTAATGGAAGACTCCATTTAATATGTTTGTGTGTAAGGGGTTTTGTGTTATTTTATAAGGTGGTCCCCTATAACACAAGAACAAGTAACGCCACTTTTGGTTTTATTATTTTTTAATTTAAATCAAATGTGATTTAATAGAATTAAAATTTAATAAATATGGAGCCTAAGATTAATTCAGCGAAAAACCCAAATCAGATTGTCAATGTATAATTTTCTAGATTACGAATTCTTATGTATTGTATGAGATCAGTCCTAAAAGTTTTTATAAAAAAATTTAAAAAAATTGATTTTTCTCCAACAGATGATAACATATGAAAAACAACATATGATTTTTGAGTTATTGATTCTTGCTAGTATAGTACTAAATCAATTACTCGCCTTGAGATCTACACATGTACGATGCTTTCCACTGTCAAAAGCACGCAATTTAACATTACGCCATATATAAAACAAGAAAAAATTTGAACAATTCACTTAGTGCAACTTAGCATCCTAAATGAAGTGAAAGGGTAAACATGAAACAGACCTTTCAGTTCCAAGTTTCTCAACTGCTTGTACTAGTGCTTCGATTTCTAAAACAAAGAAAGGTCTTCTAGTTTGGCGCCATACAATTTCATGATGCTTAGATTTTTTATGAAATGGAACTATAGCCAATGCCTCCATGGCAACTGCTGGAACAGCAACCAAAGCTTGGGAATCTGGCATGATATTATTGATGAAAATGTCATCACTAGGCTAAATGGCAGTAGAGTAATTATCAATAGACCACCTGTTTTCATCAGTTGAGGAAGAGGAGTAACATCATAAGGCATCGGTTGCACAGACCTTGATATCATATGCCTGATCATTGAACAAATTCACATAAGTTTGTTCTTAGTATAGAAACCTAAGAAAACAAGTGTAATAGCCCAATTCTCCTAAGAGTATTTAAGTCTTTTTAATTTTTAGTGATCTTTTTTACCCTAGTATAAATAGAATAATATGTCTTTCTCATTATATGAGAAAAAGGGAAAGAGAAATCGGTTGAGGGAAAAAAAACGACAGAAAAAAGAAAAAGAAAAAACAGAGAGAGAGATGAAGAGAAAAGAGAGAAAAGAAAAGAAAAGAAAAAGAGAAGAAGAAAGTCTTCTTCGTCTTAGTTATTCCATAGGCAACACATGAGATTAAGTTGTATTTTTTGAATTGAATATTGTTGGGAGAAGTTTTTGAGGTAATTTTTAATTTTTGGTTTTCTCTATTAATTCGTTATGGAGAAGCATGATTAGATATTTGCAATACGAGTAGAAACCTAAAATTTTATAGGAAATATGCTGACAGTGCATTATTACGAAAATTATAGTAATTTTTGGATATGTTAAACTAGACATCATTTAGAATGTTTTGAAACTTGTTTCAAGTTAATCGGATAAGATTTCAATTAATTACGATTTTTCAAACTTAATTATGAAAGTCTGGAAATTTCTGATTTTAGTGAATAACATGAATTACAAAATTAGTTTTACCATAGCTAGACATCTTCAAAATTTATGAAATTTGGATCAGTGATTTTTACATATGTTTAGTATGATTCTGTAAATTTTCATGATTTTATGATAAAACAATAAATTGTTTTGTACTTTCAAAGCAAGCATGTTCAAAACAAAAAATCGTTTAACAGTATTGATGATGTCTGAAACGTAAATGATTTTCAATAGTTTTTCAAGGAATTAAATTATGAAATTTTTATCAAAGAATTTTCAATATGTCAACATATGGTCTGTAAAATTTGATATTTTTCCAGTAAGGGAATAATTTATTAAAAATCAAAGAATATGAATTGTTCTGTTTTGAGGGCCGAATATTGAGGACTTTTGAGGGTGAATTTAGGAGCTGTTTAAAATGAGATATTTGATGACATTAGAGTTTATGATTGAAACTTGATTTTATCTTATGAGGATTTTATTGATGATTTTATGATAAGGAGCAGTTGTTGAGTGTTAGAAAATGCATATTTATAAAAAAGAAGACCGTCATTTTACATTTCAAGTCTTACTAACAACCTTTACTTTTATGTATTTAACCTTCTTGTGATTTAATTACATGTGTTTTATTTTAATTAAGTATTTTATGTATTTTAGGGGCATTATAGTCATTTCACAATAAAGGAGAGATCAGACGGCAAAACGGACATCACTTTTGAACTCAGGACAGTCAAAAACCTTAGGAGGAGCATAAAAGGAAAAATGGCACTATTCACATGTACGGTACTATTCACGTGTACGGTACTGTCTACGTTACTGTTCACGACACTGTTCACATAGACGGATCAATGACGTGGCATTGACCGATGATGTGGCATTGACTGATGAGGTGTCACGATCCTGTTGGGCTAAAATTCTTATGTACTGTTGATGGTGACGTGGCAGCATATCAGTGGACGAAAAATCTCGCGTACGGTACATGCATCACACAGGATTATTTTCAACCAAACTGCGTTACTGTTCATCCGGGTCAAACCGTGTTACTGTTCATCCACGTGGTCAAACCGCGTACTGTTGACTGATGACGTGGCGCAATCCTGAGCGTCCAAACTGTTTTTAATCCGATGGCCATGATTTACTTGATGTATCTATAAAAAGGAGGCCTCTCCCCCCTAATTTGATATCTCTGAATCCATTTTTGGGATCCATTTTCTGTAATTCCTTCTCCATCTTGTATTTTCTTCGTATTTTAATAAATTTTCTTTTTGCCCCTAGTTCAATTATGAGTGGCTAATTTTCTTTCAAGCTTGGGTTGAAGGTGAAGTCTCAACATGTGTCATGGGCTTTATTTGGTAAATTTATTTTCTCTTCCCCTCTAGTTTTTGTGGATGTTTTGACTTCTCGTCGACAAATAATACTAATCTTGTCTAGTACCGCCTTGGTTTCACCGGCCCTCTAGTACAAGGTTATTATTATTTGGCACGATAAGCCCTTAGCACCATATTAATTAGAGCGTGGTTCATGAGGTGTGGATTCCCCCCTCATGATTTAATTGGCATTAATAAAGATTATTTAGCCCATGATGCATGTTGATACGGATGCAGATACCCAAGTACGTCATTTCAATAGATTTCGCTTCAATTTATTCTCGCCATTGCAATTCCAATTTTAGAATTTATTATCGCCATCTCAATTCCAATTTTAGGATAATTTAAATCACTTCCACCACAATTTCAACCACCCATTTACAAAATTAATTCTACATATAATTAAAATCCACCTCCTCGTGGGATCGACACTCGTCACCATTGATCTATACTACAATAGATTCGTGCGCTTGCGAGTACATTAAAATTTGCACAACAGCAGTCACGGGAGCCACACAAGTCCAGCAGAGGACATAAGCCAAATCCCAAGTACATGACGTGAAGACTTGAGCCTTGGCCTTGCATGGTTCATGCACGCATGATTACATGTGAGAATAACCATCGTGCAAGGATTGTGGATAAGATCACATCCTTAGGATTGAGGATAATATCAAATCCTTAGTAGTTGTTGTTTAGGTTTGTGTTTCGTAAAAGTAGCAAGGGTGTTATTTCAGTTTACGTATTTTGATTGCAGCCGTTATTGTAGGCTGAGTTTGTTATGTTTAGTATTATAAATAAAGGCTCCAACATAATAAAAGGAGGCAGAAAATTATTCAAACTCTTTGTCTTGTGGTTGTTGTTCTCACCCGAAGAAGAACATTTTAATTTTATTGATTGATTGTAGCTAGCTACTGACTAGGACCGCATCATTTTAGGTTGGTGATATCAATACGCATTTGTTACATGATAATGTCAAGAGATAAGTTAACTAGACTTTTAAATGAATCACAATAAACAATATATATATATATATATATATATATATATATATATATATATATATATATATATATATATGTTTGATTTATCTGAAAAACCTATTTTCGATATGTACGTATATGGATTTATATATTTCTACCCATGCGTTTTATGTGATGTGTTGTTGTGTGTGTGATTATGTACATGGGCATATGTTGTGTGAGGATTCATGGGTATAAGCACGAAAATGCATTAAGTTTTTTATAAATGAGAAAGTGAATTTTAACAAATGAAATTTCTACTTTATGAGATTTTGCATTGGGGGCCATCTCTTAAAGTTGTGTGGGGGCCGCCTCTCGAGGGCCGACGTGCCGCGAAGTGCCACGCACAGCTCAAAGTGTCACATTGCAAGATATGTATTTTTTTGAAAGAAAATGTGAAAGTTTGAAAGTGACAGAAAGAGATTTTGATGAATTTGTTTTACAGTATTTCCAAAAGATCATGGCATATCATCCATGTGCATTATGTATAAGTATGTATGTATTTTGGTATAAGAAAACTAGTTTGCTTACTGAGTTTTGTACTCATTATAATTTATTGTGATTCAGTTTCCAGAAGTCAGGATTAATTCGTGATGAGTGAGAAGATGGGCTTAAATTAAGGATGGTAGATGGTTTGGCTAAATTCTTAAATTATTCCATTGGCTTTTGTATTTGAGGATTGAATTGTTATCGGTTGTAAAGGGTTATTTAAATTTATATGTGAGTTGTGGTCAGATTTTCCCTTGGGTTTCGGGCTGGGGTGTTACAATAAGCCCCAAAGAACCCTCTTCAGCCTATAAAACACCAATCTAGGTAAATCAATATAGAGGGATAACCGACCTTTATTAAGTTGTTATGTTCATAAGCCGACATTTATTGTAACCTTACCCAGTTAGACCTTGACTAGTGCCATCAGATAATAAAGGGCAATCATTGGAGTGTGAAGGTGGAGTAATATGTACATGTTTAGGCTCCAACACACCCAATCTATGACGCTTGTCACCATGACAAATCCATGTCTGAAGCAAAGTTTTGGTGTCATCTCTAACTCTTTTTCCCTGAAGGCGGATACCAACATGTAGACCATCTCCAAGTACAGCAATCATTGCCTCCATGACCATCCTTTACAAAAAAAAAAATATTTTTGATATCAGCAATGGGTAACTATAGCCCCAACATAATCATAAGGAAAGAACTTGGGTTAAGGGACCAAAATGGCACCTATATACATAGTAAGGGAGCAACATAAACCCAAAATGGAAGAAAAGAAAGTCACATATGGGAGTATCGCAAACCTTCAATGAACCAACAGTTGCAGTTGCAGGAATCTCAATACGAAGGTCTGGAACTTTGAGTGACTTGATACGAAGTTTCATTGAGTCCAAAAACAAAGGCATGTCAGAGCCTTCCATGATAAATAACCTAATCGTAATATCAGATGTTCCAAATAATCTTTTTACAGGCTTTTTACCATTGCAACCTCTAGAAGGTTCAGGAGGTACCTGTTGAAATCCTGCCAATGATCATTCTTTCACTGTATGCAAAAGCTAACATTATTCTGCCAAAATTGGACATATTCCCAAAGCCTAAACCTAAACAGAAACATAGAAAATACAAAACAAAAAAACTGGAAGTCGTCTGTATTTTCATCTCCGCAGTGGTTATCACCATTGCTTCTGTAATCAAGAGAATTAAATATGTCTTTACACTGAAACCCTCCATCAGATGTTGATAGAGGGATTTGATTAAACAACTTTATCTTTTTGGTTGAAGAAATCCTCTAAGATCTTTGATGAGTATTATAGGATCTCCCATTGAAATAAACTAGTTTCCGTTTCCAATCTAAAAACATCAATCTAAAAATAGAAACTGATATTAATTCATAAGTTTTTGAATTCAAGAACTTTTTCCACAACACTAATAGGAAAAATACATATATACAACAATAACAATAGTGTATAATCTAACTTTTATTAAACCATGAATAAACAATTCATCAATTTTAAGAGAAGCCCTACCCTTCATCTTTGGAGCAGCACTCCCGTGTCCAAACCCGGATAGATTCTCACTCCTTCGGTGCACAACATTAGGTGATGGTCTATAAGCTATCACTATGGTTCCTAGTTATGAGCACTGAACAGATGTTTCGTCATCATCTCTTCTAGCTACTTCTATATCAACAAATACTCAGAGAAATGATCAAAAGTTTTGCGGCCCCTAAACAAAAGAGCTACTATCTGAACTGACAAGAGCAAGAGGTTTCATGTGCAGTTCCTCTGTATCCAAGCAGCCTTTAACTAATGCCCTAGACTGAGGGGACCCTCCGCATACTTTGCCAGAAGGACTCCGACATGCATTTCTACTATTGAAATTGGGCCACTTTGTAGTAGAATATATTTTTTCTGACCTTCTACTCTGATTAATCAACAATTCAGCTTCGAACTTTGGTTCTATTCAACTGATAACATGGCCTCCAATAAATTTTCTCAAGCAAGGGAAGTCTCCAGAATAGCTTCCACTCGAATTTGTGCTACTCACAGTAGGAAACTTATCAGCAAAACATATTTTCTCCAGCTGATCAAATTTTTTTGATATTGTATTGGTATCAAAATTAAAAATTTTGTCATCATGTGACAATTCCTTCACTGTGTAGGTTTGACGGTGCCCTCGCAACCCACGCATATAGGGAAAGTTATTCTTCTCGAAAGTTTAATGTTCAAGAGGCTTAGTCTTCAATAATTTTCCCTCGTCCTCTTTTTCCAACTCAACATTGTTATTTTGATCATCCTTACTAGCAATATTAGGAGCAGAACTATCAGCATCTTACAACAATTCACCAGCTATACTAGCTAGAATTTCAAACGTACAAACTTGATTGTCCTCATGTGTCTTCTTAATTGGTACCTTCCCCTGCCATCATTAATAAAAAATTAGAAATCAGGACGCATGTTCTTTATACACAAAGATAAAACAAAGGCATCTTGAAGCAGAAGCAATTGTTTACCCTGGATGATCTAGATGCATGAGGAACTATCGGTACCTCATAGCCATTGAAACCATGATATAACTTCCTTGGCAACGCCATATCTCAGAAACTAAGCAAATTATTAAAAACAAGCCTGGTCGCTTGAGTCACACACCTAGAATACTCCCTGATAACAAAGCATAGTTGAATATGATCAGTAGTTTTCCAATAAATAACACTATGACTTCAGAAGAAAGATATTGTTTGCAAACACAACGAAGATGACAAGTAAATTTAGCCATTTGAGATTAAGATAAGAAGAAGACCAAGCTTGGCAGTCCAGTGCCATGAAAAGGAAAAACGTGAAAAAACAAGCAAAGGAAATAACATCTCATCAAATAACAAGCACTACTTCTTTGAGAAGTAATGCAAGAGATGCTGCAAAAATCATTCCAAATTCTATAGTTTGATTATTGTAATATCACATTCCCTTAGTCTAAATAAACAATTTCACAAGCACTTATGTTTTACCTGTAGGAGAAAAATCATTTTTTTAAATTTTTATAAAAATTTTTAGGATCGATCTCATCCAATACATAAGAATTCATAATCTAGAAAATTATATCTTGACAATTTGATTTTGCTTTTTCGCTGAATTAATCTAGACTTCCAGGTCACGATCCGTACCACCACTCTTGTTAGATCATGATCTGTCACCACCATGAAATGTAAGTTATGCAACCTATGAGGGGGGTGAATTGGGTTTTTAAAATTTATGCAATACAATTCGCACAACAATTTAATCTATTGTCTTAATCAAATAAAAAATAATAAATTCAATCAAGCACAATATTAAAAGAGTAAGGGAAGAGAACAAACACAAGAATTTTTACGTGGTTCGGCTATCCCCGCCTACGTCCACGCCTCCAAGCTCACCCGGCTTGAGGATTTCACTATCCAAACCTCCTAAGGCTTCAAATATTTACAATTGACTTCCAATATGTCAATGGACCTTTACAATAAGAGATTATATCCCCAATCTCTTCACCCCAAGTGTTTCTCACACTTGTACATTCACAATTTGATGAGAAATGAAAATCACAATAATGAAACTCTCTTTAAGAGTGGATAAACAAATTATAGCTCAATGATAATTCAACAAATGATGATTTACAAAATGGAAGCTCAATATATGTTATATGATCTTGTTTTTCCTTGTATTCGTTCTTAAAATGAAGTTGGAGTTGAGTTTTTATAGTTAAAGTCCGAAAACTAGCCGTTATAGGCAAATTCCAGTGCCCAAGCGGTTAGCGCTTGATTTATCCAGCTAGCCGCTCATGAACAGTGATATTTTTTAATTTTGCTACAGAAACACTGTTCACTAAAATTATATTTTGGCCCAAAACTTTCTATAATTATACTACGGACTAAAACGTCATAAAACTTTACAAATAGGTCTAATTTCAGAATTTCCTAATAATAGTTGTCTTTCCAAAACTTTTTGAAATTATGATATGGCCCCAAAGATATTATTCTTTCGCAAAAAGGTCTTTTTCAACATAATACCCATATTTTTTAAAGTTATCAAAACCTTTCACTTTAGTCTAAAATATTCATAAATTATAGTATAGCTCAAAACATTTCAAATGTTTGTAAAAAGGTCCAACTCCGAAATTCAATAATAATACTTATTAAAATAAAAGATTTCAAAACTTTGCATTTAAGTCCAAATTACTCAAAACCACAAGGTACTTTATCTTATAAAAATAAAACCTTTTAGTTCATAAAAAGTAATTAATTAAATTAATCTCTTGAGCTTCTCAAATGCTAAATCATGCATCAATTAAATCATACCGGCTTTACAAGAATTTATCGTACTAATTTGTCGGTTGAGCTCTAAACTTTATTCTTGATTTCGCCGTTGTCCGTTAAGTGTTTTGAGCTTGATTTCACTTGATTCACTTGCATAAATATTACCCTTCAAAAACTAGTGAAAATGTGAAATACAATATCTATTAAATCACTTAATACATATGTTTGTTATCATCAAAATTACATTATATGTAGCTCTTTAGGCTAACACACCAATCTTATTAGATCACGATCTGTCACCAATGATCTTCTAAGTTATGACTCAATATTGATCTGCACTTGACGTGTGGGGCCTTTATCGCTACTAAAAGCAACTAGTAAGAGAAAATATCTCTCTCAAAATTAGAGAGAGAAAATATTTTTCTCTGATCCGTATAATGTGGCTACTTACTTTCTTTTAGAGAAAATAAGCCCTTTTATATCTCAATTTGATAGAAACCCTAGGCTCCATATTTATTAATTTTTTAATTCTATTAAATCACATTTGATTTAAATTAAAAAATAATAAAACTAAAAGTGACGTTACTTGTTCTTGTGTTATAAGGTCCCATATTATAAATAACACAAGTCCCCTTACACACAAGCATATCAAATAGAGTCTCTCACTAAATAATATATTTAAGCAGTTAATTCAAATAGCTAGTTATCTTCCTTATTAATTTAATAGCGGTGCAATCAATTAAATGAGCTAACCCGAGGATTATATGGGTACATACAATAGTAGCTACAATAATTAGGCATGTAATTAAACTAGCTCAATTATTTAATTTCAAATCTACTCCACTAAAAGATTGAAATTGACCTCCATAATTGTATGTTATCTATGATAGTATTTTCGAATAATATTTCGACCCATGCCACATTGATTTTTTTACTGCATAATTCTTTCTACCACATCGTTAATTAAATCGATATCTCAATTGTCAAATCAATTTAATTACATCTTGTTTCTTGATACTTACTGATTTTCTCTAATGATCATTTTCAACGTACTAAATATGTTGACACACTCTGGCCAGAGAATTCTATGATCAAGTGCCGAAAACTCATCAAAAGATGTGTTGTACAAATTCTATATTGTTAATCTATAACTCCAATAGTTATAATTGCTCCCACCAAGATACCGGGTGATCTTGACTACAAGTGTGTGTCGTGCCCATTGGTAACTCAAATGGAATAACAAATTACAATCATGAAATCATAACTAACTCAAGATTAAGATTACAATAAAATCAATACCTATGAGAAATGAGAATTGATAAGTCTGACAGTTATTATAAAGTTAATTAAATCTCATATGTGATCATGTTCAATATACTCGTACTACATCAATAAATTCATACATGATTAAAATAAATCATTCAATAAATTTATTACAGTCTATAGCTAAATAAAGTGTCCAACTTTATTTATCAACTGCGAACTTAATTTATTTAATCATAAGATAACTTATATTTATTTCTTCTGTGAATCCATATGGTGATCACATAAATACATATAATATGATTAAATGGATTTTACTCAAAATATTAATGCAATTAAAATATTTGAATAAAATATATTATTTATTTTATTAATCAAAAAAATTATTTATTACAATTAAATAAACTCATATACTTTTAAAGAGTATATTTTCCCAACATTGCCAAATAAGATTCAGAAAATGCAGCAATCTAAACTTTCTTAATTGTCACTATCTAAGAATAAATAATTCATCAAAATTTTAAGCTGGAAGAATCTATTGATCAACTGTAAAATCTTATCAGTAATCTGCAATTGTCAACTATGATTAGAATAAAAATTACTTTCTGCAATTGTCAACTATGATTAGAATAAAAATTACTTTCTATATTAAAAAAAAAAATGAATGTAGTGGTAGAGACAGAGATGCTTACAGTCAAAAGGGCATTGAAGAAAATTCACCTCGTACCCTATAGCCTTCAGTTCTTGGTTTATTTTTAAACAAATCAATGAACTTTCATTACGATCGAACTGTACCTCTCGGACATCAAAATGTTCCAATTAAAAATAGAATATTTGCCTGAAAACAGACAGCCTTTAGCAAAATCAAACACATTAAACTTTATCTAAACAGTTAATTCGATTATACATTTAGTCATTTACAGTTATTTTTCTGTCTGATGACTGATCAACCAAAAACCTCCTGAAAAACACCCATCTGCTTTTTCTTAAACCCACTAAAAAACTCTTGCCACATTTAAATTAAAGACTTTGTGAGCTTTCTTTGACCCATGAAGCTTTTGACTGGAATAACCGGTGGCAGCATATGAGTTTAACGCTAGCTACGGTTGAGACAAAACAGTTGATCATTTCCTTCCGTTCGGGATGATTAACTCCTCGTTCTACAGTTGACACGTGGTGGCCTTTCCTTGCTTCGGGGTTAATCTTGTCTCATTCACATAAAAACACACATTTTAGTTTGGAGAACATTGCCGTCAATTTAAGCCTTTTTGTGCGTGTTTTTTGGACGTGTGAAATGCTTTCAAGTTACTACTTACGTTATTACAACATTGAATGATATTTTGATGTTATTAAGGTGATCCGGAAAAGAACTTGCTTCCCATGTTTTTTTTTCTAACCCTCTCTCTATGTCCATCAATTAAAGCAATATTTCTTTTTCCCTTATTAAAGTTCTTAATTTGGTATGCACAAAATGTGTCCAATTTTGCCAGTTAAAACCATATTGAATCGTTTCTTTAATCAACCCAAGCACAATCCCCACTGAATCATCCAAGAATCTTGGTTGTTGCTAAAGAATATTAGGTGGTCAAGATTTATGCGTGAGTTAAAATCAGATTTCATAAGGTCACTCTTGAGATTGAGACAAAGCTTATGTCCGAAATAATGGTGCGTTTACTTTTTGGATTAAGGAATTGGAATTTAGAATTTAAATAATTAATGGTGGTGTTTACTTCATAAAATTGAGGCATGAATCAGAATCAAAATCATCAAACCCACCACAATTTTGAAATGAGAAATGAAAGATTGATTCTCATGGGGGGTTAATAATGAGTCTCTCATTCCCTAGACTTTCAATTCTACCCCCTTTACATTTCAATATTCTCAAAATACCCCAATTAATAATAATAATAATAATAATGTCATTATTATTATTTTAATATTATTTATTCAAATTTATTAATTTTTATTTATTATAATAATAATAATGACATTATTATTAGTATTATTAACTATTGTTGTTATTATTTTATATTATTATTGTTGTCGTTTTAATTAATATTATTGTCATTATTATTAAGGACTTTTTAATAATTTATAACAATTTAATTCATTCTGATTCTAATTATAAGACAAAGAAAACATATTAAATAGCTTATCAAACATATTATTCGATTCATATAATTTAAATAAATAATTTCTTTCAATTTCAAATTCTTACTCTCGTTTCTATCTATTCCAATTTCAATTTAGTAAATGCACCATGAAAAAGGCAAGAGCCAAAATACGAAAAACAAGATCGTGATGCCACGTGGCTCGCAGATTTTCTACCCACTATACAAATAACGGTTTACATATCTCGAAATTTGCGTGACAATTATAATTTTAACAGTCCCTTCCATGTGAAGCCTCTGGGCAAGTCAATCCAGCTCAATTAGCCAAGAACCCGACACAGGGACTAAATAATAGAATAATAGACAATTATCTACAGACCACTTATTTTTTTCATATTTTTTTAAAAATACACAATTCTTTTTTTTTTGGTGAATTCCAATCCGTCCACTTCCATTTCTATGCCGTTATAACTTTGCTGATGTCATAGGGCTAAAATGGTCATTTCATCATGTACAACAAAAAACGACATTGTTTAACTTGGTCATCAATTCTTCTTCTTTGGGATTGGAAGCCGCAGACAGAAATCAATTCTTCTTGGTTGAATTTCACCTAAAATTACATTTTCTTACACCCATCCACTTCTGTTTATACGCTGTTATAACTTTACTGATGTCAAAAGGCTAAAATTGTCATTTCATCCTGTACAACAAAAAACGACGTTGTTTAACTTGGTCATCAATTCTTCTTCTTCGGGATTGGAAGCCGCAGACAGAAACCAAAGAATAACATCACAAAAATCTCAAAGCAAAGTATAAAAGCTCTCTCTCGCTGGCTTTATCTCTACTAAGACAAAACGCATCGTACCGCAATGCTCTTCGTTTTCGGCCTAAATAACAGGTTTCAAATTTTTTTTTTTTTTTTAACTTTCCTTTTAGCTGAGATTCGATTTTTAGATAGTAATGAAATCGGCTTAAAAATAGAAAGTTGGGTTCTTTTGTAATTAATATTTTGTTACCTTAATTGAATGAATAATGGTTTGGGTTTTTGTGTTATTTATGAATTTTTTTATTTGTTTTTTACTTAATTTTCTTTTGGGTAAAATTGCTAGTTTTTGGGTTTTGTTTTATTGATGCTATGATTCAAAACATACACTACATTGTTTGTGCACGATTTATCATTGACTATTGGTTTCATCACTCTCAGTGCGGTATATTAACATCATTCTATATTCAATACAAATATTTTATTTTTGAAAAGTGGATGTGATCGCATTTGACATGTGTTATTTTTAATCTGCATTAGTGTTCTTTGATGCAATCTTAGCCTATGTAATTGAGTTGATATAATGGTGTTAAAATTTGTGTAACAATAAAAGAATTGCTTATCTGCTATTGTGCGTCTTTTTTGATGAAGTTTTTCTCACTTTCATGATATGGCAACAGAAAGTGGGAAAAGCTTTGCGAGGAGAGACTGTCTCTGGAGATTGACCAGATGCTGCGTTTGATTGAATGAATGAATGGGGCTGTTGGATGTTTGGATGTGTAGATTCTGTGTTTGAATATGGTATGGTTGTAAGCTTCAATGTGTAAAACTGTCATTTTATATTT
This sequence comes from Citrus x clementina, assembly GCF_000493195.1. NCBI lineage: Eukaryota > Viridiplantae > Streptophyta > Magnoliopsida > Sapindales > Rutaceae > Citrus > Citrus x clementina. The sequence continues at coordinate 14,249,765 of NW_006262139.1, read as the reverse complement.
GGAGGCAAAAAAGTCATTATCTAGGGTAAAACTGTAATTTTATATTTAGGGATAAAAAAGTCATTTGACTAATATTCCGCTAGTTCTCTTCACAGCATGAAAACAGAGGTGGACGGATGCAAAAAAATATAACTTCAGGTGGAATTCAACCAAAAGAAGAAAAAATTGTATATTTTTTTAAAAACACCACAACATGAAAATGGAGGTGGACGAATGCAAAAAAAATATAACTTCAGATGAAATTTAACCAAAAGAAGAAAGAATTGTATATTTAAAAAAAACGAACAAAAAAAAATAATCGGTAGATAATTGCCCTAGAATAATTTCATCAATGGAAAAACAATGGAAATAATAAAAAAAAAGGAAAAATATGAATACAACCTGGACAGATTGCAGGACTAGCAACTTCTAAATATAAGGCAAGTGTTAAGTTACATGTAATGTAACTTACACCCACTCACATAAACAGTGAGTGGACCTCACACCACCCACTGTTCATGTGAGTGGCGTAAGTTACATTGCATATAACTTAAGGGGATCCCAAATATAAAGGTAGAATGATGTGATTGAAGTTGGATGCAATGTCGACGAAAAACCAAGCTCCATTTTCCGATTTAAAAGATTCTATCACAATTGAAACTAGGTAACACAATAACAATAATACTGCATAAAGAATCAAATAATGCATAAAATACATCATAGGAAATCATTGCGTGATTTACTCATTCAGCAGCCGAGTCTTCATATTGCCACGGGTTGAACTCGGTTGTCTCAGGGTTAATCTCTCCAAGGCTTTCTGAATTATCTAGAGTAGCCCGAAGTTCAGAATACTTGCCATTGTACCGGTACACTTCCAAGTCACCCCAAGGAGTAGGGGTGACTTCATCACTAAGGTCAAACCATTTTGGAGTAAACATATCATCTTTGGCCTCACGGATTCTTTTTTCAGCTCTCTGTCTCTCCTCCAATCTATAACAGCATCAACAAAATAAAGACACAAGTTCTTTCATTATTCTTAAATCAAATGTGAAAAAGGAATCAATTTTGCCATATTAGAGACCTTTCTCTTTATGAAGATAAATTTAGTGCGTGCGTGTGTGTGTCTGTGTGTGTGTATACGCGCGCGTGTGTGCGTGAGAGAGAGAGAGAGAGACCTGCTCTTCTCGGAACCAGCTTTGGAAAGGTCACCCTTCTCCAGTGCATATCTATCAGGACGTAAACGAGAATCTGATGGCAACAACTTCTTAGGAGCAGTGTCAAAGCTGTTTAACTTGTGCGTAAAATATGTGTACTGGTATTTGTCATCTTCAGGAGCATCAGCCACTCTCCAAACCTGCAAAACATTTCAAATTAGCTTAATTAAGGAAAAAAAAAGAGTTTCTCAGTCTGATGATTTAACACTATAAAACTTGGCCAAAAGAGGGTACAAACAACCAAAGAAACTCAAAATAACCAAACTGACCTCCTTCAATTCGGTGCCTGGAAGTGGCTCCCCCTCTGAGTCGCAGGGCTGGTAACTCATTGATTCATTCCATTTCCCAGTCATCAATATCTTGGGTTGTTCAGCAGCATCATATACATATCCATCCACTTCATAGCGACCAGCTCTGAAAAAGACATGTTTACTTTAAAAACCAACATAACATAATTATGATCTAAAGCTATCTTGGAATAAATTAGGAAAAGAAATCACAACTTGAGCTACTTTAATATTCCTTTCTTTTCATATACAAACCTGCAGGATCTAGTCATATGTTTTTGAAACATTATGAGATACATATCACCACTAAACATTACTTACGCCAAAAAATTGACAATGCTGGTATTTGCTAAAATCAGCAAGCATGTATAATATCCAATTACTAGCTGAGGAGCTCAATATTAACAGGGAAAAAGAAATAGTACCCAAACCATCCACATGGTTGAAAATATAACACAACTTTGTCGCCCGTGGTCAAGTTAGTCATGACCATATCCCCCGGTGAATCAATCCAAGTTCGTCCAAAAATTAAATTGTGAACCTTTGTGGGAGGGGGCACCAAATCGAGAACCACCCCATCTCTTTTAAGTGTCACACGTGTCCTGCACAAAAGAATTACTCCAGAAACTAAGTACATAAACAACATTCGAAGTCTTCTTACACATGAACAAAGATACAGAGAGATAATCTTCCAAGTTAAAAAATTAATTAGTTGTGAATTTCATTTATACACAGAAGGGAATTTCACAACATGGGAATTATAATCTTGCAAGCTAAAATGTACTAGGTCATCAATTTCATTCAGTACACAGAAATAACTCACAAATGGGAGAAAAATATATTTCAAAACAGTACACTTGTGAGAGCAGAATATTATGCCCAGTTCCTGCCTATGTGAATGCACTCAAAGAACTCCTTTGCCCCTTGGATCTATCAGAGGATTGTGTCGAATCAGCAGAAGCAAACTGGGTCTCAAGTTTAAATAACTCCCATTTTGGACAACTCTAATTCAAGTGTGGGTAAAATGGCAAAAAATCATATATTTTTAGAAACTAGGGCATAGAAACGTCACTTCTCTAAACATATCAATTGTATGCTACATTTAAGCATCTTCAAACCAAAATCAATAATTGCAAGTTAGAGAGAGAGAGAGACAGACAGACAAATTAATCACAATTACACTTACAATGTGTGATGCTAATAAGGTGAAAGCTTCCTGACTATTGTTATCAAACAAAACTTCCCAAAAAAAAAAATTGGGACCTTTATTTGTACGAAATAAAAACTAGAAACCAGAGAACAAAAACAAGTTCACATTTGCAATGTGACACACATTAACATCAAGAACTTCATTGAGATTTTAAAGCTATTATAAGATATCAGCAAAAATCTAGCCCTAGAAATTAACAAACGATATTTGTATTACCTTCCAACTGGATAAACATCAATCGAGTTTCCTAAAAATTTTGTTCTCAACTTTGAAGTCACATCATAAATGAAGTGCTCATTTTCGGCATGACCAGCACTCATTGGGGGGTGATGACTAACCTGAAACAGAAATATGAATTAGAGGGACTCAAAAACACGAATGACTTTAATAAATAAATATGTGGGGGGCAGAGGTGGGGAAGACTAGGAATACTAACTTTTTTTAAAGATAACTCCACTAAAATCTAAGCCATATACAAAAGGGAATAAAAGCTCATTGCCACAAAAAATCATCCAGAATAAAGAAAACTGATTAGAGAATTATGTCCAAGAAAACTCACTTGTTCAGCTATAAATGTAACACCACCATGATTAACCATTTCAAAAGTTTCACCAAGAACTGGATTAAATGGCTTCCAGGCCCGTCGATAGGCAAAGTAGATTGATAAAGCCCATGATGCTGCAATCAGCAACTGTGAGTCCCACAACTTATGAAATGCAAATATATAGACATAAAGTCCTCTCCAGGACATCCACATTTTCTTCCAATCTGAACCAAGATTTATTTGTACAAACAATTGCTAAAGGAATAAAAAGAATATTCAACTTCTTTGTGTATAGAGTTGCATCATCATCAAAATTGACAATTTTTTGTCTTTAACAATTCTTGGTACGAAGAATTGTTTGTCCAGATTTTACAAAAATGCGGATACAGCATTGAGAGGTAGACCCAAATAGACACAGGGGTTCAGTATAATTCTTACAAGCATATACCAATCTCATGTATGGATCCTCGCATTCATCTGCCAGATCCAGAAGGTGGGAGTACTCCATCAACTGGCAAAACAACGTACAGTTTACAAAATCCTACGGACGTAAAAACTCAAAATAAAAGAACAACTAAATTGCAGAACTGTTGCAATTCAGAAAACACAAACCTCTGCCATTCTCTGCAGCACTGAATTTGGCTCTGAAATAAATACAGGAAGAGTCACCAACGATTGAACATCAGCACCTATATACTTTTGCATCATCTTCCAGTAATTGTCCCTTTCCTGGAAAATAAAAGAATCTAGAAATGAAGATGCAGCCAAAGAAAAATCATTTTCTGCCAGATATAGGTACAGATGCATTTGAACATCATAACTAATGTTCTATTCTATCAGTGTATGCTATATCACTGTCAAATAAATGTGGCACATCACAGGACAACAAAAACTTTGATTCACCAACTAAAAAATGCACACAATACATTTGCACAGAACCTCGGCAATTGCCTTATGTTTTTCTTGTGAAGACTGATACAAGACAAGGACTCAAGATTATGACAAAACCATGATCCTAGGGCGTATTGCATATGATACAATCATAAACTTCGGAAATAAAACAAGAGGTAAAGTAATCTGCTCCTCACCTCCTGTTTCCATCTTCCTCTTCTTGCTTCATCTTCAGCATCTTCCGTGCTCCCTTCAGGATTAACAACTTCCAGCCCTTCATAGCCCAATAAACTAAAGAACAGAAACACCATATCATCAAGTCACCATTTGAGAAAGAAGTGACAGAAAGACCAAATGATAGGTATCCTACACTAAAGAAACTCATAAGATGATAAGGATAATATGTAAAAGCAAATGACTGACCCAATTTCTTCACCAACTCAATAATTCAAAAGAACAAGTGCTATACCACAACAGTCTATTTTAGCAGAAGTAATAGTTACAGCTAATCGAGTTACATGATTAATTCAAACTAAGCATGTATATTTGGAACAATTGTGCTTCTGCTTAACTTCCAAAGCATAACAGCTATAGTGATTTCATTTCAAACCAACTTAATCTCAAATTTACCCTAAATAAGGTTGATCTATGGGCGTACTTCGAGCACAAGGCAAAATGACTATTGTTATAATAATAATAACATTAGTTACAGCATCAATCACAAGATCAAGCAACTAATTGGAGCACATAGAGCCGAAATACGAATCTCATGAAGCAAAATCAACGTACAATTTATATATACAACCCTAACATGCTAAAATTAGAAGCTGAAGCACTGAAACTCAAAATCAAATCAGCTGATAGATATCAAATCGGAATCGGAATATGAATATATACCCGTTGACCGATTTACTCATGGCGGAGCCGATAGTCGACCAACCGGCGGCGATGGAGGCGAAGAAACCGCCGCCTTGCTTAGATCCATCGGAAGCCATGTCTCAATTAACAATCTCAGGAGAAAATACTCGCAGCTATCGAATGAATACGTAGCTTAGAGAGAATAGAGAGAGAGACGTTTTAATCGGGGCGCCTGATTTTTAAGATATGGGGAATTTTTTTTTTAATTATTATTATTTTATAGATCAACAGCTTGGACTGGCAAATATGCTTGTTGGCGGTTCTTTGATTTCAAGTCAAAAAGGAGACCTCTCAAAGCGCGTGGCTTCCCATTTCTAGAAATACGTTCACGCGTTTATTGGAGAGCGTGGGATATATGACTATCGTTGTAAATATCTAGGGGATAATAACATCCGGATCCCTAATATTTTTTAGGTTTTCTCTAATAATTAGATAGTTCGTCTTTTCTTCTTGTTTATTTTTATATCATAAATACATAGTATACAAATTTACGAATAGGTATATCAAAAGTTTTAATTAGACTTGAAGTTTAGTCCAATCTCTTTCAGGATCTATATTTGATATATTATAGTTAAAGTTAAGCATGGATATTCAAAAATTTCATTATATTCTCCAATTTAATGTTCTTGAGAGTTTGTCTCGATATATCATAGTTAAAATTCAATCTGAATATTAAGAAATTCTATTGTATTATAGTTAAAATATTGCCAAGATATTTATACTACCAAAGGAATAAAAAAATTACTCTCGCATAGCATGAGGAGAAGATTCAAACTATCAGCTTCAGTTAAAAAATAATGAAGTATCTACCATTAGACTAAAAAATAGTTGATAATTATATACATTGTCAATTTAGATTAAATAAGCCCTTAATTCCTATGGACATTAACTATTACATTTATTGAGTTTTGCTCACATTAAGCATATGACTCTTTTGATAAAATGATGAACTCCCAAGAGTCTAGTGTAGAGGTGGGCAATCCAATTAAGTTTACTTGAACCAAATCAGAGCTGAAATTTATTTTGGATTAGGTTCGATTTGGGTTAACCGTTATTTTTCAAATGGGTTGCAAATTAATATCCAATCAATATATATATATATATATATATATATATATAAAGTGGTTGTTAAGTTACATCATTATATAACATACATTAACCCAACAGTTGTTACTAGTAACATAAAAGTATAATCAACAAACTAATTATGTGTTACTAATAGTAACTATTAGGTTGAAATATGTTACATAATTATGTAACTTAAGTAAGGTAAAAAAAAGTCAAAATCCTTAAGCTTAACCTAATCGGACAATAAATTGACACACACACCTACCAAGAACCAACCACACGCACTCACCCATTGAGAACATTAAGCTAATAAAGCCGCCCAGTCGCTACCTTTTCCTTTGTTCAGGTGCACTGGTGCTCCTAACCATTACAATCACTATTGTCAAACTGAAACCAGACGTCGTTTGTAGCTTCTCTGCCTATGTTCGACCGCTATTGTACATGCCTCAGTCTCCATTCATCCATCATTAGTTGTGAAAGTCACAAGATAAGGTTATTGGTAATAATCCTAATTATAATATTAGGATTTACTTGCGATTATAATATTTTATGGTGTATGATTTTGAGGATATTGTTGGCAAGTTTACTTTTTTTGCTTCAATAGCAATTTTTTATGTTAAATCTACGTTCTTATTCACATGAACTACAATCTTGAGATATATGCAAAATCATATGTGTTTTATGCATAATTTCATAATATCTTGGTGACAATAAATTTTATAAAAATCTTCCAAACTTGTACAATTCATTTCTAGAACTTAACCTATTTGTCTTGGGTGGTGATTGAAATGAATTGTTAATCTTATTGTCATTTGGAGGATTTGTAAGTTAAGTAGTTTGCTACTTTGGTGTGTGTGTGTGTGCCCGCACACACTTCAATATTTACTTCCTTGGACTATTTAAATATTTGACTTTAGAATTCAAATTTTTATAACTAAATTTTATATTCATTTTGTTCATTATTGAGGCTAAATTTGAAATCTAATTTGGAACTTTAGGTTATAAACCGAATTGCAACCCAAACCAAGTTTGCAACCTAAAGTAAATATTCAATCCAATCTGAATGCTAACCCGAACATACAATCTAAACCGAATCAAAATTAGAACCGCTCCAAATAAAATTAAAATTGAAATCTAATTCTTTCTAGGTTCATGTTTACAATTCAATTTTGAATTCCCCACTCTAAATGGGTTGCAACTCGAACTAGAACTCAAACAACCTAAATCGAAACATGATTTATTCATCTCTTTAGTGGCAAAACTTTTTTGAGTCTTTGTATACATTATTGTGGATTGATCATTCTGACTATAGAGATTTAAGTTAAAAAATCACAAAATTGTTCTAAACGTGTTCTCATAGATTCATAAGTGTAAATATATCCATACTTTTTGTGTAATGTTCAAAAGAAAAATAAGGGTCAGAGACTGGTTTGATTAAATAGAGAAATTATGTCTTCATTCGAAAATTACAAAATAATTAAGGAGCTAAAAGTTACTACGCTAATATCCACTTTATGTTTGCTTCGTGGAAATTTGCCTAACGAGGCCAAGTCACAAGTGTACAAGTTGCAGTGCCGGCTACATGCGGCCAGGTACGGTGTGATGCACCTTCGCCGCCTTCAAAAGAGATTACGTGGACTCGTCAATCCGGGATTAATTTTTATGTGATCGTTTCACAGTTGATGGAATCCTAACCGTTCAATCTAAATACCGTTCAAACGCAATGCGGTGATCTGTCCCTACGTTTCCTTTATTTTAAGCGAAGTGGGGAAGTGAATGATTCAATAAGTGATTATCATATGAGTGATAACGCACTAATCTCGTACTGTAATGACCAGTAATAGAATAATTCAAAGAAAATTTCTAAAATCTACCAGTCATAGAAGCTTTTATTTCCTAATTCATGTTACATAAATTCATAGACAAGCAAATAAATAGTAAGTAATGTATAATTTATAAAGGCGATTTAGTAATAACATAAAAAGTCCATTAATTCATATAAATATTTATAGATATATTACCTTATACTTTGTTAGTATCACACAAATCTTTTTTTTTTCTTTTTCCTCATTAAAGATTGGCTTGCGCAGGATCAAGCTGCTTTAGGGCTAGTTTGGGATTACTGTAATTTTGAGAATAATTATTGTTAGCTATACTGTAGAAATAAGATAATCAATTAAGTGTTTGGTAAATTTTATTTTTCAGAAATACTGTAAATTTTAAAACCAGTTATAAACGTTTGGTAAGTTTTACTGTTAAATTACTGAGAGAAAACAAATTACTAAAATATACATAATGTAAGATAAAATTTATTAATATATATAAAAACATGTACATACAATATTTTTAATTGTGTATCATAATAATTTTAACTAAAAATTAAATTTATAATATATTGATTTTAATTTTTAATTTTTTGTCTTAAAAAAATTGATAATTAAATTTCGAATATAGTGAAACAAATTTAATAATAATTCGAACAATAAATTGATCTTAAGAAATTAATATTGATAAATTATAACAAAAATTTTATTAAAATATTGATTTTGTTTCCAATTTGAATCAGGATAATTTTGGATTTATGTCATAATTTTAAGGATATTTATGGAATTTATTAAAGGATAAAATTAATTTTTAAAATCAAAATCTAAAAGTTAATTATTTCCTACTTTTCAAAATCAACTGTAGGAGAGGTTGATTTTGATAAAAATTATTTTGATTTTTTATTTTTACCAAATACTAAAATTAATTTTTATGTTTTCAAAATTACTTTTAAACTTCCCAAAAACAATCTTAAACGGGCCCTTAGTGGTTGTCATGATTAAAGTTTTCTGCCAATCTCGCCAAAATAATTAAAGCATAATTACGAAAATAAGAATGATAGAATTGTAAATTTTTGTATAAATTTATCTTATATAAATTTATGTGATATAAATTAATTGATTAGATGAAAATAAAAAATAATAAAATAAATCCTATGAGTCAAGAATCATTTAACCTAATTAATAAAATTATATCAGATCAATTTATACAAAATATATTTACATAAAAAATTTGTAACTTTATTATTACTATTGCAATAATGTACACATAAGATACTTTAAAATATTTTAAAATTAAGTAGAAGCCATAAAGTTACTGGCCCTTGGACCTCGATAATTTATTAACGTAAATCATGTCAATTATTTCTATTTGAAACTTTCCGATTTGGAGCATAGTCAATTAGCCACTGTCACCACATCGGTCCATCTTTCATGTCTTTATGACGTAACAGGAAACAACTTGACCTTTATTTCCACAATATAAAACACAACCAAAATCTTGGCACATATACACTATTCATGATCGGAAGATGATAACAATGGTGCCCACGTGTCTTGATGTAATGAACTTTGAACCAACTTTTCTTTTGAATTAATTTTCCCCGTTCAGACACAAATATAATACAATAATAATAATTCCAAATTTCATGACCAAGCAATCTTTTACGTAACACAAAAGAAAAAATAATTTGTCAAAAGTTATTTAATTGGATTAGGAATTGAAGCAGGTGCAGATGATTTAGTTGGTAAGGCCGTTGACTTACCGCCGATTTTCTGTCTCTGTGTACACATTTGACGCCAATTTAGCGGCTTCTGCGCAAAAATTTTGATCAGTCCTGTTGCTCAAATTTTATTCCAATGGCTGCGAGAGAATCTCCACCGGGGATCCAAATCAAGGTCAGTTCAAAGGGCGGCGGCGGCAGCGGCAGCGGCAACACAGTACACCCAGTAGAAGAAATGGACCGGCCGGAAGGAGTCTCAGCACCACCGCCGGCTGTTTACGGAGAGATCAAGCATTCTAAGAAATGGGTCACTTGGTTAATCCCTTGTTTTGTGGTTGCAAATATTGCCATGTTCGTCATCACCATGTACGTCAACAATTGTCCCAAGAACTCGGTTTCTTGTGTTGCAAGATTTTTAGGTCGATTCTCGTTTCAGCCCTTCAAGGAGAATCCTCTTCTTGGTCCCTCTTCGGTTACGTAAGCACAATATTTTTCCAAAGTATGTTCGTATATGTAGTGTTTCTGCTTAATTTTGAAAACACGGCAGCTAAAGCAAACTAGTTGTCTGTTTATTGGTTTAGGTTGCAGAAGATGGGGGCTTTAGATGTGAGTAAAGTGGTTGACAAACACCAGGGGTGGCGGCTTATCACTTGCAATTGGTTACATGGAGGAGTTTTTCATATACTGGCAAATATGTTGAGCCTTTTAGTTATTGGAATTCGGCTCGAGCAAGAATTTGGGTTCAGTATGTATTTCTAGCCTGTGCATTTATTATGAAACTGGCACTTCTAAGTAATATACTAATAATGAATTTCAGAGAATTGACGACTTGCTTCTAGTTCAAATTGTTGACCTTGTGTGAGTTATCTTGTTGATCCATTATGCTTACTGAAATTTCCAATTCATATTGATACTCATCTTGGTCCAAACCCATTGTTTTACAGTTCGGGTTGGGTTGTTATATATCATCTCTGGATTTGGAGGGAGTTTGCTTTCAGCTCTGTTTATACAGTCAAATATCTCCGTTGGTGCTTCCGGTGCACTTTTTGGCTTACTTGGAAGCATGCTTTCTGAACTCATCACTAACTGGACAATATATACTAATAAGGTACTCACTGCAAGGGCTTTCTATTGACTATGTAAGTGAAGTTACACCGTTCATTCAATAATGTGCAATCTCCTGTGGCATGTTCAGATAGCAGCATTTTTGACTCTCGTGGTCATCATTGCAATCAATTTAGCTGTCGGAATCCTCCCGCATGTTGACAACTTTGCTCATATTGGAGGATTTATTTCTGGGTTTCTTCTCGGGTTTGTGTTTCTTATTCGCCCCCAGTTTGGATGGGTTGAACAGAGATATGCTCTGTCTGGTTATTCAGCTTTGTCTAGAAGAAAATTCAAGACGTATCAGTGCATACTCTGGATAGTTTCTCTCGTCCTTGTAATTGTTGGGTAAGCATTTGAAAACATTTTTTTTCATCCTTTGATTAAAATGCGTTTAAAAGACTGTTAAAAAGAACTTTGATTACTAAAAGTTACATTTGAAACTAGATAAGTTTGCTAAAGTACTCTGATATAGACTTGTCTGGTAATAGCTCTTTTAGTCTCTAGCCTCTAGACTCCAGGCTATTTTCAGTGTAGATCGTCTGAAGTAAAGTAAAGAATTCGTTGCTCAATTCTCCGCATTTCTGCACCTTTGATATTTATGGAGCAAGTAACTCCTCATCTTTCTCATTACTGGAAACCGAGCAAATTTTTTTCCACAACACTTCATCAAATATTTCCATTGTAAATTTCCCCTATTGGCCAGTAATTTATCCTGGTTTTTGCTTCTTGTGAACATAGAGTTGATTGTAGCTGATTTGGTATAATCACAGTCCGCGGCTGTAATTAATCTTCAGCAATGTAGTTTTCACCCATCGCTCTACGTCTCATCGCTGGAACTTTGAGTATCATATCGATATAGCTGGTGTTGTAAAATCTGAGTTGCTTTCAAATTACGAAGATGCGCTAACTTTGCAGGTTAACTCTCAGCTTGGTTATGCTTCTTCGAGGAGTTGATGCAAATGATCATTGTTCCTGGTGTCATTATTTGTCCTGTGTCCCTACTTCAAGATGGAGCTGTAGAACAGAGCCTGCGTTCTGCTCGGTAACTCTACTAATACTCTCTTTTCATTTCTGTTGTTTTCTTGACGTACTTTGATCATTATAAAAATTGAGATAAAATTTTAAAGGATCCCTTGTTGATTGGAGTGATTCGTCTAAATGGGTAGTTAATTTTCCCTAGAGTTAAAGGTTAAGGAAATGATGAGATGGTGGGTATGCAAATGCAAACATAATCAAGCAAGGTATCTGCAAGTCGTTGTAAATGATGAAATTTATTGAACAAAATGAGAGCAAATGTGTTCCAAGTTTCTGTCAATATGTGAGATTGATTTGTCTATGCCAATGCACATTTGGAACAGAAGAGAAGAGACTTGTTTCTGAAATTGTCGTCTCTAATTAATTATACGTGTCATGTTTTGATTCGTGTAAATATTACTGCAGACCACCCAAGATGGTAACCAGCTAAATGTAACGTGCTCGAGCAATGGAAAATCCAACCTTTACATTTTGTCAAATCCAAGCAGTTCCCAGATCCAAAGTTTGTGCACTGAGCTTTGCAGCTGACGTTGTATGCTGAAGACACAAGACTGATATAGAAGTTGACAGTAGTTGTTTAGAGTGTGTACACAAAAGACTGCAATTCTATTTTCCCGGATACCATTTTAGTTCACATTATACAGGCTCTATCCCCTTCTTGTATTGTTTTTATTTTGTAAATTTCCTTTAGACTCTTTTCATATGTTTACTCAATGTTCAATTTCTGAGAGCCTGTGAATATTGGCAGATCAGAATCTCTTTGTGATTGATGGGGTGTACACAGTTTATATACGGGGTGTATTCAGTGTTCGAATAATAAATAACAGGCCCAATTAGTCGCAGTCTTACCCAAAATATTAAAAATTAAATAAAAATCTTTTATTATTATTATCATACGCTCTTACAACTCCCTGTCATCGTCGGCTTCGCTCTTTTCACTCATAAACTAAATCCTCATGGATTATCTGCTCATTGCCTTATACGAGCAGCACTAACAATTTTTTTTCCCCTGCTGTCGTTTCCTTCTTTTCACTCAATCCATGAACTGCAATTTCATTTAACTGGAGATGATGGCCGTTAGAGCCGTTAACTCTTGCTCCATGTTTCGCTCCGCTGCGTGTCCTCCTCTCGTTTCGTTCAAAATTCAATGCTGTTATTACCATTTCCGGTCTTTGCAACTTCGCCGCAACAAGTCCAATTTAGGGTTTCGGCTCCCGGCATGTCGCTCCGAGCGACAGTTTTTGAACCGTTCCGGTTCCCAGAGCTGTTCGGTTCACAGTCTTGTTGATAGTGTCATGCAGGAACTCGTAGCAATCCGTAAACGTTTGAGAGTTTTCGCTAAGTATGTTTAATCTTTTTTCTTTCGAAATATTGAAATAATATAACTTGTTATTATTCTTTGTTGATGTTGTGTTGTTCAACTATGAATGTACAGGAATTTTGAGGACGCCCTGTTTAGTATCTAATAAATTGTATTTTTGACGAAAGAAATTACGATCAATATAAGCATGGTTTTAATATTCTGCTCGATGTTATGAAGCGTCTGTTATGCGGTTTCAAAAATTACAGCTTATTAAGTGGATTGCTGATAGTTGATATGAAGAAGTTTAATTGAGTATCTCTTTTTGCTTCATTTTGAATTAAAATGTAGAAAATGGCTTCTGGTTAGACTGTTGGAAGAAACTATTGCTCCTATTTTGCATGTGGCATTAGTGAACCCGAAGTGATAATTTTTGGCTGCATTGCTGATGAAAAAATGAACTTATCCCCTTGGTGGTTCTAGAAAATTTTCATCCTTTACACCGTCTTTTTCTGTGTATTCAAAGTGACCTGGTTATTACCTCTGAAGACTCTGTAATTTCGCCTTTCTTTTGGAGGAAATCAATGGAATGCAATGTATTGTCTGCCTTTCATTTAAGATAAAGAATTCCTGACTTCTACTTTTAAGAAGAGGCTGAAGCATGAGTCCCAAATGGCTTGGGGGAATTGGAACAGCAAACGCACAATCGATGCACTTTTTTTTTTCACTACAAGTTTGCTTGATACATTTGACATGGTAGTTAATTGGCTTTGCAGGGTGAAGGTATCAAGTGGTGAACTTCTTGAAGATAAGCTTGAAAACCAAGTACTTCAGAAAGGATTGCTGCTGGAGTTCAAGAAAGACTCTGATAGGGTATTGCTCGCTGTTGCACAGCGACCTGATGGCAAAAAGAATTGGATGGTGTATGATCAGGTTCTAGTAGAAACACCTAATGCGGCATGTTCTCTAGGTTGCTAGGTGTTGGAACTTTACTGTTTATTTCCTTATTCTGAGAAGTTCTGGGGTTTGCAGCTAAGTGAAACTGTTTCTTGATCTTTTTGTGCAGAATGGTGCCTCATGCTCCATTAAACCACAACAAGTTACATTCGTTGTTCCAGGTGTTGAAAAGTTTGACCACAAAGATATTTCAAACTTCCTTCAGAAAGCTGAGGATAATCTGGTTGGTTTCTCTTTCATTATGCAAAATATTAACTGTTCTGTTGTTTTCCAATCTGGTTGATTGGTATTTATATTTTTGATGCAGGACCCAACACTGCTTGAGTTTGCTTGGGTTGAGCTTCTTGAAAAGAATAAGTCAGTCACTCCTGAAGAATTAGCAGAGGTACTCTTTTTTCAGTTAACAGAGAGCTGTCCTGTCGCTCCTTTTGATGATCGCAGCTTACTCTGCAGATGATTTTTGGTAGTGCGGAGCCTCTGGAGAGCTATTGTGCCCATCTTCTGCTATCTAAAGATGAAATCTATTTCAGTGTGCAGGCCACTAATGGCTCTCGCTCTATCTACGCACCCCGACCCACTGTGCAGGTAACTTTCTGGTATTTTTGAAATTTTAATAAGTTTGGTTCACTAGAGGTTGGGTTGTTTAGGATTCACAGTCACACAAGGCCTCCTGGGCTTGGGCTTAACTGGAAAATCTTATCTTAAAGGGTTTCCTATATTTGGTGCTTCAAGAGTTAGGTTTGTTTCTCCACATCAAGTAAAATTCCCTCTCCAGTTAATAGCTTTGCTGATGAAGCCAAGTTGCTCCAACAGGATCATTTTTTATTAAGCAATGGTCAATATCCTTCTCCAGTAGGGTGATTGGGGTCCCATACTAGAACTGCCAATGAGTGGAGTTTTGGCTGGGTAATTTGGTCTTACTTCCTATTGCACACTTCAGACGCTTGGAATCTAATCAGTCTAATTTTATTCAGAATCTATTTAGTATCTTAACCAGCTAGAATAACGAATTTAGTGCTGGTTCAGTTTTGTTTAAGCACACTTACGAACATCTAGCTGTGCTTAATCATCTCAGTCTAGCTTGGGGAGGTTGGCAGATTCAGTTCAGTGTGTTATCTTCCTGTGTTAAGTTATTTTCTTTACCGTCTATTACTTTGTGAGCGAAATCTTTTGATTTTCTGCTTCATTGTTTTCTTAATTAGGTACAGTGTGTAGAAATTAGATTTTCCTTGAAGCTAATGTTGTTTTATGGCATATTTCATAATTTGGCACATGCCTTAACTTCATAGAAGTTTGATTACTTAGGTGGCGTTTGTTTTTTTAACTTAATGACTTAAAGTGACTTAACTTAATTAATTAAGTTAATTAGAGATGTTTGTTTTTATAACTTGATGAGACTTTTTAGATAATTTTGACTTAATAAAATAAGCTAATTTTTTTGGCTTTTTACTTAATGGAGAAATCTGAATTAAGTCAATTACTTGCTAATGTCAAAAATATCCTTGTATTATAATTTATTTTTCATGTCTATCCCAAAACTCACCCATAGATATTTACCCCACATAAAAATATCCCTGTTTTTTCTTTCTTATATTATATACGATAAAATTTGAAATTTATGGTATTCTATATATTAAAATTCCAAAATAATTATGTATTCACTTGAATATGGTTTTACTTATAAATGTTAAAATATTGTGGTATTTAATATATTATTTATTTGACATTCAAATTTAATAAGGATACAAATGTAAAAGTACATATTTTCAGCTTTTTAAGTTGAAAAAAACAAACAACTTAATACTTATTTTCCGAGATTCAGACGAAAAAACAAACATATTATTCAGATTCAGACATTCAGACCTATTCAGAATTCAGACTAACTCAGGTCTATTCAGATTTCAGACAAAAAAACAAACGCCACCTTAGCATATCCGTGTATAATATCTTAATTTTTGATTATCGCTATCTGTTCATTGAGCACATACTATTCCATTTGTGTAAAAACTAGGTAGAAGAGCTTTTACATAGGAAGCTGGCCAAGGAGGCTGCAGAGAGAGAATTTCAGGAGTTTTTGCAATTGCTGAAGTCTGCTAAGGCAATGCCTGCACATGCAAAACCTCTCAAATCTTCATGGATGGCAGAAGAGAAACTCCGACATAAAATTGAGTCTCTGGAAGCATATGCTATTGATGCATGTAAAGATAATGATCAAAAGAAAACTGCAGGGATGGTAACTTTTCTTACTTGACTGGATTTGATCTGATGTAGGAATAAGTGTCCTTGATTATAGAATGACAAAGATGAACTTCTTATAGCATTGTTCATGTAATCCATGCATATCAATTGTATTCCTTACTTCTGGACCTCAGATTAATATTTCCTTTTTCCTTGTTGTCAGATACTTAAGGAATTGGGACTAGCGAGAACAGCATCTTCAGCATTGAACCTCCTTATAGATATTGGGTATTTTCCTGTACATGTCAACCTGGACATTTTAAAGTTCAACATTCGCACAGATCATTCTCAAGAGGTTACATCAGCTGCTGAAAGTCTTCTGGCAGATTTGTCTGACCCAGATGAGGTGAGCTTTCTTCCTGCTGCATGCAATTTTGAGGAACTTACATGAATACCTGATCAGATGGTAGTATATCTCTTATAATAATTATTTTATGATTAAGCTATCAAAACTTTTCTAGGGTTCAATATACCTATTTTCTCTGACTTTTGACCTTTTCCTCTCCAAGATAGAGAAAACATAATTAATCTTTAAATTCTCACATTGATAGGAAAAATCATCACCAAAAAGAAAAAAGGGCAAAATTGAATAGTTGTCATTGGGAAATATCCTGTAATTTACAGATAGTGGGGCTACTGCAGAGAGATGAGATGTCACATGTCTTTTGCTAAAATGTCATATAAATTGGATATGGTAAATGCATCAATGCCGTGAGCAAAATACGATATTAAATTTTGATACTGCATGGTTCTTTTTTATGATATCTTTGGAAACTCATGTTGCTACATGCTTACTTGGTGTTCCTTGTGTTCAGCTGAACAGAAAAGATCTTACTCATTTGAAAGTTTATGCCATTGATGTTGATGAGGCTGATGAGGTAATTTTTACTATAGTTGTCTGAGGTTGGTGCTTCAATTCATTGATGTGATCTTGAACTGATTTGGTGCATTGTTATGCAGCTTGATGATGCCCTGAGTGCCATGAGGCTGCAGGATGGAAGGATTAAAGTTTACATACATGTTGCTGATCCAACTAAATATATTGAACCTGGGAGTTTATCGGACAAGTATCCTTGCAAATCCATAGTGCATTTTGAATGAAAAAGAATTCTGAGTATCTTCAATCATTTGATACATTTTATGATTGTAGGGATGCAATGAAAAGAGGAACTTCTGTTTTCTTGCCCACTGCCACTTATCCCATGTTTCCAGAGAAACTTGCTATGGAGGGAATGAGTTTGAGACAAGGAGAAGTTTGCAATGCTGTTACCGTGTCTGTTGTTCTGCATTCTGATGGCAGGTAAATTTTAATTTCAAGTCAATGTGCTTATTTAAGTTTGTGCTTACAAAGTTACAATGCCATATTTGGAATTTGTGAATGTTTGAGATGTGTCGCCTTTCACATTAGAGGATCTGTGGAGCGCCCTTTGCATCCTAGGAATTATATAATATGATGACTATGGGTTGTTGAGTTTTAGGAGGTTCCAAAGTTTAGTCAGTTGTTTCCTATATTTCTGAGCTTTGATGCTTTCAGACGTGCTTTTTATATTACTTAAATGATTCTGTGTTAGTTACTTGAGCTATGTTAAATTGGGTCTTCTAGGTATTTAGTTTATAACCTCTTTGCTACATTACCATAACATTGTAGTTGTCTATAAAATGACATTTCCAACCACCCTTAAAGTGAGAATAAAGAGAATTCAAAACCACCCAACTGATTATTGTTAAGAACTCATAGAATGGGTATGATTTCACCGGGTAGTTATTTTTTCCAATTGTCGGATAAATATGATTGATGAGAATGGTATGTGAAAATTTCATGATATTCAGTTTTGTGAACTTTGATGGAGACTATTTATCTGAAGTATCATGATTGCATTTAGTTACTGTTATAATCATGGATAGTCCTCTTCACTCACTGATAGCCCATACATAATATACTCATATCTTAAGTGTAAAGATGAAATTTTCATTAATGAAGAAAATGTTGCAACTGCTATACTATAGCATTGCAGAATACTCTGTGGATAACTCCATTATCAAACCAACCTACATGCTAACGTATGAGAGTGCAACTGAGCTGCTTCATCTAAATTTAGAAGAGGAGGCTGAACTAAAGATTCTATCCGAGGCAGCTGCTCTCCGGTTACAATGGCGTCTCCAACAGGTTCTTCCTTATATGTAGATCAATTTTGACTCCAAATAGTGTAAAGTGTGATTTCTGAGTTCCAACTTGTTTTGACATCTTATCCTCATTAACTATGGGTTTTGCAGGGTGCAATTGACACAGCGACGTTAGAGACTCGCATCAAGGTAGCTAACCCAGAAGATCCAGAACCGATAATCAATTTGTATGTTGAAGACCAGGCTGACCCTGCAATGCGACTTGTTTCTGAGATGATGATACTTTGTGGGGAAGCTATAGCTACCTATGGCTCATTCAATAACCTTGCTTTACCCTACAGAGGACAGCCTCAATCAAATATTGATGTATCCGCATTTGCACATCTTCCTGAAGGACCTGTTCGGAGCTCTGCTATTGTAAAAATAATGCGTGCTGCTGCAATTGATTTTAGGAAGCCTGTACGCCATGGAGTTCTGGGGCTTCCTGGTTATGTGCAATTTACTTCTCCTATTCGTAGGTACATGGATCTTCTTGCTCATTATCAGGTTAGTTTCTTCTTCTTTTCCCTTTCTTTCTTTTTTCTTAATGCACGTATGTGATAATGGATTATGGACGTTCTAGATGCTGAGTGTTATTCCCGAACTGCAACTGTTTTATACAGTCTTTTCATTTAATTAGTTTGTTTCATGACCATGCAGAAAGTGCCATTAAATGTGCTTGGCATGACTGCTGGCATCAAGTAGATGGACCAAACATAGCTAGTGCATGTAGGCTCTTCATGCAAGTGCCTTGGTTTCCTAGGTTTTTAAGTTTTTTTCTTTCTCTAAAACAAATAACTAAGTTAAATTGAAAAAAAAAGGAAGATGGATTTGATGGTTTTGTTGGTAATGTGACCATTGATTGATCACCAGACAACTACCTCCACTGAACCCTGTCCTACTTTAGTAAATTGGTAACTTATTAATGGGAGCGGAGAAATAGACCAAATTCTTTCTATGAAACTTATTTATATCTCTTAACATGTGTAGGTAAAAGCATGTCTTAGAGGTGAATCTCCTCCCTTCTCTGCTGGCCAGCTTGAAGGGATGGCTTCTATAGTGAACATGCAGACTAGAATTGCAAGGAGGCTCAGCAACACAAGTCTTCGGTATTGGATAATAGAATTTTTGAGAAGGCAACCGAAAGAGAGGCAATATCGTGCATTGATCCTTAGATTTATCAAAGACCGTACTGCAGCCTTGTTATTGGTTGAGGTAATTCAGAATGTATCGGTTACTTGCTATCCATGCTAACTTGATCTACATGCTGTGTTCTGGTGTTCTGGAACAACAAATAAAATACTGATCCCAAGGCAGCCTGCTAACTGAGAGATCTTTACTGATGTTGTAAGATAGTAACCAGTAGCCTCGGAATGTCTGCTTTCAACTTCATTAACTTATTCGGACTCAGTTGGACCACTTCCTTTCTGGTTTAATCTAGTTGTTGAGTCATTGCTGTTCATCATATTTCTCAAACCATTGAAGGGCTCATTCCTGTTAATTTCTCCAGACCATTTAATCATGCCTGGAACCGAAAACTCTTTATATCATGTGTTTACCAACCTCAAAAACTCTTTATGATTCTTGTTATTGTCAAAGCAATTTCCATTAACTAGGCATTTATTTTTGAAATTAGAAGGATGGGCGTACAATTTCTTGTCCTACACCATCATGTTGCAGTTATAGGATAGGATTGTGTCAGGAATTTCTCAAAAATTACATGCAGTATGCAATTATGCATAAATAGTTTTCCTGTATTAAATAGCCCCTTCTTTTCCAGTAACTGTAGAATTGAAAAATATCTTCTCTTTTGGAACATCGTGATCGGACAATAATGGTGTTTTATTAAATTATAAATGTTATTTTGTAATAGCTAATATGCTCGTGAGCATATTACACTCAACTGTATGGAGGACTAAAGTGTTAACTGCTAAATGTTTGCAGGTGGGACTTCAAGCCGCTGCATGGGTATCTGTGGGAGCACAAATTGGAGATGAGGTAGAAGTTAAGGTGGAAGAAGCTCATCCCCGCGATGATATTATTTATCTCAAGGAGGTTGTTAGGTAGTAAAAAGTAAAGTCTTTGGAATAACTTATAATCAAGGAGACATTGGAATACGCTCCTGTGAATTAAAATGGGTAAGAAGCATTCTGTTATTCAGCTAACTTCGAAAATAGTTCCTCTCAATGACCTTGGTAGAATGATTAGGTTTTCTGTTCCTGGCAGCTTATCTGTTGAACTCCTCTAGAATCCCAGATGATTAGACAAGCCAACAATCATTGCTTGCAAGATATATATATCTCTCTAAGCACCATCATTTTTCAAAAGGGTCACGGCTGAAGTGGTGTAGATCACAAGCACACATTCTTTCAGATTGCTCTTTCTCCAACCATGCCATGGAAACCTGAATTCTGCTGACACACAGATTCTGGGTTTTTGAGCTTTGGAGATTTTGTTCAATAAATGGCTGACATGTATAGATCACACATCATATGGTTAGCCTTCTGTCTTGATTCATAAGAGTGGAAAGTTAAATTGTAAGTTCTGAAACCAAGGAAATGCTGTCTATCTCATGTAATAGGTGCTAGTATTGGTTGATGTAGCAAAGCCAGTTAAAATTTGTAATCTACGAGTAATTTGATTTGTTTTCCGTCACTAGTTGATTGAACAACATGGCAGTAACTCAGTATTTCTGCTGGTGGATTACATTCCTTTTTGTTGGATTCCTACCGTGTGCATTTATTTACATTTTTTAAGGGGGAACGCGATTCAGCAGAACAGCCGAGTAAATTTGTGTTTGAAGTTTGAACTGTTTGTTGTGCATATTCTAAAATCTCGGAATGTCGGCTAACTGCGAAACCACAATGAATGTTTCGAAAGTTTTCACGGGACTTGTTTCACACTATCTTTACCAATAAACATGTCTCAGTAAATAATTCTCTTGGGTTTCACATGAATTATAAACTGTACGGGGAAGTTGCATCAACTGGTAGGGACTGAATCTGAAATGAGGGTTTCTGTCACGAAGCATTATGCATGTGGGGTGTGTGCTTGCAATAAAAGGTAACATTACTAAAAGCATGACCCTAGTGACCAATGACTACAGTACTTTGTCACCCTTTCTGATATCTAACCTTGTGCTTTTGAGCCCTTTTGGGCATCCATAGAAATGCATTTTGGCTTGTAGTTGTTAAAATGAGGCTAGGGATTAATTAGCTTTTAAAGTTGCTTGCCAATTTTAAGTAAGTTGAATAGAGACCGAAAAAGGCTATCACATAGGCTGGGTGGTGGTGCCAACAAGCCTAAACCCTATTCGCTTGCTTAAAAAGAATTGCAGATATGTGAATTGAGAAGGGGGAGAAAAACATCGCTTTACCAATTCCATCATCTAGGAGAAATCGACTTATAACCGACATGTCCTTTACAAGACTAGAAGAGAACCGACATAACGATTTGTAGAAAACAAAGATTGTTGGTTTGGTCTAAACTGAAATTGAGTTCGAACTTCGGAAGTGCCCCAATCTGAGTCTGTAAGCATAATTAGCATGTGAAGTTTGGCGTTGTAGTAGATTGAAAACATCATAAAGCAACCATGATATAGAAAGTAAAGCGTGCCCCGACTCTTTTGATTGTGAAAGTATAAGTACAATGCTGACCCTGCTGGCTACATTGAGCAACTCTAGTGCTATCACCGTTGCAACATTGTCGTCCCATTAGATTATAGGTTAGGTGTATGATGAACTATGAAGCCCTTAAAAGTAAGGGACAATTTAAAGTAAACCATTAGCCAATTCCGTACATGGATATAACTTATTCTTAAAAATTGGCTTATAAGGTGGTGTAATGCATCGAAATACTTATAAGCTCACATGTCAAATCTTAATTTAGTAATGTGAAACTCGAAAAAGAGTCATAACAATCCACTCCTCTTTTAGAAATGACGATCATCGGGGCTCATATGTTGGGCTCGGTGAGATCCTAGGCATAGCGAGCAGCATCCTTCCCCAGTTTACTCCCTCTGTGATGAGGGAATTTCATAAGAAATGCCTACTCTAATGCCAATTGTTAACGCAAACAAAGAACTCGTCCTCAGAAAAACGACTTGAAAGAAGGAGCCCAAGTGTTCATAAGCTCATATATCAAGTGAAATAGAACCCAATTAGACTTCTTCCATTTACTATAGAACTATTGTCAATACTCTTCTTTTTGTTCGTAATTATCGATGGAAATTGTTGAGAAAATGAGTAGTGTATCAATATTCTTCTTTTAGATTTCATAATCGTACTACACGGAGGAAACTTCCTTCACAAGATGAATAATTACTCAAACCAACTCCTTGATTTGCGTAATAGATGAAAAAAATACTGAGGGTACGGCCCAATTATGCTCGTACAATAAATCTCTAGTCATGTTTGTTAAATTTTTTCTACATGATATATAATAGAAAATTTACTAACCCCGAAATCTCGAACCTTAATTACTCAATAAGCTAGCTTGATATGAAAACATGTACAGCACTCATATAATTGCTATAAGTAATCAATTTTGGGGACCATGGAAGGTCAAAGATTGCATCAGAGGTTTCCTATAGATGATAAAGGACATGCCATGGGCACTACTCTCAATTCCTTCACAAAATGTCTTATAAATTTTTCTTCATATATCATTAATGATCCCATATACTATATATTATTTTGGCCTGTGGCTCCCTCATAAATTTAATGCATACTCAAAACTCAGGCCACGAGAATGCTCATCCAAGAAGAAACGAAAAATGTATACTTCAGTGGGTGAGAAAGACAAATCAACTTGATCCTTTGAATGAGTTATGCCAATAGAAGATCACTGAAAATATTCCTATATCGACTTGAAAGATTCAATGGGATTAAAAATTTCTTTGAAGTGTGCAAGATGAGAGGTCATGAATAATGCTGGGCTACCAAACATATCCAGGAGACGCAATACATGTGCCTATCTGTTTTGGACGACCCATCTCAAGTTTGGACCAGTTTCAATAAATTCTGAATTTTAATAGTTATATAAGTATTCTTTTTCAATTTGAATAATATAATAATTATGAGGAATTTAATGAGTTTTTTCTTATTTTATTATTATTTTTTTAACAAAGGTAGGGGTAGGTATAGTTCATTTTGATTTTTAACCTCTACCTACTTCAAGATTCTAACTTGGTTAGCTAGATAAAAAAGCTGCTTGAAAACCAGTCAACCATGCTTTTGGGGTAATAAGTGTTTAAAACATGAATAATACCAAATACAGAAACTCTTATACATACAATATTTGTATAAATTGAGGGGCCATATTAGAGTATCTCCAAAATGCCATCTACTAATACTTTTCCAATGTTTGTTTGCTTACTTATATAGCAAATAGAAAAATAAATATCTCTTCCAAAATACTTCTCAAATAAAAATAAGTTTATATTATTCTAATCAAAATTTTTCCTAAAAAAAAAAACATTTATAGCACTTACCTCTCTTCAATAATGATAATATAAAAAATAAGATTAAAGATGGAGAATGCAACTTTTCTAAATTGAAGAGAGATAAGGACAATCGACATTTGAAGAATATTATTTTTTAACAATCTTTTAGGACTTTATTGGTGATATAACTCTTCAAATGAGATTTATGTAGCTTTAACTCAGAAGTGAAATCTTTTTAAAGAGCATTTTAGAAATGCTCTTAAACACGTTCTATATTATATATTTATTTTATTTTATTCTCTTGAAAATGAGATATGCGACAATGATACAAATTACTAATTTGTTGTTTTGTGCAAATAAAAGGTTCTAAAACCTACATATTGTTTATCACATTTTTGTTATCGGTTTTCAAATTAAGCTTTTCAATTTTGATGGTTTTTGACTCAAAAACATGTTTTCAAAACAGTATTGGTCTAAAGATTTATACAACACACATATATATATTCAAAGAGATTGTTTTTTGGAAGGATAAAATGTAAAAAAACATTGGAAACACTATTTTATCATTTTTCAACTTTCTTCACTAAAAATGAAAAAGAAAAGCACAGGATTCGTTTTTCATAAGTTATTTTAGGAAAAGAGCTTGCCACACATGTTTGTGTTTAAATTCGACAAAAAAAAATAATATTTGAATATGTATGGGTAAATTTCGAATCACCCCTTGTGAAATGAGATTTTTCAAAATGTTATCAAATTATTGTAAACCTAAACTTATCACTTTTTCTGTTCAAAAAATAAGAAAAAAACCAAATTAATGAAAAAATCTGTATCTTCTTAACAAAAAAAAAAAAAGGAAGCAAGTTGAAAATTACAATAAGTTGAAGAATATTTTAAATTATCATATTATAAGGGGGTAATCTAAAATTAACCCAAAAACTACCAAACAAGATTTTAAATGTCTTATTATAAATATCGTTAGCGTTCTAATTATTATAATATATATGAGTGTTTAAAAAATAAAAAAACTCTGCTAAGAGATTTTTATATTTATCTATGATTCAAATTTACTATTAAAAAAATATTGATGGCCAAAACTGATGACAAATAATTAAAAAGGGAAACCAACAAATAAAATAAAATAAAACTATTGGAAGGTCTAGTTTGTGTGGCCCTTCTTTATAAGTACATTATGTTTCCTAAAATTAAATGTTGACAATAACATGCAATTCAATTGGATGCTTTTGAATTAAATAGCATAACTAGTGAAATTTGATCATTACACTAAGGTAGTGTTTACTTTCTGGAGTGGGAGTGTGGAGTGTGGATTTCTCCCACTCCAGTGTTTACTTACCATTTTTAAGGGAGGAGTGGGATTCCCACTCCCATGGAGGGAGGTGGGAGTGGGAATCCACTCCCCTCTCTTCCATTTTTACCCTCATAATTAAAATAAATAAATAATATTTAATAAAATAAATAATATCATATTTATTAAAAGTAATAATTATAGCATATTTATTTTATTAAATTTAATAAAATAAAAATAAATAAATATTATATTTAAATTAATAATATGAAACATTAATTTTAATAAATATTAATTAATTAATTAATAATAATAAATATTTTATTCTAAGACAATATTAATTTTGTACTATATTATCAATAATAATGTTTCATTTGTGTTGTTATTATTAATAATTTTTATTCACATAATTTAAATTTAAATTAAAATTAATAAAAAATTATGATTTACATAATTAAGAATATTATTAATTATTATTAATTTATAAATATAATAAAATATTTATTTTATTTTCCAAATATATTTTTTATTAATTTTTAATTACAAATTATAATTCTTTACATAAGGATAAATTTATAATTTAAAACAATTTACTTCCAATTCAAGATAAAGTAAATAAATAATTAGGATTCTCATTGACAATCCATACTTTCATTTAGTCTAAGTAAACACCTTACTCCCACTCCCACTCCAATCCAAAAAGTAAACACAATATAAGGGGTTTCAATGTATAATTTTTTAGGTAGTTTTATTTGGTTGATTATTTAAATTCAAATCTTAAAAAAAAAAAATTACTTTGCCAAATCCCTATCAAATGATACGATTTTAGTGATAAATTTGCTTCAAAATTATCATTGTAGTGTCGTTTTCGCCGGGCCCAATATCCCGATGAAATTCGACAAATCAAGTGGATGCGGAGGAGAGGGAAGCACACATGGATATACGAACAAATCTAACGGGCATTAATATTGATGGCTCAATCAAAAAAATAAAAAATAGATGTCCAAATTAGTGCGCATGTCTTGTCGCCTATCTTTTAAAAAGTGTAAGGATAAATTTTGAATTCTCACTTAATTTAATTATCTTCAATTTTTTTTAAATTTAAATTATTTTTATTTTTAATTAAAAGATAAAGAAAAAATAGAAGTAAATTAATAATTATTTTCTTCTTAAGAAAAATAAACGGTAAATTAAAATTTTTAAGAGTAAGGGAATAATTTTAAGATAATGAGAGAGGTAATCCAAAATGAACTCAAAACTGAAAAAGCTTGAAACCCACATGCTTGTTTGTATAATTTCTCAGCCCCCACGCTCTCTTGCTTCTATTTCTCTTGACAATTCTTTCTCTTTCTCTTTCGTGTGAGAAAAATTTTTCTTTCAAAAATTTCGGCTTCAATTATATGATTTTTTTAAAAAACTTTTTAGTCCATGCTTGAATTAAGGCCATGAAGTCTTTAATGTCTCATGTCTCATGTGCTTGTGTTTTTCATTTTGTTTTTTCCTATCTACCATGTGATGTGCAAATGCAAATGCCTAAATTACTATTATTTGTAATGTAGATTTGCCCTTTAATACCAACCGGATTTTGTTTCTTGTATGTTAAGGTATTTCATATTATATGTTTCCTTCTTATGACTTTCATGAACCTTTGATACAGAGCGTGTAAATAAGTTTATAGGAGACTTTTATTTATTTTTACTAAAATTAATATATAGTACTTAGTTCTTTAATGTCTTCATAATAGTTAATAACCCTCATGCTAATATAATTTTATAGTATTATCCTTTTGGAAAAGCATTGGAAATAATTGAAATGTAATGGCATTTATACAAATGCAAAATAAAAAGAATACAATATTAATCAAATAAATCACTATACTATTAATTACTTTCTAGTTCAACCTGAGGCTTTGTTGAGAATAGTTTGTAAATTTATGCCGACTAGAAAATAAGATCTCTATTCTAATATATAAGGAAATATATCTATTTCTACTCATAAATATGGGAGAAAATATTAAATTGAGTCCCAAATAGAGACTTGAACCACAAATCTCATCTTTATTGAGAGCTTTTTTTTTTCTTTTTTTTTTGGGTACCAATTAACCAAAGGCTTGAGTCGCATTTTAGATATTTCATTCTCAAAGTACCGTGAAAATCGAATGGACACATTAACCCATTAATCTCAGTTCTAAATTAATTTTTAAAAATTTAAAAAAAAAAAAGCGTCGGGAAAGAATTGAGGTGTAAAATATTTTAGAAAATCAAAACAGGAAAAAGAAAAGCAATTACTTTTTCAACAATAAGTTTCAAATCTTCTAAAAGTGCAAGTGATATGATCATGAGTGAGTCAAAAGTATGTTAGCACCTTTTCTACCAATATATACAGAGTCAAAAGTCACAAGTGGATCCGCAACATTGCTCAGTCAAAATCTAGAAGCTTAAAAGTCAGCAGGGAAAGAACAGGCGCACGTTATAATATTCCATGAATTTTAAAAACTAATGCAATTATTTAATGTGTGTTTATAATCTAAACAGCTAATTCACCGACAATTGTAATACGGTATTGATGCTTAATTAGTAATTAATCTCACAATTCTCAAGTGGTACGGAACCTTGCTTTGAGATGAGTCAATCAAAAATTCTTATTTTATAAATTTGAAATTATTATTCTTCATGTATACTGTAACATTCTATTTGGAACCCTAAACCACTAAAGAAATGAAGCACCGCAGTTGGAAAATTGAAACAACCCAAGCTCGTTGATTATCCCAAAATATAAAATAACGACACAACCGATTAAAAATATGTTGAATTTGTCTTAATTAAGCAAACTGGGATATGATATGAAATTGAATTATTTAATAAACCCTAATCCAATGTTCAAGCAAAAATGATTGGACTGATAACATGGGTTTCGTATTACATTACATGAAGAAATTAAATATAATCATGCAAATCCCATGTGACGCTTTCATTGGCTAAAATTGCTTTTGGGTCTCATAATAGATTGACTTCTTCATTAATTTATCATATTTAAACACTTATATTAAAAGCACTTGTACAAGAAGTTTAAATAATTAATTTGAAATGCACTATCGACTTATATATACACATGTTTTTGGTTACTTTTCTACGTAACAATACAGAATATATATACACACAAACATTAGAAATATACAAATATGTCAATTGTAACAGTTGTGAAAGCAGACCAAAGTGTCAATTAGCTCTCTTAAGATTTAAGAATGGTTAGTGGGCGTCGCATGCATGTGCTTGCATGTACTAGTTTTGGAAGCTTACAAAAGGTCTTTATTTGCTTAATTTACAAGCAAAATAATTAGTTTTGAGAAGTAGATTCCCAAATTTTTATCATTTCTTCTTTTTTTCCTCTCTCTTATCCGTCTTCATTGATGTGTTGTACTCAAATAACAAATAGCAATCAAGTTAGATTTGGCTTATAATTAATGTAAAATAACTTTATCAGTAGTTAATTAAAACAATCCGAAAATACATTTTTCCTTTTTTAAAGATATTTAAAAATAGAAGTAAGAGTTAGTATAAGTCGTGTTCTGTTATTAATAAAATTTTAGATATTTTTATGTTTAATTACCAATTGGTCATTTGAGTTGTATCCTATATTAACTAGAAAAATGAAGTTAATGGTGTGTGTAGTAATTCTCTAGTAGGGTTGGCAATGAGATGGGATGTGATAGAATTTATCAATCATAGTCTCGTCCCGTATATGCAAGTGGGATTAAAAAACGTCTCACTTCCGTCCCTATATTTTTTTTTTTTGATAAAAATATGTTCTGATCCCGTCCTAAAAGCAGGATCTCATCCCAATTGAAAAAATTCTCATTCTTAGGCCGCAATGAGACATGATGGGACGAAATTTGCCAATTCCACTCCCATCCCGTATATGCAAGTGAGATAAAAAAAATGTCACACTCCCGTCCCTAAATTTTTTTATAAGACAAAAATATGTCTCAATATCGTCCCAAATGGAATGGGATCCCGCAGAATCTCATCTCATCGGGTAAAATTGTCATCTCTATTCTCTAGTGTGGGTGTTCTCTTTTTTTTTTTTATACGGACATACTTTTAAACTGTATGCTTTAGTAGAGTCAGATTTTATTATTATCAAATTATGAAATAACTCTATTAAGTTCATCAACATGTCCGCATTAAAAAAATTGAGAGTGTCCGTACATTAAAATGATTATATATCTATATTGTAGAATTTTATGATGTAAAAACATCAGTGGCTTGCATGGTCTGACCTCTGCACTCTTATTGATCAATATATATATACACGTAAGAATTACCCTAGTTCACAAGGAAAGGAAATCTTATCAAACTAGGAAACATATAACACGTAACTTGCTATATATATATATATATACACGTATACACGTGAGTTAACACCCCCCCTCAAGTTGGAGCATGGAGATCACAAATGCCCAACTTGCGAAGAAGAAACTCGAACTCTTTGCTGCCAAGTGCCTTTGTGAAGATATCAGCTAGCTGAATATGAGTAGACACATAGGCAGGCCGTATGTTGCTTCGTTGAATTTCGTCTCGGACAAAATGATAGTCAACTTCGATGTGCTTGGTCTGTTCATGAAACACGGGATTGGCAGCTAGATGAAGAGCAGCCTGGCTGTCACAATACATGTGCATGGGTCGTGAGTGATCAACTCCGAGAGACATCAACAACCCTTTGAGCCACTTGAGCTCACATGTAATTGTTGCCATGGCATGATACTCGGCCTCAGCAGAGGATCGCGCAACAGTGTGTTGTTTCTTAGATTTCCAGGATATAGGAGAGGATCCAAGCATGACAAACCACCCAGATAAAGAACGCCGAGATAAGGGGCAGCTTGCCCAATCAGAATCACACCACCCATAGAGTTGCAAATCACAATCTAAGCATAAAAACACACCTTGACCAGGGTTACCTTTCAGATAGCGAACTACCCGCAAAGTTGAGTCCCAATGTCGCTCCCGCGGGTGCTGCATAAATTGAGAAAGCAGATGAACCGAATAAGACAACTCTGGCCTTGTAGCGGAAAGATAAATTAATCTACCAACGAGTCGTCTATATGTCGCAGGATCAGAAAAATAAAGGCCTTCGGCCAAAGCTAGCTGATGATTCGGTTCCAAGGGAAATGGGGCTGGTTTTGCACCAAGTAATCCAGCCTCAGAGATAATATCTAACGCATACTTCCGCTGAGACAGGAAGATTCCTGTCGGATTTCTTGCAACTTCAATACCCAAAAAATATTTCAATGGACTCAGATCTTTCATATAAAAACAATCACTCAAATACATTTTGAATACTCGAATAGTTTCACTGTTGTTTTCCGAAACAATTATGTCATCAACATACACAAGCACAAGTAGATGTATGTTATCCAGATGCAAGGTAAAAAGAGAATAATCCAAGCTCGATTGAGCAAAGCTGTAAGTCTTCAAAACTGCTGCCAACTTTGCAAACCAACAACAAGGAGCTTGCTTTAATCCATATAATGACTTTCTTAGACTACAAACCATTCCAGATTCGTTTGAGGTGAAACCAGGCGGTAAGCGCATGTAAACTTCTTCATTAAGCTCACTGTGTAAGGAAGCATTGTGAACATCCATCTGATGAAGCCCCAATTCTTAGCCGCAACAACAGCCAAAAAAGTTTGAACTGTAACAAGTTTTGCAACAGCAGCAAATGTCTCTGTGTAATCAATTCCTTCAACTTGCTTGTTCCCAAGGATCACCAAGCGAGTTTTGAATCTTTCAATTGTACCGTTGGCATTGTCCTTAATCCGGTACACCCACTTACAGCCTATAGCACGCTTTCCAGGTGGTAGAGACACAACAGTCCATGTGTTATTATTTTCCAGTGCCTGCAATTCAGAATACATGGCCTCACGCCATTTAGGATCTCTTATGGCTTCAGCAAAAGAGGTAGGCTCAACTCTTGCAGTAATCGCTACTAGAAAAGCACAATGTCGAATAGAAAAATTATTACAATTAACATAATCAAGTATGGGATAAGGACTACCTGCAGGAAGTGATTGAGTGTGTGAGCATGAAGAGGGCCGCGAAGAGGGACTCAAATGCTAAACAGTATGTAAGACATAATCTTTTAACTTAATCGATTATTGCCGCTGTCTAAGATGGCGCCCCAACGCCGGTTGTTGTTGCAATGATGTCTCAATAACTTCAATGCCCCCCCTGTCATCAGAAGCATGCTTATCAAAAGTAGGAGAAGCGGGTACTGGTGATGGAGTATTAAGAACATCGCATGTATCCTGTGAATCTGGTAAGACAACAGGAGCGCTTAAATCATGTGATAAATCCTCAGCTAAAACCGGTTCATCACGCTTAGGTGCAAGCATGACAGTAGCAGTTGGTTCGGTTAGAGCCTTGTAGGGAAAGTCATGCTCAACGAACGTTACATCCCGGGAAGTAAAGAATGACGCACTCTCCAAATCATATAAATACCATCCCTTTTTACCAAAGGGATAGCCTATGAATATACAGCGACGACTTCGACTAGCGAATTTATCACCGCGATGACCACGGTTGTAGGCATAAGCGAGGCAACCAAATGACCGAATATTTGCATAAGATGGTGCCTTGCCAAATAGTCGTTCATAAGGAGTCTGGCCGTCAAGAAGAACAGAAGGTGTTCGATTGATCAAGTAGCAAGCAGTTAAGACACACTCACCCCAGAATTCAATGGGTAAGAAAGCCTGAAAGCGCAGAGCGCGAGCAACATTGAGAATATGCCGATGCTTGCGTTCAACTCGACCATTCTGTTGAGAAGTACCCACACAAGATGTTTGATGATGAATGCCATGCTCAGCAAAGAAATCAGATAAGTGTATAAATTCTGTCCCATTGTCTGTCCGTATGATTTTAACAAGTTTATGGAATTGTCTAGAGACCATACTCAAAAAATTGCGTAATACACGCCCAACCTCATTCTTCACGATTAGCAGATATGTCCAAACACCGCGAGAAAAATCATCAACAATAGTCAAGAAATAATGAGCACCACAAGAACTAGCTGTGCGATAAAGTCCCCACAAGTCACAATGAATCAATTTAAAAATATCTGAAGCTTTGTTATGGCTTAAAACAAATTTGTCATGATGCTATTTTGCTCGAAAGCATACATCACAATTCTGAAAACTAGACAGACAAGAAGCCGAATCAATAAATGGAAGCAGCTAAACAACTTTAGAGGAAGGATGCCCCAACCTTCGATGCCATAAATCACAAGCTCGGTTGGCAACACTAGATAGACCGGAGGCCGAACCAATGTCCCAAAAATAATAGAGTCCCTCTCGCTGCTCACCCGCTCCAATCAGCATCCTCGTAATGCGGTCCTGTATCACACATAATTGATCATAAAATTGGATAAAACAATTGACATCTCGAATAAGTTGCGATACAGAAATTAAATTGCAAGTTAAACTTGGCATAAATAAAACATTATTTAGTCGTAGGTGGCTCGCAAGCACAACTGTTCCTTCTGTATTTGCTATTGTCACATTTCCATCAGGTAGCCGAATAGAACAGGGAATAACATATATACTGTCGCGTAAGATTTTTCTGTTTCCTATCATGTGATGTGAGGCCCCAGTATTAAGAATCCACTCCATTGAATTACGCTTACCACTGATTCGTGAGTGGCTGTCTTTTTTACTGTTCAAAAGATTAAGCAATGTGTTCCACTGCTCACTGCTCAAACCGCTGAGACTGCTTGCAGCTGATTCCGTGCGTTCTCCAGACGGATTGTTAGACCCTGTCGCGACTTGAGCAACGTTGGCTCGAGCAAGACCTCCACGACCACGCCCATTGTTTCCACCATTTTGTCGTGAATTGCCGCGACCACAACCTGCATTCCTCGTGGCTTTCGGTCGTTCACCCCACCATTCGAAATACCCAATAAGCTGGAAACAAGAAGATGCTTCATGTCCAATCTTGTTGCAATGGGTACAAAGTACAGAAGTCTTATCACGGTTATCATGTGATCCTTGCGCGGCTTGAACGGCAAATGCTACAGGTTCACTTCGTTCTTCTTTAGCACATGTCATTGACTGAACCTGCTCCTCCTGAATGACTATGGCATAGCACGGTTCAACTTTGGCAGCGGCTCGGTGCTTAGAATATGGGACCGCACACCACCGTACACGGCTTCATCAAGACCCATCAAGAATTGATGCAACTTTTTTTCATCTCGTTTCTTATCCCATTCCACACCTAGATTACGCGTACAATTGCCGCATAGACAAGCAGGCGATTGCTCGTAGTTACTAAATTCTTCCCACAACATCTTGAGTTTTCCATAATAATTCAAAATAGTCATACCTTGCTGCTTGCAATTCGCCAACTCAGATTTGAGTTGCTGCACACGTGGTCCATTCCCAACAGAGAACCTTTCCTTGATATCATCCCACAACAACTTAGCAACTTCTGTATAAGTCACAGTTGATCGCAGGTTCGGTTCAATTGTATTTTGTATCCAGGAGACCAACATTGAATTCACCATCCACCAATCCTCTAAATCAGCCGAGTCATCAGCAGGAGGTTTCACGGTTCCATCAACAAAACTGAATTTCTTCTTGGCGCGCAATGCAGTCCGCATAGCCCTTGCCCACTCGTCATAGTTGGTTCCTCGAAGTTGCACTTGAGTAATGATAGTTCCAGGATTATCACTGGCCGAGAGAAAGTAAGGAGACATCATTGTCTTGCCCAATCCACTTCCGCTAGCCTTTTTATCTTTTGTTTTTGTTTGAGTTTGGTCTTCCATCTCGCTCTGATACCATGTAGAATTTTACGATGTAAAAACAGCAGTGGCTTGCATGGTCTGACCTCTGCACTCTTATTGATCAATATATATATACACACGTAAGAATTACCCTAGTTCACAAGGAAAGAAAATCCTATCAACCTAGGAAACATATAACACGTAACTTGCTAACGTAACTTGCTATACATATATATATACACGTATACACGTGAGTTAACATATATATAGAGATAAATTGATTGATTGATTGTTAGAGTGCAATTTATGCACTAGTTTTGCATTATTTACTTCCCTTAATATCAATGTTTTGTACTTAATAATAGTGATTTACTTGTGTTTTACTTTTGTAGGTTCAATTCTATTGATTGATGATAAAATTGAGCTATAAGATGATGTTTAAGGATGATTGTTCCCTTGGAGAAATTATGAGCGTCAGAAGAACTTTGTTGATAAGGCGTGGGCGCGTGCTGTCAACTGCGGACCTGCAGTTTTTAGTTTAACGTGTTTTGTATTTTTGGTTATTTTTGTAATTACGAATTTAATATTTCAGATATTATGATTTTATTTTAAATAGAATTCTAAAAGAGAAGAGAGAGAGAGTATTTAAGGGAGGAATCTATTGTGAAAAAGGGGGGATTTTTGGATTGGAGAAAAAGAAAGAAACCCTAGATTTAATTTTTCTCTCCTCTCTATGAAGAACTAAACCTATTTTTCTGGTTGAAGGATAACGAAGCTTTGATTCATCACTACTGTGAGATCTTTCTTGTGCTTTAATTGTTTTATTACTTTTTGGGTATTTGTTTATTCTCTGAATTAGTTTCATGATTATGTTTGTTAATTAGGTAATTGGCCACTATTTAATTATCAACTTAATCTATTGTCAATTAAAGGATTCATCGTATGAAGAATTTAATGCTTGTGACAAATAACATAACAGAGAGTTGTGTTGTGAGAATAAACAATCTAATTTAAATGAATCATCATATGTGTTGATTAGGATTTGGGTCTCTCTGGTTTTTCAGGCTGTCAATTGATTAAATTCTATGATCGTATCTAGGGTTGTCTATTGATTAGGGAAATAACCAACGGTCGTACCTTGGTTATCGACTAGTTAAGGAGAGATTGGCTATTAGAGGGTCTCAGTAGCTATAACCGGTCTATTCATGACTAATAATAATCTATATTTGAATCAATGATCAGTAGTCGAATCAAGCTGAGTTAATTCCTTCAACCAGAGCTTTCTCTAATTTGAATTACAACTTTAATTTGCATTCTTGTTATTTTAATTTGATTTTTATTATTGTCAATAATTCCCCCATTTTACGTTTTACGTTTCAAAAGGATTTAATTAATTACCGATCTCTGTGGACACGACCCTGCTCAATCACTATACACAATTTATTTAGAGTATGAATTTATTTTTGTTGGCTTCGACACCCATCAAATTTTGGCGCCGTTGCCGGGGATTGGTGTCATTTATTTAATCCTTTTTACGTTTTACTTGGTGTATGGTTCGTTCTTCTCGTACAGGTACACTTTCGTTTGATCCTGAAATTGAGAAGACAGCTCGCCAGCTGAGACAGCAGACGAAGCAAGCTAAACAACGATCATCGTCGCCTTTGCTTTCTGAAATAGATACAGTACCTGATTTAGTTGAATCATCTAGCGATTCAGAAGAACAAGTGATGGATAAACCTGCACCTGTAGAAAGAACTCTTAGAGAGTTAGCTGAACCAGACTTGAATCAACAACCACTCTGCATTCAATATATAGATTTGGAGGTAAATTTTGAATTAAAGTCTGGTCTTATTCATTTATTACCCAAGTTTCATGGTTTTGCAGGTGAAGATCCTCATAAACATCTTAAGGAGTTTCATGTTGTGTGCTCAAGTATGAGGCCACAAGGCGTGACTGAAGAGCAGATTAAGCTGCGTGCTTTTCCGTTCTCTGTAGATGGGCTAGCTAAAGATTGGCTATACTACTTGCCTCCTGGATCGATTACAACGTGGAATGGTTTGAAGAAGCAGTTCCTTGAGAAGTACTTTCCTGCTTCAAGAGCTGCCAACATCAGAAAAGATATTTGTGGGATCAGACAACTTCCTGGGGAGACTTTGTATGAGTATTGGGAGCGATTCAAACAATTGTGTGCCAGCTGTCCTCAGCATCAGATTTCTGATCAACTTCTTATTCAATATTTTTACGAAGGACTGTCATTGATGGATATGAGTATGATAGATGCTGCTAGTGGAGGCGTGTTGGTGAACAAGACCCCTACTCAAGCAAGGGAGTTGATCTCAAATATGGCTGCCAATGCACAACAATTTGGCAGCAGACAAGATGCCACTTCAAGAACGGTGAATGAGGTAAATATTTCTTCTGTTGAACAACGTTTAGATAAACTTACTTCTCTTGTGGAAAAGTTTGTTGTAGGTAATGTGCAACAGGTGAAGACTTGTGGCATTTGTTACAATATGGGTCATTCAACTGATATGTGTCCTAAACTTCAAGAAGAACCCGCTGAACAAGCCAATGCAGTTGGAGGATTTCCAGGCATGCCTCAGAGGAGGTATGATCCTTATGCACAAACATACAATCCGGGATGGAAGGATCATCCCAACTTCAACTATGGAGTTAGGCCATCAGGATTCCCACAACAGTATCCACCAAGACAACCAACACCTCCACAGTCAAACTCCAAGTCAGGTATATCTCTTGAAGAAATTGTTAAATAACTTGCGACTAACACTCAACAATTTCAGCAGGCAACTACAGCAAGCATTCAGAACTTGGAGAACCAAGTGAGTCAATTGGCAACTACGATGAGCCGTCTAGAGTCTCAAGTATCTGGGAAATTGCCTTCACAATCTGAGGTGAATCCAAAGCAAAACGCCAGTGCCGTCATCCTTAGAAGTGGGAAGGAGTTGCAAGAGCCTAGTAAGAAAGTGACAGAGCATGTAGAAGATGGGCTTGAAAAGAATGAATTGATGCCTAAATCTCAGGATGCGCAACCCACAAGAGCGAAACCCCTACCTATTGTGATACCTCCTCCTTTTCCAAGCCGGTTTGCAAAATCCAAGAAGGAGGAACAAGAGAAAGACATCCTTGAGACATTTCGCAAGGTTGAGGTAAATATTCCCTTATTAGAGGCTATAAAACAAATACCTCGATACGCTAAATTTCTTAAGGAACTGTGCACCTCCAAGAGAAAATTAAGAGGAGATGAAAGAGTTCATATGGGGGAGAATGTTTCAGCAGTTCTCCAAAAGAAATTACCTCCCAAGTGCAAGGATCCAGGTATGTTTACTATCCCTTGCAAAATTAGTAGTGTTAGAGTTGAGAAGGCTATGTTAGATCTAGGAGCTTCTATTAATGTCATGCCTCGTTCTATTTATTCGTCTTTGAATATTGGTGCATTAAAAGAAACTGGCGTGATAATTCAACTAGCTGATAGGTCTAATGCATATCCTGATGGGGTATTAGAAAATGTCTTAGTACAAGTTAATGAGTTGGTTTTTCCTGCTGATTTTTATGTACTTGATATGGAAGATGATAACTCCTCTAATTCTGTCCCAATTTTGCTAGGAAGACCTTTTCTTAAGACTGCTAGAACTAAAATGGATGTACATAAAGAGACTCTTACTATGGAGTTTGATGGAGAGGTTATAGAGTTCAATATGTATGATGCCATGAAATATCCCAGTGAGGAACATTCGGTATTTTCTATAGATGTTATTAACCCTATAGTGCATGAAGTTTTTTATTTGGATGTTGAAGATTCATTGGTAGCTGCTTTAAATAACAGTTTGGGCCTCAAAGGATTGCAAAAGGATGAAAATGAGTTTGTTTTAAATTCTGTATTGCAAGAGACAATTTATGAATTAAATTCTTTGAGAACTTTAACTCATCATATGTCTAATAATGAATTACCTTCATCTAATGCAAAACTTCTTCCATCTATTTTGCAGGCACCAAAAATAGGGCTTAAACCATTGCCTAGTCATCTAAAGTACATGTTTTTAGGAGATGATGAGACACTTCCGGTGATCATCTCTTCAAAGCTTAGTACTTTGGAGGAAGAGAAACTTATTAGAGTGCTATGAGATTACAAAAAGGCTATTGGGTGGACAATTGCAGATATTAAAGGGATAAGTCCGTCCACGTGCATGCATAGAATACTGCTGGAGGAAGATGCGAAACATTCAATTCAAGCTCAACGCCGTTTGAATCCACTCATGATGGAAGTAGTGAAGAAAGAAATTCTAAAACTTCTTGATGCAGGTATAATCTATCCAATTTCGGATAGCAAATGGGTAAGTCCGGTACAAGTGGTACCAAAGAAAACTGGTATAACAATTGTGGAGAATTCTTATGGTGAGTTAGTTCCTACCCGAGTTCAGAATGGGTGGAGGGTTTATATTGATTTTAGAAAGCTTAATTCACTCACTAGGAAGGATCATTTTCCTATTCCTTTTATTGATCAGATGCTTGAAAGGTTGGCAGGAAAATCTCACTTTTGTTGTCTTGATGGCTATTCAGGTTTTCATCAGATACCAGTTGCGCCTGAGGATCAGGAGAAGACTACCTTCACATGTCCTTTTGGAACCTTTGCGTACCGACGTATGCCATTTGGTCTTTGTAATGCTCCCGCCACTTTTCAGAGGTGCATGGTCAGTATTTTTTTAGACTATATAGAAAACACTATAGAGGTATTTATGGACGATTTTACAGTCTATGCTGATTCTTTCGATGATTGTCTCTATAATCTGAAGAAAGTGCTTGAAAAATGTATTGAAACAAACCTTGTCTTGAATTATGAAAAATGTCATTTAATGGTAGATCAAGGCATTATTTTGGGTCATGTAGTCTCTGCTAGAGGAATTGAGGCAGATAAAGCTAAAATAGATGTTATTAAATCTTTACCTTATCCCACATGTGTGCGGGAAGTTCATTCTTTCCTTGGTCATGCAGGTTTCTATAGACGATTTATCAAGGATTTTTCGAAGATAGCTCAGCCTTTATGCAAGCTTCTTCAGAAAGATGTGACGTTTAATTTTAATGAAGCATGCAAGGTAGCATTTGATAAACTTAAGGAGTTGTTGACTTCAGCTCCAATTATACAGCCACCAGACTGGAGCCTCCTTTTTGAGATAATGTGCGACGCCAGTAATTATGTTGTTGGTGCTGTTCTCGGACAAAGGGTTGGAAGAGCTGCTCATGTGATATATTACGCATCAAGAACACTTGATAGTGCTCAGTGCAATTACTCAACAACGGAAAAAGAACTTTTAGCTATTGTTTTTGCTTTAGAAAAATTCCGTTCATATTTATTGGGTACTAAAGTGATTATTTTTTCTGACCATGCAGCTCTCAGATATTTGCTCGCCAAGAAAGAAGCGAAACCGAGACTTATCCGCTGGATCCTATTACTTCAAGAATTCAACTTGGAGATCCGTGACAAGAAAGGAACAGAAAACTTAGTTGCAGACCACCTTAGTAGATTGACCACGAGTGAAGAAGCAGCACCTTTGAAAGATGATTTTCCAGATGAGCATCTCTTTGTAACTCAAGGTATGGTTCCTTGGTACGCTGACATTGTCAATTACTTAGTTACAAGAACACTACCTAGTGATCTGACGAGGGCTCAAAAGGATAAAATTAAGAGCGATGCTAAATACTATGTTTGGGATGACCCTTACTTGTGGAAACATTGCTCTGACCAAGTCATCAGAAGGTGCATATCTGAGTTTGAAATTCCTTCTATTCTTCAATTTTGTCACTCATATGCATGTGGTGGTCATTTTGGTCCCAAAAGGACAGCATCCAAGGTGTTAGAATGTGGTTTATTTTGGCCTAATTTATTTCGTGATTCATATATGTTTTGTAAGTCGTGTGAGAGTTGTCAAAAGACTGGTAATTTAAGTCATAGAAATCAAATGCCACTTACCCATATTCTTGTATGTGAAATATTCGATGTGTGGGGCATTGATTTTATGGGACCTTTTCCCTCATCTTTTGGCAATTCTTACATTCTTTTAGCAGTGGATTACGTTTCTAAGTGGGTAGAGGCTAAGGCCACCCGGACTGACAATGCTAAAGTTGTTGTAGATTTTGTCAAGTCTAATATTTTTGCCAGGTTTGGTGTACCGAGAGCGATGATAAGTGATAGAGGCACTCATTTCTGTAATCGAGTGGTGGAAGCTCTGTTCAAAAGATATCATGTTACCCACCGAGTGTCTACCGCCTATCATCCACAGACAAGTGGACAAGCTGAGATATCAAACAGAGAAATCAAGTCTATTCTTGAAAAGACAGTTAGTCCAAATCGAAAGGATTGGAGTTTGCGATTAGATGATGCATTATGGGCGTATCGCACCGCTTACAAAACTCCCATAGGTATGTCTCCTTATCGTTTAGTATTTGGTAAGCCTTATCATTTACCTGTAGAACTTGAGCACAGAGCATACTGGGCGGTTAAGCAATGCAATATGCGGATGGATGAAGCGGGAAAGCAGAGGAAGTTGCAGCTGCAAGAGTTGGAGGAGATTAGAAATGAATCCTACGAGAGTTCGCGATTTTATAAGGAAAAGACGAAGACATTTCATGACAGAATGATTTTGAGAAAGGAGTTCTCTGTTGGTCAAAAAGTTTTTCTCTTTCACTCTAAACTTAAACTTTTTCCTGGTAAATTACGTTCTCGTTGGGTAGGACCTTTTATTGTTACTAATGTTTTTCCTCATGGTGCAGTTGAGATTCGGAGTCTAATCTCTAATAAAGCCTTTAAGGTTAATGGTCATCGTTTAAAACCTTTTTACGAAGGTTTTTCGGTGAATATTGTGGAGGAATTGGCTCTCGAAAACCTATTTATGGAGATTGATACATAAATGTGTCTAGCCAAAGACATAACACAAAGGCGCTTTTTGGGAGGCAACCCAAATGATTTGTTTATTTTGGTTTTTGTTTTATCTTCTTTAAAAGAAAAAAAATGAAAAAAATGAGTTTGCTTATTTTGGTCAGAAGAAAATTTTTGATAAGGCGTGCCCACGTACTTATTAGAAAAGTACTTCTGAAATTTTTAGTGTCTCAAAGTGATTCATTACTAAAAAAAAAAAAACTAAAAATCGAAAATCATCATTTATTTATTTATTTTCGTTCCTTTCTTTCTTTTATATATTTATTTATATATACCAAAAATCGAAAATCACTGTTCACAAATCCCTAATTCAAAAATTACTGTTGATTATCGTTTTACAGCAGCATTAGCCCCAGCCGCAACCAGCAGCATCAGCTCCAGCCTTCACCGCGCAACCAGCAGCAGCAGACGAGTACGCCCAGAACCAGCAGCAAGCTCCAGCATCCCCAGCCCGCGCGCGCAGCGCGAATCAGCCCCAGTCGCCGCGCACAGCATCGCGCACCGCAACCAGCAGCAGCGCGAATCAGCCTCAGCGCAGCACATCAGTCCCGCGCGCGCAGCGCAACAGATCCGCAACGCAGACCTGCAACGCGAACTGGCTCTCGCGCGCAACACAGCAACGAACCAGCACCCGCAAAGCAAGCCTCAGCAGCGCGCACAACCAGCCCCAACTCGCGCAACAAGCTCCAGCCGAGTAGCAAGCGCAACACAACCAGCCTACGCCCTGTATTCCAGCCGGGTAAATCGAAATCCATGAGTGCAATTATTGTAACAATGCCGAAGAGGAAAGCATCTACTTCCAAGTCGTCGAAAAAGACACCCGTCGCAAAGAAATCTAAGATTGCCGCTCCCACTACGGTTCCATGGAACATAATTTCAGATTCACGCCAAGCCGTGCGACAAAGATCGAAGCATGGAAAAGGCATGAGTGTTTTGCCACTTGTGGAATCCAATCTCGGAGGGTGCCTCGCATTCGCGACTCAACAAGAGAAAGAGAGGTACAAAGATATTTCCATGCGCAAAATACTTCCAGCTAAGTATATTCATTACCCGACTCTTGAAAAATTAAATGTTAAAGATAATTTTGATTCTTTGATAGATAAGATTGGGTTGCGTAAGTTTGTTGATGTTGATTGCTTGGGTTATGTTGAGTTGATTAGGGAGTTTTATGCTACTTTTCAATTCACTATGCCGAATGATTTTACTCTGCATACCCCGGATGTCATTAAGTTTAGGTTAATGGGACGAAATTTTTCACACTCTATCACGGATTTTAACCTAGCTTTAGGATTCATTGATGATGATTATTCTACTAGTGATGAATATTTAGGAACAACTTGTGACTTTAGCGAAAATTTTGAGCCTTATGGTCTTTGGCGTAATTTATCTGTTGATCACAATGCCTATGACCCGAGTAAATCAAAGAGTTCTTTCTTACGTGATTCTGTTTTGAAATGTGTGCATCGATTCTTAGCATATAATTTTTTAGGCAAGAAAGATCACTCAGGAATTTTCTCTAAAACTGAATTTTATTTTATCTGGTGCATGTTAAATGATGTGAGGCCTAATTTAGGTTTTTGGTTAGCGGATCAATTTCAAAGTGTGCTTAAACGGTATAGGACTTTATTTCTTGGTCCATACATTACTCTGTTAGCTATAAACCTATGTGTGCTTGATCCTGACAATAATGATTTGCATCCTGCTTGCAAAAAGGAATTTTTGGATATGTCTGTGTTTGAAAGAACAGGTGTGGTCGAATTCAAGGAGGGGAGATTTCAGTTTACTGAACCATGACCCATTCAACTTCCGAAGAAGCTTTATGCTAGGAGTGGTGCTACCTCTGATGACGAGTTTGACGACGACACTGTTGCCCCGCCAACTATTCCTTCTACATCCGCACCACCTTTGAGCATTCAGTTAGAGAAAATGGAGCAGAATTTGGCCGCATACTTCGAGAGTGTGGGATTTACCCCACCATTTCCGCCAAACCCATAGACGTTATGTGGAACAAAGCTCACAATTCAGGGAAGTTTCTTTTTGCCCTTAAACTTTTATCCTTACATTTTAATTTTTATGTGAGCTTTGATTATCTTACATTGGGGACAATGTAAGTTCTTGGTGTGGGGGAGGGATTTTTGCATTATTGATGTCTGGAAGTAGTATTTTCACTCTACTCATTTATTTTCACTCTACTCATCCTTAAATGATTTTGGAGTTAGTATGCTTTATATATTATTATTTTATCTTTTCTTTTCTTTCTCACTATTTTTTTTCCCATCTATCTCAAATTATTTACATCTATTTTTTTTTCATATCATACTCTTTCATCACTCACATTTTATCTTTCATTTTTTTTTACTACATACATCTTTCTCACTTATTATCATTTTTACCTTTCCTTTTATATCTCATTCATACCTTCATCTCATTCTACACCACTATTGATGATTGATTCATTTGAAGAGTGTACATGATTTGATGGCAAATTTACCAACTTTGTGAGGATTTGAGCCTATGAGCAACCACTTTGCTCTAATTATTTTTGTTATGTGAATATCAATCCTAGTTTGTTTATTCTAGAGCTTGCTTTATTATGCATGTTGAAGCCACATTACGGGATTTTATGCATTAAAATGATAAGGGCAAACCATTTACCATTTTTCTATTCTCGCATTTTCCTTTTTCTTTACCCGAATACCTTTATTTGCTACCTTTGTTTGAGCCTTAACCATTACCCATCTAATTCTCTCCGTCTACTTAACCATTTTTCTTCTTTTTGAGCCTCAATTTAATGAGATTTTTGGACTCATTGTATGGATATATTTTGTTGCTTTTTCTACCTTGTATTAAAGTTTCTCAATTAGATCAACAAGCATTATGCTTGAATTCAATTGTGCAAGGTTCGTTTCTTTTGTTTGATTCGAAAAAAAAAACAAACAAACAAAAAAGAAAAAAAAAACCAAAAATCGAAAAAAAATGTTTACATTCTTGGTGACTTGAGTAGAAATAAGCATTTTGATATCATAAGTTCATTCAATGAGTTTATTCTTCTCGTTTTGATCTCTTTTTCTTTCGTAAACCTTTCTTTTTCATTTAACCCCATTACAACCCTTTTAAGACCCTTAGATTTTTGCATTTTATTCATGTTTTGTGGATTGAGATGTGATATATAAGCAAGCTTATGGTAATAGCATTCTTTGATTTGATTTGAGTGCATAAATGACACCCTAAACACTTTGAGTGCATGGAGTGAAGTCAATGAGAGGGTTATTAAATCTTGTTGCACTTGAATTTTGAATGGATCTTCTTGGTGGTTGAATGTTCTTATTCTATCTTATGAGATTCTATGCTTTAAAAATCCTTGTCTCTCGAATGTTGATCGACTTAATTTCTTGAGGTATGCTTGCTTAAAATTGTTTTTGGATGAGTTGAGATGAGAATTTAGTGGAGATTTGAGATTAGTCTTGAGTTATATGCTTGAGGACAAGCATCATCTTGGTGTGGGGGAATTTGTTAGAGTGCAATTTATGCACTAGTTTGCATTATTTACTTCCCTTAATATCAATGTTTTGCACTTAATAATAGTGATTTACTTGTGTTTTACTTTTGTAGGTTCAATTCTATTGATTGATGATAAAATTGAGCTATAAGATGATGTTTAAGGATGATTGTTCCCTTGGAGAAATTATGAGCGTCAGAAGAACTTTGTTGATAAGGCGTGGGCGCGTGCTGTCAACTGCGGACCTGCAGTTTTTAGT
This sequence comes from Citrus x clementina, assembly GCF_000493195.1. Lineage (NCBI taxonomy): Eukaryota > Viridiplantae > Streptophyta > Magnoliopsida > Sapindales > Rutaceae > Citrus > Citrus x clementina. The sequence continues at coordinate 14,205,082 of NW_006262139.1, read as the reverse complement.
TTAACGTGTTTTGTATTTTTGGTTATTTTTGTAATTACGAATTTAATATTTCAGATATTAGGATTTTATTTTAAATAGAATTCTAAAAGAGAAGAGAGAGAGAGTATTTAAGGGAGGAATCTATTGTGAAAAAGGGGAGATTTTTGGATTGGAGAAAAAGAAAGAAACCCTAGATTTAATTTTTCTCTCCTCTCTATGAAGAACTAAACCTATTTTTCTGGTTGAAGGATAACGAAGCTTTGATTCATCACTACTGTGAGATCTTTCTTGTGCTTTAATTGTTTTATTACTTTTTGGGTATTTGTTTATTCTCTGAATTAGTTTCATGATTATGTTTGTTAATTAGGTAATTGGCCACTATTTAATTATCAACTTAATCTATTGTCAATTAAAGGATTCATCGTATGAAGAATTTAATGCTTGTGACAAATAACATAGCAGAGAGTTGTGTTGTGAGAATAAACAATCTAATTTAAATGAATCATCATATGTGTTGATTAGGATTTGGGTCTCTCTGGTTTTTCAGGCTGTCAATTGATTAAATTCTATGATCGTATCTAGGGTTGTCTATTGATTAGGGAAATAACCAACGGTCGTACCTTGGTTATCGACTAGTTAAGGAGAGATTGGCTATTAGAGGGTCTCAGTAGCTATAACCGGTCTATTCATGAGTAATAATAATCTATATTTGAATCAATGATCAGTAGTCGAATCAAGCTGAGTTAATTCCTTCAACCAGAGCTTTCTCTAATTTGAATTACAACTTTAATTTGCATTCTTGTTATTTTAATTTGATTTTTATTATTGTCAACAATTCCCCCATTTTACGTTTTACGTTTCAAAAGGATTTAATTAATTACCGATCTCTGCGAACACGACCCTGCTCAATTAATATACACAATTTATTTAGAGTAGGAATTTATTTTTGTTGGCTTCGACACCCATCATTGATAGATAGCCACTTCACAAAAAAAAAATTGTTAATTTTTTGAGTTGACAACCAAGATCGGAGAACCTCTACCAAATAGTATCGGAGCTAGACTTTGGTACATGGTTGAAATATGATGGTTTTAAAATATCACTCAAAAAGTGAGGATAGATCTCAAGGGCACTACAACGACAATTACCCGTTTATAGTTCAATTAAAATGGACGTCAATTAAGTTAATTCAGGTTATGGTTACTATACAATTCATGTAACAAAAAATTTGGGAGATATAGCATAAATTTGGAGAGACGCTCCAAATATAACATAAATACCTAATTACATCCTTTACGATATACAATTTGATCTACCCAAACGTTTCACCTTCTTCTGATCGAACCACCCAGCTACTATACAAATATTTTCCATGCAACAACTGTAGAGCTAGCTAGTAATTAAGAAGTCCTTAACAACCCCACCAAAAGAAAGCACTTATGAGTTTTGACATTTCAATGGCCTTTTAATAAATATTTGGGCACAAATAGAACAACCGTGAGCATAATTATTAGTAGTTAAGCAATTGAACGTGAAAAGAGAAAGAAGCAAAATCTGAGCAAGTATTGAATATTTATTGATGGCACCTTCACATGTCTCGGCAATGCTTGTGGGTTCGTGGGGTTGGTGATGTGTCGGTGGAGTTCCTTCAATTCACACCCATGACGTGGCCGATTCGCTAGATCGGGTTGGTCGTCGGTGACTGGGACTCTCTATACTGTTTTTTTGGATTCGGTATGATACCATTTGGGTCCCTTCATTCTTAGTTTTTACAAAGTAGGATTATAGTTCGTCCATTTATATCAAATAGGCCTTCGACTCTTTGTGAAATGAGCAAAATACCTATTAGCTAGTATTTTATTATATATTATGTATGAAGACTAAGAGACTGTTTGTTAAATATCTAAAGTCTGAAATTGTATTGATTTCAGACATTTTTCTAAAATATACTTGTTTGTTTTTTGGAACTTATGTATGATTTTCAAACATTTACATCTGAATAGAAAAAATAAACTTTTGTGACTTTTATCTTAATAGAAAAAGGTTTGAATGACAAGTAAATATTATATTCTAAAAATATCTCTATAAAATAACTTATTTCCTAAACTATAAAATCTAATCCTCTTTTTTTGTTTTAATGCATAAGGACATAAATATCAAATAACCAAGTTTAAGATATTTTTTATTGTAAAAACAAACAAGATCCCACTTATATTCAAATATTTTAAAAAAAGAAAAATAAATGTCATTTAGATTTTCGTATTCAGACTTTAAAAAAATTCAGGCTTATTTAGATTTCAGACAAAAAAAACAAATGCTACCTAAGTATGACTCAATTTTACTCAATGATGAGTTATTTTAAATGCATTTGTTTCACAACTTAACGCTAAAAACTTGATAAGTTATATCTAGATAAACACAATTGATTCATAAAAGAGTCATATTTAAATCTTATTAGATTCTTATACATCTTTTCTTATTGATAATATTCATAAAGTTAAATATGTAAAATCAATTTTTTTAATTTTAAGATATTTGAATCAAGTGCTTAAAAAATAAACAATTTATTTAGATTGATATATACTTATGCATGCAGATTTAGTCAAATTAATTCATATTTATTTAGGATTCAGATTAAAGAAAATATTGTCTTGTGTTGTGATTGTTAAAGATAAGAATCAGAGACCTATTTTATATAAATAGACATTAGTGTCCTTATTTTTTTAAGAACATAAGATGTTAGGGATCCAAACGTTATCAACCCTTGTAGATATCTGCAACTTACTTAGCATCTTTGATTTCAATTAATGAACACCAAACACCAGAGGCACCGTTGGTGAGACTGATCAATAGTTCAACGAGAAATTGGGAATGTTGTAGCACAATATTAATTGTTGCAGATGAAAGCAACATATTGACCCATTAGCTAAATCGAGTTTTTTTTTCTTTTTTAACACTAAAAAGGATTTTAGATGTGTTTTAAAATATAAGAAAATCTTGATTAATTTTATCATACAACAAGAAACCCAATAAACATTTCGTATATATGAATGAACGATCCAATAAGCATTGAAGAAGTCTATCAATCTTGTTCATTCCACTAAAATAACAAAGAAAAAGATGGATAAGAAACCCAACAATAGTAGCTCCAAAATAAAAGATATACAAGATATTCTTAAATGTTTTATTCATAAACGATCCTTAACTAACATTAAACATTATCCACGACACATGCATGAGTACACGAGAGATGAGACAATTATAAGATATCTTATTTTAAGGATGGAATTTATAAAGTATACGTTAATGTATTAAAAATATATTTTAAATTGGAGGAAATAAAATTAAAAATAATATAAAGCAATTAGTGAGGGCACATGGAGGTGGGTTCTTTAGATTGGGGAGAAGAAGTTTGGGGGAAGAAAGAAGAAACCAAAACAATAATTCGATTCACATGCATTTGAGTTTTGAGATTTTGGACTCTTTTTTTTTCCCCCAATTAAATTATCATATATATTTTAGAAATATGACCATTTGCAAATTTCTCCTTTGGCCTTTTGGCTTACCGGTGTAAAGGGGTGAGGGAGAGGCCACATTGCCCTTTTTGTCTTTGTTGTGACCCTTCCCGTATGCAAAAGTATACTCATCACTATACGTGAGGATTAGGGATGGCAATTGTACACGCAAATCCGCCCAAACCCACCCGCCAAAACCCGCCCGTTGCGGGTAATTTTATCCGTTGCGGGCGGGTTTAGTATTATAAATTAAAACCCGCATATGGATGCGGGTGGGTTTGGTATTAACCTTATACCCGGTGGATACCCGCATGGATATCCACCAAACCCGCAATAATTTTTTTCAAATATTTTTAATTTAATTTAAATATAAAAATATATAAAGAAAATAATGTAATTAATCAAATTACCAAATAGCCAAAGGCTCAAAGTTGTGTATGTGTGTATATGGCTCATCTCTTATTCTAAAGTCATAACCTAAAGAAAACTAAAGGCATTTCCCTTCGAATTAGTATTTGAAAATAATAATCTTAATTATTATTTTAGGCATTGTGTTAGATGGGTGCTTATGGTGGTGAATAAAATAAATATATTCTTTTTGATCTTGTTTTAAATGATAATATGAAATGTAATTATTATTTTTAGATATTAGTTTGTGTTTTTTAAATAGATTTGTATAATTTATACTTAAATTTGAGAATTTGTGTTGAATTGATGTGGAAATTTTAATTTTTCATTTACATTGTTTAAATATAAAATTGAATATGTTATATGGAACTTGAGGTTATTATTATAAATTTATATATTAAATATTTGTGATTTTAAATACGGAAACCCGCAAAAGATCCGCTGGATACCATTGCGGGTTTGGTAATTGTTAAAACCCGCTGCGGGTGGGTTTTTTTAAAAAAATTAAAACCCGCTGCGGGTTGCGGGTGGGTTTGGTAATTCAAAATTTGTGCGGGTTTGGGTTTGGTAATGGCAAACCCGCTGCGGGCGGTGCCCATTGCCATCCCTAGTGAGGATAGACATCACAAAATTTTATTTTAAAATTATTAATGTTTATCGACTACTGAATAATTTTTTTTTATTATAATTTTGTGACATTCAATTTCTTTCTCTCCCACGTGAGTGGAATGCGAATCGGATATCATTTATTTTCATTTAAAAGATTTTATTAACTGAATTAATTAGCACCCACAACTACTGAATCAATCCATTTTACATAACGAGTAAATTTATATTGCCATTGTTGTAAATCAAACACCCCCTAACTTTAATACCAAACTTAACTTGAGTCTTAATTTTAAATGATAAACTCAAAAAAAAACATCAGAAAAAATCGAGGACTCTTTAACTTTGATTTAGCGACCCGATAAATTTGAATTGGTAGGTACAACTAAAATAAGAATAAATGAAATAAAAATTGAATCTGACAAAAAAATTAAAATATTAAACCATCAGGAAATCTAATGAAAAAAGTAGAGGAAATTTTTTTATGTATTTTGTTTTCATGGTCGCAATATATGAAATTTGTCATTGTCAATGCAATGCTTAAATTCTATGTTGAAAAGAATGTTTGGCAACAAATGGATAGGAATTATGGCTTGATGTAATATTGAATAGGGTTAATGCCAATATGCGACTGCCCATCAAAGTGACACTTCAAAATGCTTGTGAGTATTTAAAAAAAAAACAAAAAAATAAGTTGGAGATTAGTGTTTCTTATTGAGTTTTAAGAACATATTTATTATTCTCAGGAAATTTATAAAAATAGCCAAAAAAAATTAAGTGTTTTTCAACTTTAAACCCTCAAAGTTTTTTCTATCATAACTAGCCAAACACCCTATTTTTGGACTACATTACCCTCATCACTTTCATCAAATTTACAAAGGCATGCCACTATTCCCTTTTCAATTCTAGCACTTCCACCACTTTTCTCTTTTCAACTTAACAAACTTCATCACTCAACAAACTCCATCACTCTCAATAAATTAACAAATTTTATCAAACAATCATTACATAATTGAAGATATAATTATCAATTGGAGAGCTTCTTAAGGTTAGTTTATACTCTTACCATAACCTAAACTTTTAATCTATTGATTTTATCATTTGGGTTCAAAATTGAAGTGAGTTTTTATTGCAAACGTTGTTATTTTTCATTAACAAAATAATGTGACGTGTTAAAGTAGTTAGTTTGAGTTGATAAATGAAAATCAATCATTGAAACCCCTGAAAAATCGAGCAAAACAGAAGCCCAGAACAAGTGAGACAGGCGCTTGTCGCACATATAAGCCCACTAGTTTTATGTGTGACAGGCACCTGTCTCACTTGTTATCATTGGTTTTATGTGAGACAGACAAGTGGGACAGGTGCCTGTCTCACTTGTTCCCACTGGTTTTATGTGAGACAGGCACCTGTTCCACTGCCTGTCTCACTAAATTTGAGTTATTTTCCGAAAGTAATAACTTGGGCTACATATGTCCGTTTTAGGCGTATAATATATCGTTTTGAAGCTTACGATGAGACGAAGCAAATCCAAAATTGTATACTTCATTTCATCCACATAAATGCACTGCATATTCACTTTACTAGGTTTTATAGCGTGAAATCTTATCTCTTTTGTTTTTTTTTTATAGGTTTAATGGATTTCGTTGTACTTCAATTATGTTATGACGGTTGGTGCGACAGTCGCGGCCTCCCGCGCGAGATGCTCCCCTTCACTTCCCCTTCCCTTTCTCTTCTCTTTCTCTTCCCTTCCTTTCCCTTTCCCACATGCATGTCACCCACCACCGCCATTAAACACCACCAACAACAACAACAGCCCAAACAACAACAACAACAACAACAACATCAACAACAACAACAATGGCAATAACAACTCACATAGGGTTTCTAATTTTTGTCTTTGATTTTGGAGATCTCCGACGATTTTTAACGTGATTTAGCTTCTTTCAGCCGCCGACAACTTCCTCCGCTGCCGATCTCCGCCGCCGACGATGTATACGGGATTCCAGTGATGAGATTTTGGTGAGAGGGGGAGGAATTTGCTTGAGGGAAACGTGAGAATGAGGGGGGTAATTTCATCCACAATTTGGTGATTTGGCTAATGTTGATTGAAAAAACTTGGAGGAGTTAAAGTTGAAAAATACTTAATTTTTTTGGCTATTTTTATAAATTTTCCATTATTGTCACTCATAAATGGAAGCAATTTTTCTATGGCTCAAATTCTATGTTCAGATTTCATGAATGCTTGAATTAATTTGAAAAAAAAAATCTGAATTATTCTCACTAATAATTTTATGCACCCATCAAAATTTATTCCCCTTTAATGCCGTGTTTACAAATATGTTTTTGTTATAAACTCATAAAATTTTAAATTCATAAAATGAAGCTTTAATAACCAAAATCCCACCGAACAAAGTAAGACGTGGCACGCCCTCGTCCTTTCGACCTTTACTTAGATAGAGTTGCTATAATTAATTTATTAAATGCTGTAAAATAGTAAAATAAATAAATAATTATTTTTTATTCAGAAAAAGCCTGAACGGAAAAAGAATGGGGAAGCGAGTAGCCGCGCGAAAAGGATACGCGGGTCCCACGTAGCGTGAGGCGGTGAGGGGCATCCAGAGCAGCAAGCAAAATACCAAATGCGAACATGGTCTCTGTTGGTTTTGTTATGTTACCACAAGGAAAGGACAAAATGGTCCCCACAATTTACGCGGTTTTCTCCATTTGGGCTTTTTCCTTTTTCTTTTTCTTTTTTATTTTTCATCCAATTTTGGCGAGTAGCTTTTTTCATTGGGGTCCCTTGACATGGCATCGGTTTTCATTTTAAAAGGTCATTGTTAAAAAAATAATATTGGAAAATAATAAAAATTAAGATAAAAGAAAAAAAAATGAAATAAGGCCAAAAGTGTGATGAAATCCCAACGGTGAGATAATAGCGCCGCTTGGAAACGAAGTGAAGTGGGTTCAAGTTGGCTTGATTAAATGATATGCGATAGTGCATGTCGTAAGCTGCCTAATATGTTTAATATTTCTATTTAAAGAATTCAAATCGACTTATCTTCTTGACAAAATATTTATCGTAAAAGGATAAAATTCATCACTTACCATTTTCAACATTCTTACCAATCTCGCATGTTCCCACTATATTATCTTAATTATCATCAGCTTAAAATTAACTTTATTCTCTTTTTATTATTATTAGCGAAAAATGCATTCGCAAAGAACAAAAAAAAAAACTAAAAATAATAATTTATTATCAACAATGATCATTATTTATCATCATTAAATAAATTATTATTTTTAGTTATTTATTTTTTGTTGGTTGAGCTTGAGCCCAAAACCACAAAAAATTAAAAAAAAAAAAAAAGGAAGGAGGACCAACTAAACTAATCCGAATCTCAACTTTACCATCTTTTTACTCACAACACCAGTCATAAAAAGTAGAACATATTCACTCAACTAAGTCCATAGAATATATTCAACGTAACGGATGATAGAAGAAGTCAAAGCAATGAACCTAAAAGTATTACCATCTAACGACGCTTAAACTCGCATCAAGTGTGAACACGAAGAAACCAAAGCCCCCGTGTTTCAATCAACCAGCACATGGCAGCGCCATCCATTTGATCGCCCTACCCCTCATGTGTGGGGTCGCATGTAATCCCCCATTGGTCCACTAAAAACAAAAAAAAATTAAAATTAAAAAAGAATAGATCTGAAGAGACGACGAAGACTAGCAGTAACAAATGGGGGCATTAAATTACATTCACTCTCGAGTGTCTATTCACATTCACTAACCCTTTTCTTTTTTCACTCTTTACCCTAACGTACCCCTTTAAGTACCCCCACTTCCTTCCCGCTTTCTCCATTCGCCACCTCCTGCGCGCTCACTCACTCACTCACTCAACTCTCTGTCTCCCTCTCTTCAACTCCAACAATGGCTCTTTTCAGAATGCTCTGCTTTTTCTCACTGGCACTCTCCTTATTTGCGACGGCCAACGCCAAGATTCCCGGTGTCTTCGCCGGTGGCCCCTGGCAATCGGCCCACGCCACTTTTTACGGTGGCAGCGACGCTTCCGGCACTATGGGTATACTTTAGTTCTATCTCCTTACATCTCTCCATTTCTCATTTCTTTTTTTTCTTTTTTTTCAAAGAACTTTTCTAACGGTGATATGTGTATATATTTTTTTGTGCAGGTGGTGCTTGTGGGTACGGGAATCTGTACAGCCAGGGCTATGGAGTGAACACGGCGGCTCTCAGTACGGCGCTGTTCAACAACGGCTTGAGCTGCGGCGCGTGCTTCGAGTTAAAGTGCGGCGGCGACCCGCAATGGTGTAACCCGGGTAACCCGGCCATTCTGATCACGGCGACAAACTTTTGCCCCCCGAACTTCGCTCAGCCCTCCGATAATGGCGGGTGGTGCAACCCTCCTCGCCCTCATTTCGATCTGGCCATGCCTATGTTCCTCAAGCTCGCCCAGTACCGCGCTGGTATCGTCCCCGTTTCTTACCGCAGGTGAGTGTTGGAGTTACTGTCGATTTTACTCAAATGCCCCTGCTAAAGTTTACATTTTTATTTAATATGTGTTTTCTTTTCTTTGTCTCCAAGTTTTGTTTGAATGTCTTCTTTGGAAGAAATACCGGAAACCCGGGAAAAAGTCGGGCTGTTTAATGTGTGTTTTTATTTTAATATTTTCCCTTTTCTTTTCTTCGCAAACAAACAGAACCCGGAAATAAGTTTACTGATCAGTAGTTTATGTCGTTTATCCCAACATAGCCAACGGCAAACCGTTCAGCCCTTGTGCCTTTTTCACCCTTGTACTTTTCGGTGTTGTTTAAATTATAATTATTTTTATAACTAAAATATGCTCGCATGTATGTAATTGTTTAATTTGTACGAGGACATTGTCGTCAAATAAAATAAGGGTGCTTTAGTAATTTTACGTTTCTCAAATATTACCGGAAAATCAGGATTGGGTGGTGGTTCTAAGTCAGAAAATCTGGGGCACAGTTCACGTTCTCCCACGCGTGTGTCTGTTCACAATTTTTTTGGGACCTTGTACCTAATTACTGAAATATTTATTTTTTAATTTTTTTAACCAGTCAAGGTTTTAGTCTTCAAACGGGGCCTAAAAGTTGCCCTCAAACCGTAGGGCACTGTTAGGGCAGGTCTTAACTGCGACGTTACCCATTTTTTAAATAATTATTATTATTTTGTCTTTGCAGGGTGCCCTGCAGAAAGCGAGGCGGAATCAGATTCACAATTAACGGTTTCCGTTACTTCAACTTGGTCTTGGTCACCAACGTCGCGGGCGCAGGGGATATCGTGCGCGTGAGCGTGAAAGGGGCCAACACCCAATGGCTGAGCATGAGCCGCAACTGGGGACAAAACTGGCAATCCAACGCTCAGCTCGTGGGCCAGGCACTTTCGTTTAGAGTCACGGGCAGTGACAGAAGGACCTCAACCTCTTGGAACGTGGCGCCAGCGAATTGGCAGTTCGGTCAAACCTTTTCGGGAAAGAATTTCCGCGTCTAGTGATTTTTAATCTTTTTTCAACATTTTCATGTTTCCCGCCTTCCAAGATTTTTTTCTCCTTTATTTTCCCGGAAAAAAAATTGAAGCGAAGGAAAAGGGAGTTATGGGGGGTCGTGTTAGGTTTTTAAAGTAAAAGTGGGTCAAAATCAAAATGATGGTGATAGGTAGTAGAAAAAAGTGACAAAAGGATGTAGTGTGTGTGGGTGGGGTAACTTCTGTTTATTTTCAGTTTTTACTGTTCTTGTTTTGTTTGACTTGTTTACCGGGGCTGGTGGTAATAGTAAAAACCAGTCTCGTGGGTGAAAGTGTAGTGGCTGAAGTGGCTGCAGGAACAAACTAAAAAAACATTGTAGCCCGCAGCTGATATGATTTACTATATATGGTATAATTAATCTTCAATGTTTCAATTGTCTATTGTTAAGTAATAATGCTAATGTTGTTATAAGTAATAATGCTAAAGTTGTTATACTTAGAGATAATTAATTTCTTTTGAATATTAACATATTAATTATAATAATTTCACCAAATTTTCTACATGAAAACTTGTAATACTTCAAGCTCAGGACAAGTCAAATAATTACCAAACAAGAAGAGTGGAGGCAAGTTGAAAGTTGTTGAAGGCAAAAACCATCTTGAAATGGGCAAAATGCAAACAGTGCCACCCATTTGTCGGTGGATGTGTTCAGAGCACCATGTGCGTTTGTTCTGAGCTTTAATATTTTTTGCATCATAAATGCATGCATTTTTATCATACTTGATCGCTTCAAAATCGAGCATAATGTGAATGGTCTGTTCATTAAAAGAAAATCTTGAAAGCAGAAATAATTACTTTGTGAAACTTTGCCTCCTATGCCCACTTAGTGTTTTTAGAATGTTAATGTGTTTATACGATACAAAGAGTTTTGGGGGCAATCAACTCACAACTACAAAGAGAAAGGGTGTTACTGTTAGAATAAAGTTTGTGGGGCTTTTATTTTTGCAGCAAAATCCCACATTTTTTATGTAATTATAAACAATGCTATAATACATGACACCGTCTACTTAATCGGTAACTTTTAACTTTTATTTACAAAAACACATGATCACATCACATGTGACATTTTTTTTGGGTGGGGGGGGCATGATACTCACATTTCAAGCTTATACATAATTACCTTCCAAGTTTCAAATACATTGGTATTCCGATTTTACTTTAAGGGAAAAAAAAAAAAGGTGACAGTTTTGGTAAACAATAGGCCGGTGATAGGTTCTGTTAGGATAAGTGCGTGCTCCCAACGAGGGAGAGATTAAAAAAAAAAGAAAAGAAAAGAAATCCCGTCTGCTTGTACAGAAAGAAAAGTATATACATACATGTACAAAATATCGGGCATTTATACCCTTATCAAATATGTCATCAATAAAGAACCTTCGGTATGAAAAAAAAAAAAAAAAAAAAACAATAGGTAATATCAAATATGGACCCACTTCACATTTTGATTTCAGAAGCCTAAAGGCATGGCAACAAAATTCTGTTAGGATATATATGTTCTATCTTTCTATTTGCTGGTACACTTGACACAAGATTGAGAACCATTTAACAGATGGGCTTGTAGGGTGTATAGGGACAGTCGACAAAGGAACTTGAATATATACCAAGATGATGATGATGATGATGATCCTTTCGTTTTGTTTGAAAGTCAGGAATCCTAGCTAGCAATTGTCCGCTACAACTTGAACTTGCAAGTGCAATTTTATGTTAAATTTTGTATTTTCTGGTTACATGAACACAAAAGATTGTGTATTTAGCCCACTGACCATTGGATGGGTTAGCATTGTGGCTTGGGCCGAATGTGATTAGTCCAATAGTAGAGCTTCCAACATCCGTTTAGAACTCTTAGGGTGCATTTGGCAGCTCGTAGTATATTGTATTGCAATATTGCATTGCATTAAAGTATTATTCTTATATAATGATGCTTGACATTAAAGTAAATAGGACTCAAATCAAATCAATTTTGCCTATATATATGCCTTATATTCTCATACAAAATATTCTAGAGGAAAATGCTTATGTTCTCTCACTAAAATTCTTTATTTTAAATTTATATTTCCAAAAATTCGATAGCTAGTTTGACCATTGAAAGGTTTATGCAGGCAAAGACATTCTCTAATATTTTTCTTGTGTTTGTAGAGTATCATCTGACAAATTCATCCTCATCACCTAAGGAAGTAGACTCATAGGAGAAAATCCAAAAACCCATTAAGACCGGTCCAAAGAAGAAATTCATCATTGTCAGATTCAATAAAAAGGAAGCTTAGTCCTAAGAGGACCATCATTTGTTGTAATTACTACATAATAATTTGGGACAAAATTTGCACCAACAAGAACATAAATTTTTTTTGGTTCATAAAATAAAATTTATAAAATTGAAGAGGCTGATAGTGAGAATATAATGAAAAAGTAGTGTTTTAGTCCAATTGTTTTTCTTTTGGAAGTCAAATTACTATTGTAATTACTATACTCTTACTCATTCTAAAGAAATTACTTTTTTTTTCTTTAATTACGAATTGACATTACTTTTTTTTTTAATTACAAATCAAAACTATTTTTATTCTCCCTTTTAATATGAACATTACCGCTTGACTTTTTTTTTTTTTAAATGAAAAAGGCCAAAAAGCCTTTTATCGGATCTAAATCAATGACTTGCGCCCAACCACAGAGTTAATGAATCACTGAGTTAAAAAAGGAGCCACTAGATGGATGAGATAGATTTATATCTATCTATTCATGTATATATATTATGGTGGTATTTGGTTGGGAGGAGAGAATGTAGGAGAGGAAATTAATTTAAATTTTCTTTTTATTTCTATTGTTTGGTTTGACAAAATATATAAGAATTTAATTTCCATTAAAATTTAATATCCATCATAATGTAGAATTTGAATTCCATACTAAATAGTAAAGAATTTAAATTCCTCTTATATTAGAAACTAAAGTTTCTAAAATTACCCTTCAATTTTTTAACTTATTTAATGCCATTAATAATAATAATTATTTATAATTTTATTTTATTGATTTAATATTATAAATGGACATCCACCGAAAATTCATCGAACCACCGCCGGACCATGCTGGAAGGTCACTGTACCACCGTCGGGCTTCACCGGAAAGTCGCCGGACCTTCGCCGCCGGCCACTGGACCGCCATTTTATTATATATATATATATATATATATATACACATATTATTACTCATATAAATAGTTTAATATTTAAGGTAAAATGATAAATTTGTCTAAAGAAAAAAATTATAATTCATTTCCTTATTAAATTTTATATCAAACCAAACAACAAAATCTAATTTCACTACTCTTCTCCATTCCTTTCTTCTCCCTTCCTCTCCATTCCACTCTTTTCATCTCCTCCCTTTTCTTCAAACCAAACATGACCTATAAGTATATGCAGCTAAGCGGATAAGATAGATCTACACCTATGTATGTATGTATATTATAAGTGTGTGCAGTAGACTCATAGCGACTAATGGCCCGCAAGGGAATAAGAATTTGAATTTAATTAATAAGTATCTGTTAACTAGGATTTATTCATACTGGAATTGGTAAATATCACTGAAATGAATTTATTATAAAGAAACTCTCGTCCGCTTGTTGTAGCGTCCTCACATTCAAGTGAAATGAACATGGTTGAGACCGTGCTTTTGTCCATTTACAAAAGCTGAATGTGGTGGGGCATTTTGCAATAATAAGAAGTTTAAAGATGAATTTGGATTTGAAATAAAGTTTATATTTATGTGTTTATGCTGCATTCTTGGTGTTTGGTTACCAATAAAACAGAGAGATTGTGAAATAGGAAAATGATAGAATGCAAACGAATCTCTTAGATTTGTGTTATAACCAAATTTACCTAAAGAAATACAAATTATAACGACCATAGTAAAGGCAATTAATTCATACTGTAAGCTTTCAAAAATAAGAAACAAAATATGGGATTTTTTTTTTTTAAGAGGAAAAAAAAAAGAAAAAGCAACAAATATGGCCTAGTAATCAGGCTTATGGGCCGACTATGATAAGGGCCAAAAAAAAAAAGGTAGAAAATAAACTGAAATACGCCGTCTGTGGGAATCGAACCCACGACCACATGGTTAAAAGCCATGCGCTCTACCGGCTGAGCTAAGACGGCCGATTGCTTTGTCTCCAGAAAAACCATATATCGCATCGTTGATTTACATACACGACCACAACGCCTACCACCGCCAAGTCAAGCTTTGAGGAAGCAATGACACAGAGCAATGGCAATTGAATTAAGTTCATACATTCTCAAATCACGTTACATTGTAATTTTATTGATATTGAGAGCTCAAAGAGCAAAGACTTGATAATCCATCTGATTTCGTTAAATAAATCAGATGATCTTTGCTGATTACATTTGATTTAATTGTGTAAACTCAGATTCAAAAGGAACAATAGAAGACACGTATAAATAAATCAGTTGTGATACAGATAGACGATGCACATTCGCTAGCACAATTTGCCTGTTCTGTCAACTGTCATTCTGCTGGATGAGAGAGCCTAGGCAATTGAGAGCCTGCTATAATCTTCAAAACCAATTTTTTAACTATGTACCAATGCGGCAACAGAACCTGTTTTGAGCTCGAGATAAACAAATATACTACCTCAGAACTCTGTTTGTGCTAAGAACAAAGTTTTCTTCACCGGCAACTGTGGAGTGCAGCCTTCCTGCTGCCCAACCATTGTTCATTACACGAACCGCGGCCTGGGCAGGATCCCGAGTTACACGGCTTCCGTGAATTTGTTTATCGAATTCTGGAAGACCACTCGCCCTTCTCTCTCTCCTTCTCTTCCTTTCCTCATCTCTTTCCTTCCTCAGCCAACTCTCCACTGTTCTCTGCAAGTTATGCAATTTTAACTAAGAAAGTAAGCACAGAATCCAAATTAAAATAAGCTAAGAAAAGCCATCTCAATCAACGATGAAAAGGCGAGGGCAGAAAGTCAAGATTCCATGTTTAGATATGGAAAGCTAACCATTAGTGACAACTTGCTAGCCTCCTTAACTTTATCCATCGGCATTGCTAATTGCAACTTCCCATGAGCTACATACACCTGCAGATAATGCAAGAGTTTTGACGGTGAGAAGTATATATAATAACCCATATTTAAAAGATATTATTACCTTCTCAAAAAAGAAGAAGATATTATTACAATACTAGATAGTTCTTGAAAACGAGAAACCAAGACATACAATATGTGATGGCCAGTTCTCCAGACCATCAAATATGTGGGTTGCGTAGATAATTGTGGCACCGCGCTCTTCACATTCTTTTCTCAGAAACCTGAGGAGGTCAGCTCTTGCTAGCACATCAAGATCAACAGTTATCTCATCCAGAAGAAGAACCTAGGTAAGAGGAAGGTACATGAATAAATTCTTAAGAATATAAAGATTCTAAAGAATTCCACAAAGCGAGAAAATGAAAGCATAAGGAATGAACCAAATATAGCTGATACAATTGAAGTATTGAAAGAAGGAAATACCTTGAATGGCTTGAGGAGGCCCATGCAAATTTGAACACGTCTTCTCTGACCATCAGACACCTTGTGCATCCTCCATGATAGATTAATGTCTAACACCTAAACAATCAAGAAAACAAGATGCATATATATATTTTTTCCTTTTAAATACTGGCCAAGCCCCAGAAATCAATAGAGGTTAGCAGCTACGATTAAAAGAGAAGTCATAAGATTTTCACCTTGATCAGTTCAGCTCTTCTCTGTGGATCAATTCCTGCAACTCCAAAAATCATTTTCTCCGCTGACACATCCATTTGAATCGGAACCTCAAACCCAGCAAATGCAACCTCTCGCCTCCACTGCAAAAACATAGCTATATTTGGTTTAATTATCATGCTTCCACTTAATTTTGAAATCACAACCATTAAGGAGTTTGCTAGACACTCTTTAGCTAACAATTAGCCACAAATGATTCCATTTCAATGTTCACAGCAGTGGTGGATTAAAAACCATGAAACCTAAATCTCAAACAAACGCTAACTCAATATGATATTGCTACAACAAAATATAGTCACATTCATCCAATGCAAGTCAAGATTCACTTTGGATCACTGAATTTATATTTTAGTGAGAATTTCAAATAAACTTTTTTTTTGGGGTTAAAAATTAAAAGATAAAATAAAAATAACCAACCTCTCCTCCAAGATAGGAGAGATCACCAGACGAAGTCAAAGCGGTGTCGTGGAAAGCAGACCTTCCCAGTGCTTTCACCATTTCTGGTTCTACCATGTGCTTCCCTCCAATTATCTTTAATATCGTTGTTTTTCCTGTATTTAATCGATTAAATAAATAATTATCATTTTTTTTCAGTTTATGACAAACAATTAAAGTAAAAGAAGAGGAAAAATGGAATAAACCAGCGCCGTTGGATCCAACGAGGAGGCACCGGTCTCCAGCATTGAGAGTGAGAGTGAAATCGTTGATTAATGGAGTGGACCCCGGCGGAGGATGGCCGTCGATTCCCGGATACGTGAACTTCAGTGCGTTGATCTCCACCGTTGGTTTTGAATTCTCCATCACGGCCATCTTTCTTTCTTCGTCTTCTTCAGTTTTGTGAAATGGAGTAATGTCTGCTATACATGTCATTCGCAAGCTCACCTAACCAGGCACCGTCTTCGTTATTAAAAAAAAAAAAAAACAAAATAAAATAAAATAACACACGTCTTTTGTCTGACGGTTCTTTAGAAACCACAAAGTGAGAAAACGCTGCGTATTGAGGCCAAATTTTAAAAGCCTTTTTCTACGTGGCCCTATGACAGCCGTCTGTAAATAATTTATGCACTTTTGTTCTAATAAATGAGGATAAAAAGAGTTTGGTGGTGCTTGGTTTGAACTTTGAAGGAGAGGAGCGAAAAAATTAATTATTATTGTTTGGTTTCACATTAAATTTGAAAGGAAAAAATATTATATATTTTTTATTTGGATAAATATATCCATCATCTTTCATGTTAATATTGTTAATAAATAAAAAATAATTAAACTATGAATTAATTTAATTTAGAAAATAAATTAATAACAAAACCTTTAATTTTATATTATATTTTTAATTAATTCATTATTATTTTATAATCAAAATAAGTAACATTGCAATAACTAGTTATATATTTAAGGTAGTTTTTAAATATTTATAATTATTGAAAATAATAATATATTAGCTATTGAAATTACCCAGTTAAATAGAGAATTTTATTTATTTTTAAATTACAGCATCAGGTCCTCCACAACAGTTGATCGCCGCCGGCATTGACCGCCATTTATTTTATTGCATTAAATACATAATAATGATCGAAAATGGACGATTTACTCATGGGAAGTGTTATCTTGCAGAAAATACAGTATATGGTCGAAAATATGAGAGTTAAAAATTTTCCAAACATGTAAACACGATTTGAGGTAAATAACAACGTGTATTAGCATTTCTAATTTCATGGAGTTGTAGATCGGCTCATGAGGATTCCATTGGTACCGATTTTGGGTGAAGCGCGTCTCCGGTGTAACTCCGACGAGTCTCCGGTGACTGTCCGACGATCACTTTACTACTTTTTCTTTTTTCAAATAAGTTTATCCTATTAATTTAAGAAAATAAATATAAATTATTTGCACTTTAACTTATTTAAAATTAATTTTATGTAGAGGATAATATTGAAATTTAATAATCCAATAGATGAGGAATTTGAAATCCTTACCCATTGATGCGGAATACAAGTTCTTCAATTTGATGAAAATTGAATTTTAATGGAAATTCAATTCCTTCAAACTTTGATCCAACCAAACAGTGGAAAGTGGAAAAAAAAAATCAAATTCTTTTCCTCTCCTCACTCCTCTACCTGGAAGCAAACATGGCCTTAAGGTAATTATCATTTTCATCCTTATAGTAGCCCATGCTAAGGTAACCAATACGTCTTCAAGTTTAACACTAGTCTCAATTTTGTGTATAGAACATAGAATACCACAATTAGGGAAGGCAAAATCCTATGGGGATGGGGTCTTGAGGGATTTTTTTCATTGGGTTATTATCATTTTATTACTTTAAAAATTGACAAATATCAAATGATTACAAGAAGTATTGTCTTCTATCATTTTCCTACTACATTTTTATAAAAAATATCATTTTACTACTTTTCTGTTACAACCGTTAGTTGACCAGTTAGTTGACTAACAAAATACCGATTTTACCTTTTATGATTAAAAAAAAAAATACTTGAAGCTTATTTACAAAATCAGCTCTTCAACATTTATTCGATCATCTAAGTTTCATTTCCAACATTAAAATATAAAAATGGAATCATTAATAAGACGAATTTGTAATCCATTTATAAAAATAGATACAAAATACCAACATAATTCTTTTTGCTAGAATTATGATATATTGATTACAAATTTATCTTATAAATTATTCCATATCTATATCCTAACGTTGGAAATAAAACTTGGATGATCCAATAAATGTGAAAGAACTGATTTTGTAAATAAGCTTCAAGTATTTTTTTTAATCATGAAGGGTAAAATTGGTATTTTGTTAGTCAACTAACGGTTGTAACAGAAAAGTAGTAAAATGATATTTTTTTTGTAAAAATATAATAGGAAAGTCATAGGGGACAATACTTCTTGTAGTCATTTGATATTTATTAATTTTTGAAGTAGTGAAATGATAATAACCCTATCTCATTTGAGAAGGGTATATAGATAATTTTATATTTAATCTCTTATTTGAGGGAGGGAAAACACTATTTTTTTATCTAATTTCTTATTCAGGGAATGAATGAGAATAAGTTGGAATCCCCATTACTGCCCTATCTTCCCTTTTCCCCATTTTAATTTTTTATTTTATTTTTATTTTTGTAGAATTATTATGGAATAAATAATAAAATTTAAATTGTAAAATATTAGATACTTAGGTAAATAACAATATCAAAATATTTATACAAATAAGATAAATATTAGTTAATATAAAGACTTTAATGTAATTTAAACTTAACCACTGCCTAAAGTCCACAACCTCGCAAACTTATAATCCACAAATCAAGCTCTAAGCCACTCTCTCGTGGTCTCACTTATCATTTCTAAATTATTTTCGCTGCAGCCAGAACTACCTTGTCTTTATCTCATCATATCTTAGTGGCACATCGCGTCATTAGGGGCAAAGTAGCCTAGCTCGCAGTGTTTTTCATGCCTTAGTTAGTGACCAAGAGGTATCAATGTATCATTGCTCACGGATAACATTCACGTCAATATTATATAAAAAATCACATTATTTGAATTTTTTAAAAAGCATTATTTAAATATTATATATACCCAAAGTTTGATGGAGTAGAATGAAATAAGACCCATTCATGATCGTTCTCATTTAAGTTAAGAAACTAAAAAAACGTATCAACTACTTGGTGATCTAGGATTCTCGGGACCCTTTGTTATTATTTGGAGACCCCATTCCATCCCCTCAGGTAATTCTAACATGGATGGGGAAGGAATAGGAACATATGCGGGATATCGGGGATAGATACCGAGATGTCGGTCCCCTTCCCTCAACTCGCCTCCCTATTGCCATCCCTAACTATACTCAAGTCAAGTGTGTCTTAAGGAAAATGATTTAGTATTTAGATGAGTACTGAATTAATAGTTATTCGGTAAGAGAAATAAAAAAAAATAAAAGCACAAAATAAATCTTAGTATTGATTATTTGTTTGGCAAAAGTAAAGCTCGGCATTGAATTCTAATATGCGTTTGAGTCATTTTCTATTTTATGGGAACAAAAATTAATAAAACTTGGTTCACATTTTCTATGAGAATGTGAAAGAACAAATCATTTTTGTTTGGATTATTATCTATTAACTATTTCAAAAATTATAAAATATCAAATGACTACTGTATCTTTGAAAAACCTTTTATTTTACAATGTTTTTATTAACACAAAACAAATAATCCAACATTGATGTCATGCTAACATTATAGGGGTAAAAGTATCCTTACATTCAAAACCAAGATATAATTGTATGTACTTTAAAATTACAAGGGCAGTACAGTTATTATTGGTTAAAAAACAAGGAAAAAAAAAGGGATTACGTGAGTCCTAAATATCCAGTGTCATCATCTTCTTCTTAAAATTTTTTAATGCATACAAGCCATGCATGACATTGATGAGTGTCATCTCAAAGAAGAATTGGAGGAATTTACATGATAGTCGTGGGTGTGGAATTTCTTTATTTTTGTTTATAATTTATCTCTAGGGATACAAGATAAATTTGGAAGTGTGTTTTACATATTATTTTTTTTAGATTTGTTTTTCAATTGATTATTTTGATTTGGTTATGGAATGATGGTTTTATTATTACGAGTTTAAAGGATTCTGACAAAATAGAAACTGAGATTGATAAAAAGCATATTAATCTTCAAGCTTTGATGGCAATTTCAATTTGCTATCTTCAAGCTTTAATAACGGTTTCAATTTGATATTTTGATGAGAGCAAGATTAGCAATTTAGCACAGAAGAAAGATAATTAATCACACATATTCTTCAGCTGGCTTTGATTTTTTTTTCTTAGACTTTTATTTTATTAAAAATTTAATTAATTTTTAAAGTAAGGGCATAGTGTTAAACATTAGTAAAATGAAGCATTTTACAAAGATATAGTAGCAAAATAATATACACTAATATTTTTTATAATTATTTGATATTTTATAATTTCTAAAATAGTCAAATAATAATAACTCTTTTTGTTTTACTTTATGTATGAAGAAAGTTAAATTGATGTGCTCTATAACTTTGTGTTTGTGAAAAATACACTTGTGGAGACTACAACTTATCATTTACTTTTGACATCTTAGATATCCTATGCCTTTCACAATCCCAATGTTTAAGTGGGTTGATTGACACCAATGGGCCTTTGATCCAGTAGGAGAACCCTTGCACTTGCAATATTGAGAGTAAGGGTTCAAGCTTCCATAAAAGCATTATGATAGTTAGTTTTAGTTCTCCCTCGATTATCAAATAATTGAGTGGAACCAGTCTATTCCTCACGAAATGTGAGTGAAGTGGATACCCCGCGAATATTAGAGAGAGTTTAAAGAATCTGGGTCTCGCTTTAGAGGAGTACATGCCATGACGAATGTCCCAATTATATAATCTGTTTGTAAATATTAATTGTAATATCTGATGTAATATCAATAACAGTCATGTATAACAGTATTAAAAAAAAAAGTGAGTTGATTGACAAGTCACTTGTGTGTACGGTTGATTTTAAGTATAAACTAAATTTAGGAGGTCATCTAGGGTTCTATATTTTAGAAAGATTCAATTTTTTTTGGTTATTTTCCCAATAATATTCGAATTAATTTTTTTTAAGCCATATATAATAGAAAAATCTATTTTCTAGATATTTCTCTAATTAATAACCATCCTATAATTTAGATTTTTTATAGGAATTCTATATTTGATAATCTTAATGTTAAAGAGGTATAATTAATAATATCGTCTAAATATTAATTAATTAATTATTAATTTTTCTAAGGAAAAAAATTAACTTCTTTATCTTTATAGTTTCTTAAAAGGATGTAATTGACAATAATTTTTTTTTTGCACTCTTCTCTACAAAGAAAATTATTACATTTATTGGCTCAATTTTAAAATTAAAAAAATAGTTTCTTGAAATAATATTTATAAAGCAAGTAGAAAGATATCTTCTTAATTATTTCTTCTTTAAATTTCTTAAGAAAGATATCTTCTTAATTATTTCTTCTTTAAATTTCTTATGATCATGTTGATTTAATTCAAGATATAGTTAAAGATTGATTGAATTTTAAGTTTTTTTTTTCTTTAAGTTCAAGTTGCTCTTTTTTTTTTTTTTAAAGTTCAAGATGCTAAAAGCAAAAAGGCCTCATAAAAAATTTGACCCGGCCTTGGTCTGATCGAGTTAACCCAAAAATTTCAGACTTCGGCCTGAATTCCAGGGTCCAAGGCCGGGTTAGGTTTCAAGGTATCAAGGCCCAATTATGTTTTGATCAATGTTAGTTCTACCCAAAAGTCTTGACGCAACGATTGACCCTTAAATTAATTTTTAATTTAAAAAATAAAAACACAACACTTAAACACATTACACAGAGTCACAGACAATTCACGCGCGTCTTATGTATATTTGTCTCTACTTCATATTAAAATTATTTGGGCAATTTACATAAATAACCACAAAATTTTATGATTTTTCCATTTTAACCCCATAAACTAATTTCTATCAACATTAGCCAAAAATAAAATTTTCAGACCAAAATACCCCTCTCACTCTCTCCCCCAAGACTCTCTCTTTCACGTAATCTCTCCTAGAGCCAAGAACACCCATAGTCGGCAGCGACGGCTCCACCCATCATCGGCGTCTGATCTACCTTCTACGGCAGGCTGTCTGTCGCACCAAATTACAGTTTTTATTTTTTTTTTAACGTGAAATTAATTTTTCTATTATTTTATTATAAATGTAATCTAATAATGTTAAAAATATTATAGATACATGGTGAAATCAAAAGTATAAAGAAACAAATTGGGCAGGATGAAGTTAGCTTATGTCGATCACTTTCCGGGGCGAATTTCGAGCATATGTAACTTTTCTACGGTCGTAAAAGCCATCGAGCGAAAATTAACAAAACAGCAGCTGTATCTGTTCAAGAAAGACATATTTGAGCATTTCTTGAAGTGCTGAAGCTTTCCGTTTAGTGGTGTAATTTTGCACAATATTTTTCCTAACAAAAAAAAAACATTCACATACTCCATACGGCCATATTTTAACGTCTTCCACAAACTATCATAACACAATTCAAGCACAACTGAATCCATTAAGCCTGAAATTATAAAAAAAAATTAATTGCGCACTATCAAACTAATAAAGAGTCAGTTGCAATGAACATGCACCTGTCGCACTATCAAACTATCAAACAACTGAATCCATTAAGCCTGAAATTATTAAAAAAAAATTTAATTGCGCACTATCAAACCAATAAAGAGTCAGTTATAATGAATCTGCCTTTTGATGTGACCGATAGACTGTCGCATGAATTTAGTGCGACATGTGCATGTCGCACCAAGATTCAATCGCACTAAAACTCTCCGTAAGTTTAGAAAATAACTCTTACCACTTAGTGATGCAGATTGGTGTTGGATCCCGATGGATTATGATTGGAGTTCACTTTTACCGTTCGCCGTCGGCGTTTGCCTTTGCCTTTTGCCATCGTCGGCGTTGATTCAAGAGTGTAAAGCTGCGTTTGGTTTGATAAAAGGGGAGAAGGAAAGTTACTTTAGTTTGTAAATAAAGATAATTTGGGGAGAAAACTTTGTGTTTGGCTAATGTTGATAGAAAAAAATTTAAAGGGTTAATTGTGAAAATAACAAAAGTTTTTGGGTTACTTTTATAAATTTCCCAAATTATTTTATAATTGATTTATTTCCTTCTTTGTAATTTGGTTAAATTGTTATAAAATGTTGCATTGTTGTTAAAGCTAAATAATGTATTAAATTCCTTACAACCAAATTTAACATAAAAATAGAAAGTATTATTAACAAAGAATCAAGAATAGGAGTCTCATTTTAAAACAATAATTAAAAGAATAAAAAAGAATGGTCCAACCCTAACTTGATGAGGGCCGCGCTTGGCCTAACCCTTCAAACTAAGAGTTGGATTTTTTAAGGGATCAAGCCCTTCATTTCGGTTATAGGATCAGCCTAAGGCTTGGACAACCATGAGCCCAACCCGATTTATTGACATCCCTATTTATGTGTTAATTGCATATGCTTTTCTTTTATGTTATGCCCAAAAAGAATAATGATTTTATACAAGGGATCTGCTACCTTACATAGTGTGGGTTCCACTTGGACCTACCAGCCTTGTGAAAGGTTATATCTTACGTTGCATGTAAGGTAGCAAAAGCCTTTATACAAACCATTTTATACAAAGACGTGGCATTACATGAGTGGTTTAATTAATGGCTCACATTATTTTTTTAATTTTTTTTATATTTTTATTCAACTAATTATATAATGTTAGATCTGTTTATACAAAAATAATTTGTACAAATTATTGCAACTATACTATTCCTAATCTAACTAATTATTTCATTTCATTCAACTAATTCTTTTATATTTTCATTCAATTAATTATATAATGTTAGATATGTTTATACAAAAATAATTTGTACAAACTATTGTAACTATACTATTCCTAATCCAAAATCACTTCTTTTAATCATTTGTGCTTAAATATTGTGAGTATTTTTGTCTAGTAAAATAAAATTAGAAAACATAAAAAACTTTTAAATTAACCATCACCAAATAAGTTTTTAACTTTAAGAAAAATAATCCATTCACCATAGCACCGTAGTCCATATCATTAGCAGGGATGAATTAAAGGAAATTAATAAAGCTGTAAATTTACTTGTTATTGTTCCAATCCACAGGGAATAATTTGTTAATAAAGAAAAAATTACAAAGACCTTTTGACTCTCTTCTTCTTGTTCTTCTTGCTTCCAAGTTAATAGATTCAGAAAAAAAGCGTTTTCCGATGGCAGCAATTTATAGCCTTTACATCATCAACAAATCCGGCGGCTTGATTTTCTATAAGGTACCATCTCTTTTCTCTCTTTTATCAGCTTCACTTATAGAAAATCAAGAGTACTTTTATTGAAAAAAAAAATATATTTTTTTTTTCTGAAAAAATAAGGATTATGGATCTGCTGGGCGAATGGATACGAATGACAGCTTGAGAGTGGCGAGTTTATGGCATTCGATGCACGTGATCTCTCAACAGTTATCGCCAACCACAGGCTGTTCTGGCATCGAACTCCTTGAAGCTGACACTTTTGATCTCCATTGCTTCCAATCTCTCACTGGTATTTTTTCCCTTTCATTAATTGCTTAAATGCTGCTCTTTTTTTTTTTTTTTGAATAGATGGGCTTTCTTGCATTGTAGAGCTAATTCTATTTACAAGAGAATTTGAATGGAAATTATGAAAGGGAAATTTAGGAAGAGAATGCAATTTGAAGAACAATCGTGATTGGTAAAATGTACTCTCGCATTGCCATTTGTTTTGTGAAGGGAAATTTTGGCTTCAAACGTCATTTATGTACATTTCCCTTTTAACTACAATCCTAGATAGACTTGAATTCATACCAACTGTTAGGATCACTTTAACCTCAACCTTGTGCAAAGGGAGTGAACTCAAAATTATAAAAGTAAATTAAAAAAGGAAAGGAAAGAAAGAAAGAAAGAAAAAAGTACGTATCAAATAGGCCTATTGCATTTCAGATATGTGAGGTAAGAACTCTCGGAATGTATAAGTTATACCCATGGTTAAATGTAGAGTGCATTAGGAAGTAAAATGCTTTCATACAGTTGGAATCCTTTATATATATTTTGTAGTATTTGGATGGTATAGACTAAGATGTTTCTGATAAAAAAGCATTTGAAGTTATTTTTGGTTTAGCGCACATGATATTCGCTCTTAAGATAGCACTCATTGAATTATAAAACCGATTGGAATGGTTTCTGGAGAAGCTTTTGATATGTGCTTCTTAGTTTTATGTTTGCAAGTACTCTCACACCTCAAAAGGGTTGTTCTGACCTTTCTTTTGGTGTCGATTCTTGTGTCTTTTCACCTTTGCAGACTCTTAGTATTGATGTAAATGTAGGGGGAGCAAGTTTTGACATGACCTGCTAACACAAGACAAAGTAATGGGTTTGGTTTGGTTAAAATTGACATGATTATTAAAGGGCCGTTTTTTATCACCTGTTTAATAATCATGTTGGGTTCGGGTTTAGAATTTCCCAGACAATGACCCATTTACGACACAATTAGCAATTTAATTAATCAAATTATTTGTGGTATTTTTCTCCAATGAAACTATGTTGAATTTGTCATATTTTAAACAAAATTGATTAGAGCTTGAGGTTGTAATATAAATATTTTGGATGATATGTTGAATGAGTATTTTTAAAAGAAAATAAAATTAAAAACTATGTTAAATTGTTGATATGATAATAAACAGATTCGGTTCAGGTCGACTCAAATTTTACCCGACATGATTACAAATATTGCCGCACTAGGTTTACAAACATTTGATTAATCATTGAGAGTTGAGATAGTTATAGCATAACTGTTTTTATTGTGATGTAATGCTGGCATTCTTCTCTTACAAATGGTTAATTTATAACATCTTTGTTTTTCATTTCAACATGCAGGGACAAAGTTCTTTGTAGTGTGTGAACCTGGGACTCAGCACATGGAATCTCTATTGAAAGATATCTATGAATTGTACACGGATTATGTATTGAAGAATCCCTTTTATGAGATGGAGATGCCTATACGATGTGAACTATTTGACATCAATCTATCACAGGCAGTACAGAAGGATCGTGTTGCCATGTTGGGGCGATAAACTCCTCTGAAACATACATCATACTAAATTGTATTTGTTATGCTATCTTGATTTGTTTCTTTGCATTCGTGCAGTAGAAGCTTAATTGGTTGTAGTTTGTGTACGAACATTTGACTGATCTTTGACAAAATCTGGTGTTTGGTCATCGATGCAGAAATCATGTAAGATGTTAGATATTTTTGTTTTTGTTTCCACCAGATGATCCATGACTTTATAATTAAGTAGCTGAATCGGGTTCAATTGAAAATTCATCTCACGTATACATTGGGGGGAAAAAAAACCCAAAAATATACAAATAAAGTTTAAAAACAAGATTGAGAAATAAAATACTCTGATTGTATCAGAGATCCATACATCCAATACTGCTACATATACAATCATATGGTTGCATAATCAATCCAAAAACAAAGAAAAGGTACTCAAATGAGCTCAATTACATTTTCATGTAATGTTGTTGAGCTCAATTACATTTTCTCGTAATCTTGTACACATTTCCGCTCTGATTTCAAATGTAACACATATTTGGACTACTCTTAGACTGCTTTCTTGCACGCTCAAAACCTGAATTAGACCAGAAAACATTCACTGCATAAATAGATTATCCTAAACTAGAACTGTACACGGCTCAATCATAGATATGTATAACACGTGTCACGAACTCTTCACCTTCAGGCATGAAATCTTTTTTTTTTTTTAAAGAAAAAAGAATCCTGCACCAAATTACTTTCCTCTAAATACGTAGTGGGGAAGCAGAAGGCCTTGGATAAGTAGTTGCTCGACCCTTGAAATGAACGTGACCTTTTGCCTGGTGTTCTTTTTGGGGACGTTTGTGCATATTTCTCAACTCCTGAAGCTGTTCTAACTCTTTTACCACTTCATCCATGTCTGGCCTTAATTTGGGTTCGACAGATAGACATTGAAGTGCAAGGCTGGCTGCCTTTTGTGCCTGAGGCAGTGAGAACTGGCCTTCTAGACGGGGATCAAGAACACGAAATATTCTGCGTTTGCTGGTCAGGTAAGGTTTTGCCCACTCCACAAGATTGTGTTCTCCAGTTGGCCGGTTTTTGTCTATAGCTCGTCTGCCAGACAATATTTCAAGAAGAACAACTCCAAAGCTGTATATGTCGCTCTTGGCGGTCAGATGACCTTGTCAATAAGAAAATGAAATTAGTGAGCAGGGACATCTATACATTTCCGTTCAGTATATTCCAACAATAAAGGATGATTAAATGCAGTTCAGAACATAGCAGAGATAAATGAGGAAAAATCAATCTTTGATCTACCAGGAAGGCTGGTTGTGGATTAATTATCCAACCATATATTGGACAGTTCTGAAAAGAATGTTAATATTAACAAATAAAGAACATTTATAAGGATAAAAGGCATTAAAACTAATTCTAACAGCAAAAGAAGCAGGTATAGGAATCTAGGATTTGTGGAACAAACAATAGAGGTAAGCAGCACCTGTTGCTAAATACTCGGGAGCAGCATATCCATAGGTACCCATGACCCTAGTAGATACATGGCTCTTATCACCAGTTGGTCCATCCCGTGCCAATCCAAAATCAGAAAGTTTTGCATTGTAGTTCTGGGAAACATAGACAAGCAAATCAGCAGCAGAACAGAGAAGCGCAACTTAACCATAAATCTGAAGGAATTCAACTATTTAAAAACATCGTTCAAAGGTGCAGCCTAAGCCATACCGAATCAAGCAGGATATTAGAAGCCTTGAAGTCACGATATATAACTTTTGGTTCAGCACTGTGAAGGAATGCCAGACCATTTGCAGCACCAAGGGCAATTTTCATCCGGAGGCTCCAAGAAAGAGGCTGGAAGTATGACCCCCCTGTTCCAATATCAATAACAAGGCTTCAATTACAATTTAAAATATTATTAGAGGCAGTACTATTGGAATATGCTTCCTCTCCCACCAAAAAAAAAAAAAAAATTAATGCTAAAAATGCTACAGTGTAGATAGGATGTAAGAAACTTACTCCTAAATAGATGATTTTCCACGCTACCTCGAGGCATGAACTCATAAACCAGAAGCCGGTGATCATCCTCTAAACAGTAACCAACCAACTTCACAAGATTAGGATGATGCAACTGCCCAAGATAGTTAATTTCTGTCTGTATTTCAAAAAATATGATAGAGAATCAATAACATGCTGTAAGAGATGTACTTAGAAGCAGTTCAATTAATGGCTTCTATAAGTTAACATCACCATTTCCTAAAAAACGCACTAAAATATAATGGTCATGTCGCTTGGAATAGTTGATTATAAAGGCTGTACCATGCAGATGCTGTATCATGCAAAGGCAACTTAGAAAAATTAATAATAAGAACTCATTTCATATAAAATCCTAGGTTCTCCTAATCTGCTAAGAGATGTGAAACTCTGGTGTAATTTTAACGCAAGAAGTACTGTGGATAAGAAGTTGATGCCGGTCATGGAAAATAAATGTGAAGATATTAGAGGGGCCAGATTTAAAACTTACTAGCCATTCCTTGTGACCCTGGAAACCTTCTTGGTTAAGCCTCTTCACAGCAATTAACATGCCAGTACCAGGCCTTGTAGAAGTAAGTGAATGCTCGTCAACCCATCCTTTGAAGACAGAACCAAAGCCGCCTTCTCCCAAAACACTATCAGGGCGGAAGTTTCTGGTAGCTGTCTTAAGGTCGCTGTAGCTGAAATTCTTTATATTTGATGACTGCAAGATCTCACCCTCACTCCGTGGTGTTTGAGGCAGGGAAAATGAAGAGGCCTTACCACTGGAACTGCTTAAACTCTTTACATCTCTGCTAGAATATTTTGAATTCACATCTACAAAAGAACAGACACAAGGATTAAGTTTTTCCAGAGAAAAGCAATTCAACATCATAAATCATTCGACCTAATGTGGAACTGCATTTCATTTCGGTTATAAAGGAAAAATCTGTAGTGAACAAGGCTCGAGGCTTAGAAAATCCTAAGTATTTTATTTGAGCCTATTCTGACATTGTATTTCCGTTCTTAAGACAGGTATATTATTGGCTTTTTTGGCCCTAAATGAAAGGTTTACTTTGCTCTCAAAAATAATAATAATAACTCATTACAACAATAATGACTAGCAATTATATTGCAGGAAATCTTCTAATAAAGTCTCAAAAAACAAAATTCCACTGCATTAAACTTCAATTCCAATGAAAACAAAAGGCTTGTAATACCTAAAAACAAAATTCATTACAATAGCCCAATAGACTCACAAAAGGACGTTACAGAAAATTAAAACATTCTTAAACAAACCCATTAACCCCATCTACAAAAACAATCACTATAGAAGTATGTATTAATCTCAATCAATAGAAACAGTCCCCAAAATAGAAGCTTTCAGCAATCGAGATCAATACAATTAACCAAAAAAAAAAAAAAACATATTTATTTAACAATCATCAACTAAACAGCTAACAACACAAACTAGAAAACTACCAGTATGAGAAGGAGTCTCAGCCTTAATCCTGTTGCTACAGCAAGCTCCCATCCAGACAAAACAAAATACCCAGATCTTATTTAAAGAAATTTTTTTCCTTTATGGTTTTGTTTTGTACTCTCTCTTTCTATCCTCAATGAAACAAACAGAACCCAGAACTCCAACTCAACAAATGATCACAAATAGATTTTGGGTGTGATCTTTTTCACTTTTAGGGTGGGATTTGGGTTCAATTCTGGATTAAGAAGCACCCAAATGAGAAGTTAAAAAAAAAAAAAAAGGTCTTTGCTATTGTTGATTACTTGTTTGCTTTTCCCCTCTTTTTGTTAAAACCTTTTTAGACTTCGCCAACCAAAGCCGGTTGACTGGCCTTTTAGCTTCCTTGTCTTTTCTGAGTCCAACAAACAACCATTAACAAGAAAAAAAAAAACAATTCAGGTTCTAAATTTCCAATGTTGCGCTAATAACATATGACCCCTTTTATTTATATATTTTTCCAAATTAAATATATTGTTATTAATTGTATAAAAAAGTCCACAATCCATTTTTGCAGAGGTGCTGAGGTGCCGAGGTGGGGACCTATTTGATTCAAATGGAAAACGTATGCCTTAACATGAGAAAATGTAAGAAATTGGAGATACGATGTTATTATTTCCTCTAATATTTCATTTTTGGATTGATGAGAGAGTTTATTTATGTCACTGGTGACGTGATTAATGGGTAATGACATCCTTACCATTATCTGATTGATTATTTGATTTTGGCTGCGGTGATTCGTGGCCGTTGGATTCTATTTTGAACAATTATTAGTGTAGTTAGATCCCTCAATGATTAGTCAAAATTGATTACTCGCCTTTTTGGTCACAATAGAAAACGTGACAAAAAATTGGTCCGCTCTAGCATGTGCAGTCTCTATCTACCGTTGGATCCATTATAAACTTTTTGGAGATCTATGATTTCAATTTTAAAATTCAGAATATCTTTGATTTTTCTTCCAACTATTTTGTAAGAAGGGCACTGATCTTTATAGGAAAAAAAAACTAAAAATAAAATCTTATAAGCGAATTATTCCAAAAAAAAAACAATTTGGGTTATAATAAATTTATATTATGATTTTAGTTATTTTAATATATAAAAGTGCACAAAAAATTTGTAAGAACTCTTTTATGACTAGTATGAATATTTAAATTTTAATTTTTTTATCAATTTAATTAGCTAATTATCTTTTTGTGGTGAAATAGATATTCCTGTCAAAGTAGAAATTTTAATTATGCTATTTAAACTTGACATCAATACTTTTTTAATTATAAATATCAATAAGTTTCTGACTGTAATATAATTAAAAAATAGTAGGGACTAAAAAATAAAGATCCACCTATATTACAACAGTTATACCGTACCATATTTTTTACACCATACAACAGTTTTACCATATTCAATAATATTTTACTTATTATTTAAAAAAAAAGATGTGATTGCATATTTTAAAATTTCCAAGGACAGGGGTCAATGATGATGCCGGTATTGGCTGGGAATGCAACCCATGCAATAAGAACAGCATTCATCATTCTTTCATTATAGAATTAAACGACCAAATATATTTAAATTAACAAGATCATAAAATAGTTCAATTTAATCTGACTCAAAGAAAAAGTAGTCGTCATGTATAATCATACTAATATAGGTAGGTTACAATGCATGTATCAATGACCAAGACATGCAACAAAATAAATTTTATCTAATTTGACCTTTTTTTTCCTTGAAGAGAAAGAAAAAGTTGACCATAAATTTGGGCACGTCTCCATGTCTCACTAAGCAACCACTATGCAAAATTTTAGGTTCCCACGTTGGGCACAAATTGTTACATTCATCCTTCAATTCCAATCATTTGGAGAATCAGCTGATGGAGGATCTAAAAATTATATAAATTAATCATTTAAATTAAGAACTACAGCCACGTCCATATTGATTGTTGAATCATGATTTTGGTTCGATAGGGAAATAATGAAAGATCATAAACTTAAATAGACAATAATATAAAATCTATATAATTGAGGAGACTAACAATGAGGGTCATAATGCTAAAATCACAAACACTAGTGGGATGAAACGAATTATATAAACATAAAAAGGGTTAAAATAAACTTGGCGGAGAGATTTCCCCCTATTAGTAATTACACATTTAAAATTCCACAAAAATTCTTAAAATTGTTAAGAATTTATTAAAATAAATGTGGATGTTTAAAATATATATCTCTTAATCTCCCCACTATCTACCATTAGTAATCTTTGTCTTCTTTATAACTCCCAATATCTTACAAGGAATTATGATCTATAATGTTTCCATTAATTTCATGGAGTGATTATGTAACTATAAAAGAAGAGTTTATCTCTTTGTTTTGTACACACTTGAAATGAATAAAATCACTCTATAATATAGTACTCTCTCATTTTATTCTTTGTTCTGTGTTGCTTCTTTATTTAGTGTTGCTAGCTAATAATTTTTCTAACAAAAATCATATTATTTTGTAAATAAATCCCACTTATTACCAATTTACCCTTACCGTAACTAATTTTCTTCATTACTTTTAATCTCCATGGGCATCCTTTTCAAGTTGTAAAAAGAAGTCAACACAAGAAACTATAATGGAAGCAATTGACTACTACTATCAGTTTATCTTGAACAAATATGCAATTGACTGCCACTGTCAATTTATCATGAACAAATATGCAATTGACACTGAAATATTGGCTCACAAATAAACCTAAATTATTCATGTTGATTTTTCTAAATCAATCACACAATTTATTTTATCAAACTGAAGTCATACCTTGTTGGTTGATGTGGAAACAAATCGTCACAAATCTACAGGTATAAAGAATAGAATCCCTCTAATCTCCAAGAATGGATTGTAACGAGCTTATGCCACTGATGTTGATTTTTTAATCTAGCATTGTTAGATCTTTAATCCAACGTTGAGAAGGCTTACCACACGAATTTATAGAGTAATTCAATGTTATGAATTCAGGTACGCTTCTGTATAATTTTTTTTTATTCTTGGTGATGCAACATGAATGTTCCTGGATTATAGGAGATGGTTTTTACTAAAATGATTTCTTGTTTTAATAAGTGGTGTCAGAGCCTTTTCATGATGCATCATTGAGAATTGAATTTATTTTGATTAATGATTCAATTTTTGGTACTCTCAAAATTTAGTATCATTGAATTTGAGAGAGAGTAAGATTGTTTTTAAAGGATGAATTAGTTAAAAAAAATTGATTTTTTAAAGAATTCAAGCCTACGACAACCTAACCACCATTGGCGTCTGGGTAAGGCATGGCTATTGGGCCACGTCGTCAAGCAAGCGATGGCCTGATCAAGTTAGCGTCAAGAAATTGAAAAAAAAGATCATTTTTTTCTTAAGGATTATAACCGGTGGCACGACAGCCTCCGTTGGCGTTCAGGAAAGGCACGACCCAACAACCGTGCCATCAAGCAAGTGGCCGCGGTAGATCAAGTTGAAAAAAAAAATGAAGTGGCTGTCTTTTCGGCTAGCAAAGGAGTGGCCATCAGGCCACAACGACTTTGGTTAGAAGAATGGAGAATTTAAAAAAAAAGTTAGGGTTTTGGATTTTTTATTTCCCGTTGGTTTAGGTTGACTCAAATTGGTTTAGCCTTGAATAGTTCAACAGTTGATTGGTCAACCGTCAACCTTTAACTGTTGACATTAACCATTGACCAGTCTTCGAGCTGAAATTT
Organism: Citrus x clementina; assembly: GCF_000493195.1. NCBI lineage: Eukaryota > Viridiplantae > Streptophyta > Magnoliopsida > Sapindales > Rutaceae > Citrus > Citrus x clementina. Next base: position 14,171,316 of record NW_006262139.1, on the reverse strand, counting down.
TTTATTTTTGGTATTTTTTGGTGTAATTTTAAATTCAAATATTTGTAGTTATATATATATATATATATATATATTAAGATAAATTAATTGAAGCAACATCTCGCCAAAGTGACCTCTTTTATGAAACTTAATTTATTTTCGAATATAAACGGTTCTGTTTATGTAATTTTTGTAAATATCGATCGGCCCAAAAGAAGGTCCATGTTGAGTAGAATTACATATGTACTTGTGGTAATAAACACGTGATAATTATTCGGTTTTACATGTGAACAATAGATCGACCCAAAAGAAGATTTGTTGTTTGACATGTTCTTATTATCATTGTTTGATTACTACATTAAGATATTACTTACAAATTAATATTTTGTCGAAAGATGAAATATTAATGGAGTGTCCGGTATCTTGAGTGGGGTTTACCTTTATTTGAATTTATTTTTGTTTTAAGACTTACAGGAGCTTGTTTTGTTTATTTGTTATTCTCTATTCAGTTATGTCTGTTACTAATATTACCGAAGAGAACTTTTTAATAGTTTTCGCAGATATGGATCTTGACATTGCGTTAAAGATTGATTCTTCCCTATCGTTTATAGATGAAAATACCCCTGATGATAAAAGGAAAACAGAAAGGTGGGAGAGATCAAATTGTATGTGTATCATGATCATAAAGAATGTCATTCTGAAAGCATTTAGGGCTTAATGTCTGAAAAAACAGCTACAACTAAGGAGTTCCTTGTAAAAATTGAACAAAGATTTGTCAAGAACGAAAAGACTAAAATTAGTATGCTCTTGACAAGCCTAATTTCAATAAGGTATAAGGGCAAGAAAAGAAATAAGGATATGGAAGCTACAAATACAACACCTCAATAGAAACAACAAAAGAAATTGGATAATCTGAAAGGTATTGCTTGTTTCTTTCGTAAAACTAAAAGGCATGGTTTGATTTGTTTTGAGGTTAACTTAACTTTGACACTTAGACACATGTGGTGGATAGATTCTGGAGCAACAACTCACATCAGTGTGTCTATTCAGGGTTGCTTGAATTGCCAAAAACCTAATGATGGTAAAAGATACATGTATGTTAGCGATGAGAAGATAGTTGAAGTTGAAGCAATTGGAAAATATAGATTATTATTAAAGACCAGATTTTTTTTTTGATTTTGATGAAACATTTATTGTTCCATCTTTTAGGCAGAATTTGATTTCCATTTTCATTGTGGACAAATATGGTTATTCTTGTTTATTTAGAAATGAAAAATTCAGTTTATTTCATGATTCAAAGTTGGTTGGTTTTGGTTCTTTATCAAGTAATGATAGTCTTTATCTGCTTGATACAATAACTTCATTTAATGAATCCTTACAATTTAGTACATGAGGTTTAAAGAGCAAATTAATCAATGAGAATTCAGCTGCACTATTGCACATGAAATTGGGTTATATCTTCATATGGAGAATAGAGAGACTTATGTCAGACGAAATTCTTGACCTTTTAGATTTCATAGATTTTAATATATGTGTTAATTGTATCAAGGGGAAAGAAACCAACAAAAAGATATTTAAAGCCAATAGGACTTGGATGTCTTAGATAGGGATGGCAAATTTTTCCGGACTTGGCCCGGACCTGGACAAACCCGAATGATCCGGTCCAGGTTAAACTCGGACCGGGTTCATGAAAAATGCGGATCCGGGCAGTATTTTTTCAAACTTGGATACATGTGGGTTCGGTTGCGGGTTTAGCTGAACCCATTTCCGGGAACCCGGATCCGCACTACAATATTAATAATTTATTAATTTATTAATTTTTATTATTAAATATAAATATAAAAGCCAAAAGTTAAAATAAAAGAAAGAAAAGAAAAGAAACCCTAAATCCCTACCTCAGTTGCCACCTCTATTTTCTTCTTCCTCAACATCAATTCAATGATTCATCATCTACGATAGTCAATTCATCATCAACAACAATAACAATTAATATTATCCTCAAAATCAATTTAAATCATTGTCAATTCATCATTGATAACAATCTTTGGCACCGTCAAATTCGATCTTATCTCTCTCTTGTTCGTGGATGCTGGATCTCAAACCTTGCTCGATGCTTTCATGGTTGCCTCCTCCTGGGCTCGCCGGTGCCTCAACCGACACCTCAAAGAAATTGTTAATCCACTTTTACCGGCACTCGATCTCATCTCTCTCTTGTTCGTGGATGCTGGATCTCAAACCTTGCTCGCTGTTCTCATGGCTTGGACTCGTCGGTGCCTCAACCGACACCTCAAAGAAACCGCTAATCCACTATTGTCGGCGCTTCGGTATTTATTTAATTTTTTTGTTGTTATGAACAGCCAAATGCAACATTTTAACACATAATATTGATGTAATTGTAAATTTTATTATTGAAGTAGGCAAATTTAGCTCAGATCCAATGAATTTGTTATTCCTTTTTATTGTTTTCCAAATTCCAGAGAGTTAAAATGGGCATGCACAGAGGCTTCATTGTTCCAGCCTCCATTCAACTTTCTGGGTTTAAAACCCGCAATCCGAAAACCCGAATTTTTTCTGGTTGAACCCGTATCGGACCCACAGAAAGAAATTGTGGGTATTTATCCAGATCTGGGAAGGAGAATTGTCATCTGGGTCCAGAACCAGAAAGGCCAAACTCGGACCCGGACCCGATTTTTACCATCCCTAGTCTTAGAACTCATATATACAGACATTTGTGAGCCATTTTCTGCAGTTGCTTAGTGTTGAGTGTTAGAAAATATATATTTATAAAGGAAAAAATCGTCATTTTATATTTCAAGTCTTACTAACACCCTTATGTTTATGTATTTAAGCTTCTTGTGATTTAATTACGTGTGTTTTATTTTAATTAAGTATTTTATATATTTTAGGGGCATCATGGTCATTTCACAATGAACGAGAAATCAGACGGCAAAATGGACATCACTTTTGAACTCAGGACAGTCGAAAACCTTAGAAGGAGCATAAAAGGAAAAATGTCACTGTTCACATGTACGGTACTATTCACATGTACGGTATTGTCCACGTTACTGTTCACGATACTGTTCACATAGACAGATCGATGATATGACGATTCCATTGGAGAAAATTCTTATGCACTGTTGATCGGTGACGTGGCAGCATGTTAGTGGACCAAAAATTACGCGTATGGTACATGCATATACACAGGATTATTTTCAACCAAACCGCGTCACTGTTCAAGCCGGTTGACTGTTCAAACCGCGTGGTCAAACCGTGTACTGTTGACTGATGACATGGCACAATCCTGAGCATTCAAACTGTTTTTAATCCGATGGCCATGATTTACTCAATGTATCTATAAAAAGGGGCCTCCCCCTCTAATTTGGCATCTCTGAATCCATTTTTGGGCTCCATTTTCTGTAATTCATTCTCCATATTGTATTTTTTACGTATTTTAATAAATTTTTATTTTGCCCCTAATTCAATTATGAATAACTAATTTTCTTTCAAGTTTGGGTTGAAGGTGAAGTCTCAACATGTGTCATGGACTTTATTTGATAAATTTATTTTCTCTTCCCCTCTAATTTTTATGGATATTTTGACTTCTTGCCGATAAATAATAATAATCTTGTTTTAGATACCGCCCTGATTTTACCGGCTCTCTAGTACAAGGTTATTATTATTTGACACGATAAGCCCCTAGCACCATATTGATTAGAGTGTAGTTCATGAGGTGTGGATTCCCCTCTCATGATTTAATTGGCATTAATAAGGAATATTTAGCCCATAGTGCATGTTAATGCCGATTCAGATACCTAAGTACGTTATTTTAATAAATTTTCACTTCAATTTATTCTTGCCATTTTAATTTGAATTTTAGGATAATCCAAATCATTTTCACCATAAATACAACCACCCATTTAGAAAATTAATTCTACATACAATTAAAATTCACCTCCTCGTAGGATCGACACTCGTCACCATTGATCTATACTACAATAGATTCGTGCACTTGCGAGTTTAATAAAATTTGTACAACACTTAGAATGGTCGATAATATTTTATGACGTTCATAGATAATTTTCTAGATATAGCTATATATATCTCATCCATGAAAAGTCACAGTCCTTAGATATGTTCAAAAATTTTATGGGTGAAGTTAAGAACCAACTCGGTAAAAGAATTAAAAGCATTAGATCTGATTGTGGGATACTATGGTAGATATGATGGTTCAAACAAACAACGTCTAGGACCGTTTGCTAAATGTATAGAGGAATACGGTATCGTCCCATAGTACACTGTGTTGATTCACCCATTATGAATGGTGTTGCTGAAAGATGAAATATGATGCTTAAAGACATAATGAAGAGTATGATTCGTCATTTTACCTTACCAGAATCACTCTGGAGAAAAGCACTTAAGACTGCAGTGTATATCCTTAATAGAGTTTCAACTTAAGCGACTGCCGAAACCCTTTATGAGTTTTGGACGAGTAAGAAGCCTAGTCTAAAGCACTTGTGTGTTTGGGAATGTTCAACTAAGGCAAGGTCTTATAGGCCTAATGAGAAGAAACTAGACTCAAGGACAGTGAGTTGCTATTTTATTAGATACTAAGAACAATCCAGGGGTAAAAGTTTTATGATCCCATAACTAAGTCGATTTTTAAGTCGAGAAATGCTTGGTTTTTTAAGTTTGTCGAGTTTGCAGGGGTAAATACAGTTAGAGACTTTGTCTTTGAAGAAGAATATGTTGATATTCTATAAGTGTTGTTGGCATTGATTATGGTCGTATTCCTGACTTTGATCAAGACACAACAGATCGAGGCAATATTGGAGAACCCTATATACAAGAAGTTACTCCCAAAGAACAAACTCTACTACTTTAAGAACCTATGCCATTAAAGAGATCCACTAGAGAAAGGAGAAGTGCAGTGCCAGATGACTATATTGTATTTCTATAAGAAGTGATATCAAGCCATGGAAAATTCTAATTCTCAGAAGTGGATAAATGCTATGAATGAGGGGATGAAGTTCATGAAGGACAATGACGTATGAGATCTTGTCCCATTGCTAGAAGGTACAAAACTTATTGGTTGCAAATGAATATTCAAGACCAAGAGGGATTCAAAAGACAATGTGGAGAAATACAAGGCATGTCTTGTCGTAAAGGGTTTTACACAGAAAGAAGGCATAAATTATAATAAGACTTTTTCTCCGATTTCTTCGAAAGACTCTTTCGAGATTATAATGGCATTAGTGGAACATTTTGGTCTTGAGTTATATTAGATGGATGTGAAGATATCATTTCTCAATAGTGACATTAATAAGATGAGCTATATGTTGCAACAAAAAAACTGTGTTACGAGACCCAAAAAATATTGTTTGCAAACTTAAGAAATCTATCTATGGACTTAAGTAGGCTTCTTAACAATGGTATTTCAAGTTTCATCAAGTGATAATCTCATTTAGGTTTGAAAGGAATATGATATAATTGCATACATCATAAGTTCTATAATAACAAATATATTTTTCTGGTTTTATATATCGATGATATTTTGCTTGCCTATAGGTTTACTGTTAACATAAATATTTCTTTATTATTGATTTTGATGATAAAAAACTTGATTAAGATTGATTAATCTTTTAAAAACTCAAAATAGTTTTCATATATTTTTAAATCATCATTTGCACTTTATAAAGGTTTTATATTCTAATTTTTTTTATAAAATTGGTTATGTTAATGGTTTCTATTGAAAAAAGTTTTGAGAATTTTGATAATAACAAGTATTGCTCAAAATCCTGAAAATTGACCTATTTGATAAGTTTTATAAAGTTTTTGGGTCATAGTATGATTTTATAAAGGTTTGGGGCCAAACTGTAATTTTATAAAAATAGTTCATTGTAGCAATTACTGTAGAAAACGGTGATCCGACATCGAACAGAATTGAAGAGTAGTCTCTAGACACTAACGGCGATCCGACATCTAGAAAACGATGATCCGACAATTTGAAAATTCAGCCCAACGGTCATATTGACCAGTCAAACGGCGATCCAACATCTAGATAACGGCGATCCAACATCTAGATAACGGCGATCCGACAGTGAGCAGAAAATCAATAACGGCTAGTTTTTAGCCCTAACTATAAATAAGCTCAATCAAATTCAAACAACAACAATTCCAACAATTATTATTGAGCAAAGTCTTCAGCATACAACATTCATTGAGCCTTAAATTCTTGTATTCTTCTCATTTAGTCACACTTTGGATCTTCATTTGTAATCAAACACATTGTATGAGAGAGATTTATTTTGTAATATTCTTTAAAATCAAATTGAGTGATTGTAAGTGTTGAGATACACTTGGGTTAAGAGATTGAGAATAATCTCTTGTTGTAAAGGTTTATTGACACCTTAGAAGTCAAGTGTAAGCATTTGAAGCCTTGGAGGCTTGCTTAGTGGAATCCTCAAGCCCGGAAAGCTTGGAGGCGTGGACGTAGGCGAGGTTGGACGAACCACGTAAAAATCCCCGTGTTTGAATCTCTCTTCCTTTATCTTTTTATATTGTGATAAATTTATTTTTTATTGCTTTAATTTCGTTTTAGATTTGCATTGAGTTTTGCTTTAAAATTGAATAATTTTTAGAATCCCAATTCACCCACCTCTTGGGTTGCATAACTAGAATTTCATTTGGTATCAGAGCTTGGTTCTCTTGTTCGGACTTAACCGTTTAGAGTAAAAGATCCATGGCTGAAATACAAGTTATGCAACCTAAGAGGGGGGTGAATTGAGATTTTAAAATTTATGCAATACAATTCGTACAACAATTTAAGCTATTGCCTTAATCAAATAAAAACAATAAATTCAATCAAGCACAATATTAAAAGAGTAAGGGAAGAGAAAACAAACACAAGAATTTTTACGTGGTTCGGCTATCCCCGCCTACGTCCACGCCTCCAAGCTCACCCAGCTTGAGGATTTCACTATCTAAGCCTTCCAAGGCTTCAAATGTTTACAATTGGCTTCTAACGTGTCAATGGACCTTTACAACAAGAGATTATCTCCCCAATCTCTTCACCCCAAGTGTTTCTCACACTTGTACACTCACAAATTAATGAGAAATGAAAATCACAACAATGAAACTCTCTTTAAGAGTGGATAATAAATTATAGCTCAATAATGACTCAATAAATGATGATTTGCGAAATGGAAGCTCAATATATGTAATATGATCTTATTTATACTTGCATTGGTTCTTATAATGAAGTTTGAGTTGAATTTTTATAGTTAAAGCCTGAAAATTAGCCGTTATAGGCAAATTCCCGCGCCCAAGCGGTTAGCCGCTCAAGAACAATGATATTACCATTATTTTTGAATTTTACTACAGTAACACTGTTCACTAAAATTATATTTTGGCCCAAAACTTTTTATAATTATACTACGACCCAAAATGTCATAAAACTTTGCAAATAGGTCTAATTTCAGAATTTCCTAAGAATAGTTGTCTTTCCAAAATTTTCTGAAATTATGATATGGCCCTAAAGATATTATTCGTAATACCCATATTTTTGAAAGTTCTCAAAATCTTTCACTTTAGTCCAAAATATTCATAAATTATAGTATGGCCCAAAACATTTTAAATGTTTGTAAAAACGTCCAACTCCGAAATTTAATAATAATACTGATTAAAATCAAAGATTTCAAAACTTAGCATTTAAGTCCAAATTACTCAAATCCACAAAATACTTTACTTTATAAAAATAAACCTTTTAGTTTATGAAAAGTATTTAATTAAATTAATCTCTTGAGCTTCTCAAATGCTAAACCATGCATCAATTAAATCATATCGGCTTTACAAGAATTTATCGCACTAATTTGTCCGTTGAGCTCTAAACTTTATTCTTGATTTCGCCGTTGTCCGTTGAGTGTCTTGAGCTTGATTTCACTTGATTCACTTGCATAAATATTACCCTTCAAAAACTAGTGAAAATGTGAAATACAATATCTATTAAATCATTTAATACATATGTTTGTTATCATCAAAATTACATTATGTATAGCCCTTTAGGCTAACAATCTCCCCCTTTTTGATGATGACAAACATCTCATGTATTTTATCATTTATACTCCCACTTAATACATTGCATATATAATTAAATATATAAATTAAATTCAAAACAAAAACTCCCCCCGAATATTTCAAAATTATGCACAAATACTTTATGATCAAAATACATATTATAGGTCTTCATATTCAAAATACATGACTTCTCCCCCTTCATCATCAAAATTACTAGAAATTCATGCTAAGACCGATAATATGTCAATGGTTAATCGAGAAACATATAATAACCAAACATCCAATTAACCATAAAATCATATTGTATGCTCCCCCTAAATATATGGCGAATTTAAAATTTTAATCAAAATGATTTTATCCAAAAACATATCATATTTATCTCCCCTTTCATAAAAAAATAGATAGATGCAATCGAAACAAGAGCATAAAAAATAATTCGATAAAGATATTACCAATTTTGTGCGAGCAAAAATTTCGACAAAGTCTTCCCTTAAAATGAACAAATCCTCAAATACACAACATGGTTAAAAACACTTCCATATAAGCTTAAACAATTATAACAAACCAACGACTTCATCAATTCTTCAAGCGACACACATATAATCATCAATCATCAAATTCAATATGAATTCCCCCAACACTTGTAACAATTATATCCAAGGATCCCAAAATCATATTCGAATAAAACACCTTAACTAAATTTTCATAGTATTGCTCTTTAATAACTAAAACATTTTTCCAGCCCATAGCAATGAGAAAATAACTAAGAGATTTGTCACAAATTTCTAAATTCTTCAAATTACGAAGATTAACAAAATAGGGAGCGATAACCGACCTCAACATAAAATTGTCGTGAAACCGTTTCCGAAGAGGTAGATGTTGAAAGTGGGTTGATATGAACTTCATATTATCTTCATAATCGTCCTTGCGTCTCTTGGCAACTTGTTTACTCTTGGATTTTTCACCACCCACCATTGTTGGAATAAAAACAAGCTTAAAGATCCAATTTCGGGTTTACAAAAAATTGAGTGAAATGGATTTGTTTGAACCTAGAAAATCGATCCTAGAGATGAATGAAGCTAATATATGATGTAGATTGGATAAAAAAAATGAGCTAAAGGAAGCTTGAAAATGAAGAGAGAGAAATGGGTAGAGTTAGGTTTTTGATTTTGAGTTTTATGTGGAGAGTTGATGAAATGAAGTTTTGAGAACTAAAATTGAAGGAGTAATGGATGAATAATGATTTGGATGATTGATTTTAACAAGAAAATGAGTGAAAGATGAGGAAATTTGAGAGAGAAATGGAGAGGTATTGTTTACGCGTGAGAGATGATGATGAAATGATGAAGAACAAGTGAAGAAATGGTGATGGAGAAGTGCTTAATGAAGATGAAATGCATGGGTATTAGTTTGAATGATTGATTTGGGCATAAAAATGAGTGAGAAATGATAAGAAATTGAATGGAAATGGAGGAGAGTTGTTCACGGGTTTGGTGAGAGAGAAACGAAGAAGAACAAGTGAAGAAGAAAGGAAAAAAAAAAGGAAAGACCCGTGACCAAGCGGCTAGCCGCTTGCTCTCGGGTTTGGGCAGTGCCCAAGCGGCTAGTCGCTTGGGGCAGGCGGTTAGCCGCCTCATGGATGCCCCTCTGCACAAATTTTGCTCTCCGGCTATTTTTGATCGATTCCAAGGCCATTTTGTGATCCCGAATTTATAACATATTCATCATGCATATACATCACAATTAGGAGATACGATAACACTTTATGGTTGGAATTATAAACATTTAAGACATGATTAATTCACATATATAATTCATCCATCATGCATATATTTTACACAATCATTAAACATATATGCATTCAAAGATTAATAAGCATATCACTCATTTATCATGCTTAGGCATTACATAATCATTAAAATCAAACAAATCCATCATGATGAGTTGACAAGTGTTGTGCAAATTTTAATGTACTCGCAAGCGCACGAATCTATTGTAGTATAGATCTATGGTGACGAGTGTCGATCCCACGAGAAGGTGGATTTTAATTGTGTATAGAATTAATTTTGTAAATGGGTTGTTGGATTTATGGTGGAAATGATTTGGTATATGCTAAAACTTAAATTAAAATGGCGAGAATAAATTCTAAAATTGGAATTGCAATGGCGAGAATAAATTGAAGATAATTCTATTGAAATGACGTACTTGGGTATCTGGATCCGTATCAACATGCATCATGGGCTAAATAATTCGTATTAATGCCAATTAAATCATGAGGGGGGAATCCACACCTCATGAACCACGCTCTAATCAACATGGTGCTAAGGGCTTATCGTGCCAAATAATAATAACCTTATACTAGAGAGCCGGTGTAACCAAGGCGGTATCTAGACAAGACTATTATTATTTGTCGACGAGAAGTCAAAACATCCACAAAAATTAAAGGGGAAGAGAAAATAAATTTACCAAATTAAGCCCATGACACATGTTGAGACTTCACCTTCAACCCAAGCTTGAAAGAAAATTAGCCACTCATAGTTGAACTAGGGGCAAAATGGGAATTTATTAAAATACGAAGAAAATACAAGATGGAGAGGGAATTACAGAAAATGGATCCCAAAAATGGATTCAGAGATATCAAATTAGGGGGGGGAGGCCCCCTTTTTATAGATACATGGAGTAAATCATGGCCATCGGATTAAAAACAGTTTGGACGCTCAGGATTGCGCCACGTCATCAGTCAACAGTCCACGGTTTGACCACGCGGATGAACAGTAACACGGTTTGACCCGACTTTGAACAGTAACGCGGTTTGACCCGGATGAACAGTAACGCGGTTTGGTTGAAAATAATCCCGTGTGATGCATGCACCGTACGCGAGATTTTTCGTCCACTGATATGCTGCCACGTCACCATCAACAGTACATAAGAATTTTAGTCCAACAGGATCGTGACACCTCATCAGTCAATGCCACATCATCGGTCAATGCCACGTCATCATCCGTCTATGTGAACAGTGTCGTGAACAGTAACGTATATAGTACCGTACACGTGAATAGTACCGTACATGTGAATAGTGCCATTTTTCCTTTTATGCTCCTCCTAAGGTTTTCGACCGTCCTGAGTTCAAAAGTGATGTCCGTTTTGCCGTCTGATCTCTCCTTTATTGTGAAATGACTATAATGCCCCTAAAATACATAAAATACTTAATTAAAATAAAACACATGTAATTAAATCACAAGAAGGTTAAATATATAAAAGTAAGGGTTGTTAGTAAGACTTAAAATGTAAAATGACGGTTTTCTCCTTTATAAATATGCATTTTCTAACACTCAACACACCCCCCAACCAGCTTATTGCTAGTTCCTAGCAAATAAAGCGAAAACAAAATTCAAATTCAAAATAATTTTTTTTTTGTTTTAATAGAAACACTCGTATTTATTCCATCAGATTAATGATAGCAATCAAATAAAAGTATAAGCATTATCTCCAGTCTAAAGCAACATCACACCCACATCAACCATCCACATGAATTAGCCCAGTAGACTTTGTTTTAGCTACTCTCAAGAATGACATGTCAAACCCCAAAATCTCACTGGAAGTAGTGACACTCTCACAAATAAATTAATCCCAATAAAAATAGTCACTCCAATGAATGGTAATTGAGAGAGAAAATAATAAAGAAGTGATATCACATGCTCTCACCAAGATGAAATAAATATGCCCTCAGCTTAGAAATAATACGATCTCAAGTCAAATAAAATGTTAGTCAACCCACTTTATTTATCTTTTTTTTTTTTTTTTTTAATTATGCATCACTTCATCTTTTTAGCCCATATAACTAGCTTCTACTTCAAACTATAGTTCCCTAAAATCAAGAAGGACTTTTATTAGGACGAAACGTAGGCTAGGGACATGGCTAACAAAGAAGGAAAATAAGGAAAACAAAGTGTATGTTTGAGAAAAATGCAGAGAATTTTTTTTTTTTTTTTTTTGGAAGTTGCAAGGTGGATTTCACCTATTTTTATTCTTTTGAAACAACAACTTTTGTTTTTGTTTTTGTTTTTGTTTTTTGTTTTTTTTTTTTGCTTTTATTTTGGCATAACTTCACTGAACAAAATAATTATTTACATTTTCTCAAACATAAATAGGTGATGGGACTTATAAGATATCGGGTAATACTCCAAATCGGAGTGGGTCAAGATGATAAGTTGACAAAGAAAAGGTTTTTTTTTTTTTTTTTTTAAGGCTCAAAAGGGTTAACTATGGATATTAAATAAAAGGGATGGCTTGAAAGGCTCAAACGGATCAAAGATGGCCTCTCCATCGTCTTTTAGGGCTCTAAATAATCTTCCATATCTACTAGTTAGATGGGCCTCCAAATGTAGCAACACACTCTTTTTTCTTTTTTTTCTTTTTTTATTTTACAAATTTTTTTTTTTAAGGGTTAACTCAAAAGTAATTTAGAGATCGTGTATAAAATAATAAACTGCTAAGCTGTATAAAGAGTGGGCAAAAGGGTTATTCTCCAAGAAAAATAATAGGCTCAAAAACTTACTTGGTACTTATTATGACATGTTCATTCCTTCAAGCAACTCACATTTGTCTCCGACATCAACATGTAAAGTAGCAAACATAGCGTAACATCACTTAAGACCAAAGATAATACAAATACTAAAATTTGAAATTAATCATGTCATCCAATGTTAAAACAAATCACACATTTTTTTTTTTAAAAAATCATTCTACCCCCCAACCTATTCTAAACATGAAAGGAAAATATGCATGCAGAAATGTGAAAATGATGCATAAAAACTAATTAGAAAAGTTACACGTAAAATGATAGAAAACGAAAATGATTTTTTTTTTTTTAAAAGAAGATGCATTTCTAGAGGAACTACACTCCATATTCAGCCATCTTCGACTCAAAAGTTGGAAAATGTATATTTATAGAGGAGAAATTAAAAAGAAGAAAAATAAACATAAACACATAATAAAGAAAAAGAAAATGTCTGAATTTTTTTTTTTTTATAAACGATGAAGATGCGTTTCTAGAGTAACTACACTCCATATTCAGCCATCTTCAACACAAAAAGTTAGCAACAGTTAGTTTCTACAACAAAAAATTAGTAAAAACTTAACCAAAATTCCACAATTGTCGACTATTCCCTCCCCCCAACCAGAACGAAACATTGTCCTCAATGTTTGAAATGAAAGAAGTAGAGTTTAGAAGACATCACCTGGGTGGTGCAACACAGAAGAAAATATTTACAGGCGGAGAGTTAAATCTAATTTGTACTTCTTACTGCGGCTACTGTTACCATCATTATTTGGACGCTCCAACACAAAGGTCCAGGGGTCTGGCTCCGGTCGATAAGCTTGTAACATATCAAGTAGCTCATTAGCAGTGTGAGCACAAATAAAGAGTTTTTTCGCATTAGAGGGAATGAAATAGTTTTTTATTGCATGGTTAAGAAATGCGATAAAGCCATCATAAAAGTTATTGACATTTAACAAACCGATGGGTTTCTGGTGGATGTGCAGATGGGCCCAAGATGCTAGCGTGATAAGTGCCTCTAGTGTTGCAAGATCTCCTGGAAGGAAAACAAAAGCATCAGCATGATTAAGCATTTCAGTTATTCTTTCTTGCATACCTGAGACGACTAACTCTTCTCCAGTTGATGAGTCAGACGAACTGCCCAATGGTTTTAGGACTCTTGGGATGATGCCTAACACTTGACTTCCTCTGATAAAAGCTGCTTCTGAGACCATTTTTGATAACCCTCGATTACCTCCTCCATACACCAAGTGTAATTTTCTCGCTGCTATGCTTCGACTAAGATCTATGGCTGCCTCAACGAACTCTTTATGTTTGCCATAGGTAAATCCAGAAAGCACACAAATGTTCTTGAATTGTCTATTGGGAGTAGCTGCCATTGTGATACTTCTCGAAAACAATTTGTGAGTGCTTGACAAAAAAAGAAATCACATTTAAGAGTCTCGGTGATAGTGGGTCATGGTTGTGTATGAGGTAATATGTTAGTGTCAAATAACGCGTAAAGCACGTGGCTCGCAAGTCAAAAAGAAAACAGTAAAAAGGAAAAAGCAAACAGTAATAAAATTATTAAAGACAATAATGCAAACAATAAGACAATAGTGAAATAAAATAACAATAAAGTAAAAGGATATTTACAGGTAGTTGCGACTGTGGCTCACATCTTCCTCTGGTTTTACGTCCAGAAACGGCTTGAACGCCCTCTATGGGTCGAGGATAGGCTTCCTATCCAGTTTTCTTATAAACTGGCAAACAGGGTCGTTTATAGTCAGATTCCTGAGACTATATCGTGCATGCTCTTTCTGGAATAATGGCCATAACTGGAGAATCGCTCCTTGCACATATCCACTGGGATGCGTTTCAAGAGACAAAAGGATATTATCCAATGACTCCTTATTCAAGCCATCCCTAATGAATTGAATCTTATCTTCCCTGTTATCAGACATCATTCCTAAAGAACATGGGTTTTTATTGCAACTCATTCTGGCACACTTATGACAAGCAACAGAAATTCTTCGAGCTCGTCGTTTTCTTGCATAATTTCCTTTACCACAACCAGGCATGTATGCAATAAATTTTGGAGGTAACTCACCTGCCGATCGTACTTTAGCCTCGATTAACCAACGGATGTCAGCATGTATGTTATTCCTCATGAATAATCGCATGCGTTCGGATCGAGCTTTATAGATCGTAAGGAGGGCATTCTGAGGAAGTGAAGGGAATCGCTTGTGAAGCTTTGCTAGAATCTCGTTTCTGTCCATATCTTCGCCTCAGAATATCAGTTATTATGGGAAACTGAAGTAACCGACTTGATTGTCACGGAGTACCGTTATCCGCCACTTCACCGGGGTAACAAACTAAAGCACACAAATAGAAAAACAAATTAAAACACACAAAGAAAATTAAAATCGTCCTCTTATTGAATTTACCTCAAGCTCCAACTGGATGTCGCAAACACTTCTCTCAATGTCTCTGAGTTGGTGTTCTAAACCCTCAACATAGGCTACTAACTCTGGTGGTTGTAGAGCCCAAATGCGATGTGTTTTACAAAATTGAATCTGTCTTTTGAGATGAGTTTTGACACGTTGAAGTGGTTTAAGAATGTTCAGGAGGAACGGTCTAAGTATGAGACTCATAATTAAAAATGATAAGAGAAAACTTAATGGTAAAATAAACACACTTATGCAAAAACAATTTCAATTAGCAAAAGAATAATAATAAAAAGAAAGAAAGAAAAATCAAATCAACGAAAAGAAAAAAAAAATCAATTCAAATTTGGTGGGTCACTCAAATTTATCTCGATGTCTTCTCCATGTGGTTGGTATTCTAGATATGACTTTAATCTTTGACCATTAACTTTAAATGTGACACCGTTCTTTGGGTCCTTAATTTCAATTGCCCCATGTGGAAAAACAGTATGAACAATAAATGGGCCAGACCAACGAGAGCGTAACTTACCTGGGAACAGGTGCAAGCGAGAATTGAATAAAAGTACTTTCTGACCTGGAGTGAACGATTTTCTCATAATTTGCTTATCATGGAAGACTTTCATTCGTTGCTTGTAAGTCTTGGCATTTTCGTATGCATCATTGCGAATTTCTTCAAGTTCTGCCAGCTGTAATCTTCTTTCTGAGCTGGCTTGCTGCATGTCAAAGTTGAATTTCTTGATGGCCCAATATGCACGATGCTCGAGTTCCACAGGTAGGTGGCAAGCTTTTCCATACACTAGCCTGTAGGGTGACATCCCAATTGGGGTCTTGAAAGCCGTTCTATATGCCCATAATGCATCATCAAGTCTTAATGACCAATCTTTTCTGTCTGGCCTCACCGTCTTTTCTAATATGTGCTTTATTTCTCGATTGGAGATCTCAACTTGGCCACTGGTTTGCGGATGATACGGGGTCGCCACTTTGTGTGTGATTGAATACTTTGTCAAAAGTGCTTTGAATGCTTTGTTACAAAAGTGGGCACCACCATCACTGATTATTGCTCGAGGGAATCCAAAGCGTGAAACAATGTTGCTTTTCAAAAATGCTATCACCACCTTGTGATCATTGGTCCTACATGGAATTGCTTCTACCCATTTTGATACGTAGTCAACAGCAACCAATATGTATTGATGGCCAAAAGAAGGGGGAAAGGGTCCCATGAAGTCGATACCCCATACGTCAAAAATCTCAACCACTAAAATTGGATTTAGTGGCATCATGTTTCTTCGTGTAATGCTCCCCATTCGTTGACACCTATCACATGAAGAACAGAAAGTGTAAGCGTCTCGAAATAGTGTTGGCCAATAGAAACCACATTGTAAAACTTTAGTCGCTGTTTTCTTAGCACTGAAATGGCCTCCACAAGCTTGTTCATGGCAGAATGAAAGGATATTCTGAATTTCATTTTCTGGGACACATCGTCTAACAATTTGGTCTGCACAATACTTGAACAAATACGGGTCATCCCAAAAGAAATTCTTTATTTCCGCAAAGAATTTGACCTTGTCTTGCTTGGTCCAATGCTCTGGAAGTTTACCTGTAACAAGATAATTAACTATATCAGCATACCAAGGTAATACTTCCACACTCATTAATTGTTCATTTGGAAATGACTCATTTAATATTAATGGCTCTGTAATTGTGTCAAAGTGAAGACGAGAGAGATGGTCCGCCACAACATTTTCTGACCCTTTCTTATCTTTGAATTCCAAGTCAAATTCCTGCAAAAGTAACACCCAACGAATTAGTCTAGCTTTTGCATCTTTCTTTGTGAGAAGATATTTAAGAGCAGCATGATCTGTGAATATAATTATTTTACAACCAATGAGATATGATCGAAATTTTTCCAATGCAAACACTACTGCTAGCATTTCTTTTTCAGTAGTTGAATAGTTCAACTGTGCATCATTCAATGTCATACTAGCATAGTAAATAACATGGGGAATTCGATCAACTCTTTGTCCTAATACTGCTCTTACTGCATAATCAGATGCATCACACATTAGCTCAAATGGTAAGTTCCAGTTTGGGGCCTGAATGATGGGTGATGATGTCAACAACTGTTTTAATTTTTCAAACGCCATAAGACATGAATCATTAAAGATAAAAGGTACATCCTTAGCAAGTAAATTGCATAATGGTCTAGAAACTTTGCTAAAATCTTTAATGAAACGTCTATAAAAACCAGCATGCCCAAGGAAAGATCTTACTTCTCTGACTGTTTTGGGTGGAGGAAGATTAGAAATGAGATCCACCTTGGCTTTGTCAACCTCAATACCTTTGCTCGAAATGATGTGACCGAGAACAATACCTTGTTTTACCATAAAATGGCATTTCTCCCAATTTAAGACTAAGCTCTTCTCGGTACATCTCTGCAGAACTAGCGTTAGATGATGTAAACATTGATCAAACGAGTCACCAAAGACAGAAAAGTCATCCATAAAGACTTCAAGGAATCGTTCAACCATATCAGAAAAAATGCTCAACATACATCGTTGAAATGTAGCAGGTGCATTACATAATCCAAATGGCATTCTCCTATATGCAAATGTGCCAAAAGGGCAAGTGAAAGTAGTTTTCTCTTGATCTTTTGGTGCTATGGGGATCTGATTATATCCTGAGTAGCCATCTAGAAAGCAATAAAATTCATGACCTGCTAATCTATCAAGCATTTGATCAATAAATGGTAAAGGAAAATGGTCTTTACGTGTGACAGAATTCAATTTTCTATAATCAATGCATACACGCCATCCTGTAGTCACTCTAGTGGGTATCAATTCATTATCAGCATTGGTAACTACTGTGACTCCTGACTTTTTAGGGACAACTTGTATAGGACTGACCCATGAACTATCAGAAATTGGGTAAATGATACCTGCATCTAATAGCTTAAGGACCTCAGTTCTAACAACTTCTTTCATGTTAGGATTTAACCGACGTTGCATCTCCCTAGTAGTTTTAGCATTTTCATCAAGGTGAATGTAATACATGCAATCTACTGGGTTTATACCTTTAATGTCTGCTATGGTCCATCCTAATGCTCCTTTGTGCTCTTTTAAAACATCCAACAACTTACCTTTTTGTTCGTCATTTAGGGATGATGAGATGATTACCGGCAGAGTACTTTCTTCTCCCAAAAACGCATATTCCAAAGTGTTGGGCAATGGTTTGAGCTCGAGTTTCGGTGGTGATTCTGATGATGGAATGAATTGCTTCTCTGATGGTGCTAGTTGTTCAACTCTTGACTTCCATTTATTAGTGTCCATGGATGATGTTGAGTCAAGTAGGGCGTTGACCTCATCGACTGATCTGTCAATATCAAAATCCAAACCAAAGTGAGTTAAACATGTTTGTAAAGGATCATTACTAAGGTTTGAAAGAAAAGTATTATCAACTATTGTTTCTATTAAATCCACATCAACAATTCCATCATCTGCACTGTGAGGTTGTTTGACAATGTTGAAAATGTTTAGCTCCATAGTCATGTTGCCGAAGGACAATTGCATATTTCCGGTCCTACATTGAATATGAGCATCTGCAGTTGCCAAGAAAGGTCGGCCAAGAATAATGGGGATGTGCTTCCTTGAGTCCTGTATTGGTTGAGTGTCAATTACAATGAAATCAACAGGAAAATAAAACTTGTCTACCTGGATAAGCACGTCCTCCACAATACCACGAGGTATTTTTGTGGACCGATCTGCAAGTTGTAACACCACTGGAGTTGGGTGTAATTCTCCCAGTCCAAGTTTCACAAACACTGAATAAGGTAACAGATTTACACTAGCTCCTAAATCCAACAAAGCATTCTCAATTGTGTGGTTCCCTATACTACATGAGATAGTGGGGGAGCCAGGGTCTTTGCATTTTAAAGGAATTTTATGTTGGAGTATAGAACTAACGTTTTCTGTTAAAAATGCCTTCTTTTGAACATGCATATTTCTCTTTTTAGTACAAAGGTCTTTAAGAAACTTGGCATAAGATGGAACTTGTTTAATAGCATCAAGCAAAGGGATATTAACACTTACCTGTTTGAAGATTTCGAGAATCTCACCTGTGGATTTTCCCTTCTTTCCTTTCGCTAACCTTTGAGGAAATGGAGCTTTCGGAACGTATTCTCGTGGGTTGGTTTCTTCTTTCTCCTCCGGTGATGAGTCCTCAACATTCACAGGTACAATTTGATTTTCTTTTGTCACTGGCATCTCCACCTTGTTGTCGACTTCTTTTCCTTTTCGCAAGGTCATTACTGCTTTGACCTCTCCATGCTGTTGTGGTGAACTGGTACTTGCTTCATGTACTCCTTTAGGATTAGGCACTGGTTGACTTGGAAACTTACCTTTCTCAACGGTCATTGCCAAGGTTTGAACTGAAGAAGCAAGTTGTCCCACCATCTTCTCGAGGCTTGAAACCGATTGAGCTTGTGAGTTGAAGCCTGCTCTCAATTCATTTCGTAGTCCATCAATGGTGCGGTTCTGTTGCTCAATCGTAGAGTGAGTAACATTCTTGAAATTTTGGAATGAATCCTCCCATGGTCTGGGCTGAGAGTAATTCTGGTTCTGATTGTATGGTCTAAATGGTGGCTGAGAGGCTTGAGGAATTTGTTGCATTGGTGGAGCTGGAGCTGTTGGTCCATTCTGTTGGAATCCTTGAGACCATGAAAAATTGGGGTGGTCTCTCCATCCAGGGTTATATGTGTTGGAGTATGGGTTGTAATTTGATGGCTTTCTCATTACACCTATGGCATTGGCTTGATCTGAGTATGAGTCATGGTCATGTGGTTCTGTTGATTTAGCAGTCGATAACGATGCTATTTGTCGAGCAAGACCTTCAACCATCTCCTTGACTTCTTTGATTCCCGAAGTTGACTCGCCAATTTGAACCTCATTTACTCCCTTAATTCGTCTAGTATTCCTGAGTGATCGACTCCGTTGTTGGGAATTATCCGCTTGTCGCTGGAAGAATTCCCAAATCTCTGATGCACTTTTTGACATTAGCTCTCCTCCACTTGTTGCCATTAGCCATTCTTGCACATTCGGTAATAATCCCTCCAAAAAGTATTGGCATTGGTGCCATTTTTCGTACCCATGATGTGGACACTTCAAGAGTAGCCCATTGAATCGCTCCCAAGTTTCGAAAAACTGCTCGTCCTCTCTTTGTGTGAACTCTGAAATTTCCCTGCGAATAGCATTGGTTTTATGCACTGGGAAATATTTATTCAAAAATTTAGTTACCATTTGTTCCCATGATGAAATGCTATTAGCAGGTAAAGTATTTAACCATGAACGAGCTCTATCTTTTAAAGAAAATGGGAATAATCTGAGTTTAACATCATCGTCTGAAAAATTCTCATATTTAAATGTTTGACAAATGGCATGAAAATCATTCAGATGATTATATGGGTCCTCATTTTCTAAGCCATAGAATGTGGGGAGACAATTTAGCACACTAGGTTTTAGTTCAAAGCTCCTAGCAGCTACATTTGGGTATCTTATGCATGACGTGCTCAAATTAGCTAAGGGACTAAAATAGTCCTTAAATGGCCTCTCCTGTGGTGCTTGTAAATCCATTTTATTTTTAACGTGTTTGTGTGTGCGAAGTGTTTTTTCTAATTCAAGGTCTATAGGTTCAAGATTAGGTAATAATGACCTACGACCATGCATACAAAACAAATAAAATAAAAATAAAGATGCAAACAAAACAAAAAATAAAGATGGGAACAAAACAAATAAAAAATAAAGATAAGGGAGAAATTATGATACTAACCTTATTGCGCTATTACAACCTTACTATAAAAATACACAAAAACAAATACGTGAAATTAACTAAAAATTAAATTAATAAAATAAACAAAAATTACAAAGAAAAAATAAATTGAAAATTAAATTACAGAATTTTAAAGAAGAGAAAAAGAAAAGAAATACTAACCTTTAAATGTAGATTTACTCTCTTCTTTTTTTTTTTAATAAGAAAAAAAAATACAAGAAAACAAATAAAAGAAATTATTCACAAAAATTAATTCTATGAATTAAAATTACTTACCTCCCCGGCAACGGCGCCAAAAACTTGTTGTGCAAATTTTAATGTACTCGCAAGCGCACGAATCTATTGTAGTATAGATCTATGGTGACGAGTGTCGATCCCACGAGAAGGTGGATTTTAATTGTGTATAGAATTAATTTTGTAAATGGGTTGTTGGATTTATGGTGGAAATGATTTGGTATATGCTAAAACTTAAATTAAAATGGCGAGAATAAATTCTAAAATTGGAATTGCAATGGCGAGAATAAATTGAAGATAATTCTATTGAAATGACGTACTTGGGTATCTGGATCCGTATCAACATGCATCATGGGCTAAATAATTCGTATTAATGCCAATTAAATCATGAGGGGGGAATCCACACCTCATGAACCACGCTCTAATCAACATGGTGCTAAGGGCTTATCGTGCCAAATAATAATAACCTTATACTAGAGAGCCGGTGTAACCAAGGCGGTATCTAGACAAGACTATTATTATTTGTCGACGAGAAGTCAAAACATCCACAAAAATTAAAGGGGAAGAGAAAATAAATTTACCAAATTAAGCCCATGACACATGTTGAGACTTCACCTTCAACCCAAGCTTGAAAGAAAATTAGCCACTCATAGTTGAACTAGGGGCAAAATGGGAATTTATTAAAATACGAAGAAAATACAAGATGGAGAGGGAATTACAGAAAATGGATCCCAAAAATGGATTCAGAGATATCAAATTAGGGGGGGGAGGCCCCCTTTTTATAGATACATGGAGTAAATCATGGCCATCGGATTAAAAACAGTTTGGACGCTCAGGATTGCGCCACGTCATCAGTCAACAGTCCACGGTTTGACCACGCGGATGAACAGTAACACGGTTTGACCCGACTTTGAACAGTAACGCGGTTTGACCCGGATGAACAGTAACGCGGTTTGGTTGAAAATAATCCCGTGTGATGCATGCACCGTACGCGAGATTTTTCGTCCACTGATATGCTGCCACGTCACCATCAACAGTACATAAGAATTTTAGTCCAACAGGATCGTGACACCTCATCAGTCAATGCCACATCATCGGTCAATGCCACGTCATCATCCGTCTATGTGAACAGTGTCGTGAACAGTAACGTATATAGTACCGTACACGTGAATAGTACCGTACATGTGAATAGTGCCATTTTTCCTTTTATGCTCCTCCTAAGGTTTTCGACCGTCCTGAGTTCAAAAGTGATGTCCGTTTTGCCGTCTGATCTCTCCTTTATTGTGAAATGACTATAATGCCCCTAAAATACATAAAATACTTAATTAAAATAAAACACATGTAATTAAATCACAAGAAGGTTAAATATATAAAAGTAAGGGTTGTTAGTAAGACTTAAAATGTAAAATGACGGTTTTCTCCTTTATAAATATGCATTTTCTAACACTCAACAACAAGCTATCATCATATATATATAACCATGCATCATAAAGCGAAAACAAAATTCAAATTCAAAATAATTTTTTTTTTGTTTTAATAGAAACACTCGTATTTATTCCATCAGATTAGTTATTAAATACTTACTAAGCTTAAAAGACCATCACTTATAATCAATAAGGCAATAATTGTTACCAAAACAATTAAATTATATTGTCTCATCATTTTTGCTTGCACCATGATCAAGTGATTATTCTCATAAGCTTTTGTCAAGGAACTCTCCGCCATTCCTTGATTGTGGTGCCTACAAAAAAAATTCAAGTTGTGTGCTTTGGTACCCAAATATTCTTGGGTCCTTGAGTGTTAGCAATGGTTCCTTTTGGAACCCAAATACATGTTACTCCATAATATGCATTTCTTTTAACCGGACATCTAAGCTTCATGTGACCATTTTGATTGCAATAATGACATACAATTTGATCATTAATGGAGGTAGTTTTAACAAAATAACTCTTATAATATTTTTGTTTCAAATTTAGCTTATAACCAATACCTCCTTTATCAAACACACATTTTTGTGAATTAAGCAAGTTATCCAACATCTTTTGCCCATTTGTGAATTTTAACACAATTTGATTTAGCTCATTGCTCTTCTTCTTAAGCACTTCATTTTCTTTCATTAATTCATCAACATGTGATTTCTCATGCTCATATGAAGTACTTTGTTTGCATTTAAATGATGCAATTCTATCATGCAACATTTTATTATCTAACTCTAATCCTTTAATCTTTTCATTTAATGAATCATTGCATTTTTGTAAAGCATCCTTTTCATTTTTCAAGTTATCTACATATGATTCTAGATGCTCATGTGAAGTGCTAGGTTTCTCATTTGATAATGCAACTCTATCATGCAATATTTTATTATCTAATTCTAGACATGTAATCTTTGCACTTAGAGATTCATTCTTATTTGTGAGCTTTACCATTTTCTTTTTAAGACATGCATTCTTTTTACCAATTTTTATCCAATTATCATGCAATTTTTTAAAAGCATCATATAATTCATCATAAGTAGAAAGATCATTTACCTCATCAAGTTCATTATTCGATTCATCTCCAATTGCCATGAGAGCTAGATTTGTCATTTCTTGATGCTCTTCATCATCACTTGTTTCTTCATTGCTATCATCCCATGTGGCTACCATTGCTCTCTTCTTGAGCTTGTTGAGAAGAGGAAATTCCGTTCTTATATGACCAGGCTTCTTGCACTCATAACATTTGATTACTTCATTTTTTTCCTTTCGGTTCTTGAGGTCTCTAAATTTTCTTCGCTCGCCGGATTTTTTAAAAAGTTTTCTAAACCTCTTAGCCAGCATATCCATCTACTCCTCATCCAGCTCGCTTTCTTTATCACTTTCATGTTTCGAGGTTTTGAGAGCAATGCTTTTCTTCTTCTCTTCATTGCCTCTTTCGGCTGCCAAGTCTTTCTCATAAGAAATAAGAGAACCAATTAAATCATCAATAAGTAAAATATGTAAATCTTTGGCTTCCTCAATGACAGTCCTTTTTGGTCTCTATTCCTTAGATAGCGACCTAATGATTTTCTTAACTTTCTCGCTATTTGAAAAGGTCTTTCCTAGGGCTCCTAGAGTGTTCACTATGTCTGTAAATCTAGTATACATAGAATACACACTCTCATTTTGTTCTATTTGAAACAATTCATATTGTCGAGTGTACTTACTAATTTTAGACCCCTTCACTTGATTCGTGCATTCATAAACAACTTCAAGTTTGTGCCAAATTTCATTAGCACTTTCACAACTAAATACTCTATGAAACTCTTTCTTATCTAGTGCACAAAACAAGGCATTCATAGCTTTGGAATTTAGAGAAGCTTTTCTCTTTTCCAATTCATTCCATTCCCGTGAAGGTTTTAGAATATCTTCCCCAACTTCGTTTTTAGTCAAAGGCATAAATGGACCATCACAAACAATTTTCCAAATTTCATAATCTAAAGCTTGTAAATAAATTCTCATCATAGTTTTCCAATATGGGTAGTTATTACCATCAAAGAATGGTGGTCTAATTGTGGATTGTCCTCCCCTAAAGGTTGAGTCATTATGGGTTGCTATGGATCTTTAACTCTAGACGGGTAAGTCTAAACAAGAGCACCTTGCTCTGATACCAAATGAATTACAAGTTATGCAACCCAAGAGGGGGGGTGAATTGGGATTTTAAAATTTATGCAATACAATTTGTACAACAATTTAATCTATTACCTTAATCAAATAAAAAATAATAAATTCAATCAAGCACAATATTAAAAGAGTAAGGGAAGAGAAAACAAACACAAGAATTTTTACATGGTTCGGCTATCCCCGCCTACGTCCACGCCTCCAAGCTCACCCGGCTTGAGGATTTCACTATCCAAGCCTCCCAAGACTTCAAATATTTACAATTGACTTCCAAGGTGTCAATGGACCTTTACAACAAGAGATTATCTCCCCAATCTCTTCACCCCAAGTGTTTCTCACACTTGTACACTCACAAATTGATGAGAAATGAAAATCACAACAGTGAAACTCTCTTTAAGAGTGGATAACAAATTATAGCTCAATAATGACTCAATAAATGATGATTTGTGAAATGGAAGCTCAATATATGTTATATGATCTTATTTATGCTTGCATTGGTTCTTAAAATGAAGTTTGAGTTGAGTTTTTATAGTTAAAGCCCGAAAACTAGTTGTTATAGGTAAATTCCCGCGCCTAAGCGGTTAGCCGCTTCATTTATCCGGCTAGCTGCTCAAGAACAGTGATATTACTGTTATTTTTGAATTTTACTACAGTAACACTATTCACTAAAATTACACTTTGGCCTAAAACTTTTTATAATTATACTACGACCCAAAATGTCATAAAACTTTGTAAATAAGTCCAATTTCAGAATTTCCTAAGAATAGTTGTCTTTCCAAAACTTTCTGAAATTATGATATGGCTCCAAAGATATTATTATTTCGCAAAAAGGTCATTTTCAACATAATACCCATATTTTTCAAAGTTCTCAAAACCTTTCACTTTAGTCTAAAATATTCATAAATTATAGTATGGCCCAAAATATTTTAAATGTTTGTAAAAACGTCCAACTCCGAAATTTAATAATAATACTTATTAAAATCAAAGATTTCAAAACTTAGCATTTAAGTCCAAATTACTCAAATCCACAAAATACTTTACTTTATAAAAATAAACCTTTTAGTTTATGAAAAGTATTTAATTAAATTAATCTCTTGAGCTTTTCAAATGCTAAACCATGCATCAATTAAATCATACCGGCTTTACAAGAATTTATCGCACTAATTTGTCCGTTGAGCTCTAAACTTTATTCTTGATTTCGCCGTTGTCCGTTGAGTGTCTCGAGCTTGATTTCACTTGATTCACTTGCATAAATATTACCCTTAAAAAACTAGTAAAAATGTGAAATACAATATCTATTAAATCATTTAATACATATGTTTGTTATCATCAAAATTACATTATGTATAGTCCTTTAGGCTAACAATGGTAACCCAAAATGACTCAACCTTTAGGGAAAGACAGTCCACAACTAAACCACCGTTCTTTCGGAAATAACTACCCATTTTGGAAAACCAGGATGAGAATTTATTTAAAATCACTAGATTATGAAATTTGGGAAGTTGTATGTGATGGTCCGTTTATGCCCTTAACTAAAAATGAAGTCGGGGAAGACATTCCAAAACCTTCACGGGAATGAAATAAATTGGAAAATAGAAAAGCTTCTCTAAATTCCAAAGTTATGAATGCCTTATTTTGTGCACTTGATAAGAAAGAATTTCATAGAGTATCTAGTTGTGAAAGTGCAAATGAAATTTGGCATAAAGTTGAAGTTGTCTATGAAGGCACAAATCAAGTGAAAGAGTCGAAAATTAGTAGGTATACTCGACAATATGAGTTGTTTCAAATAGAACAAAATGAGAGTGTGTACTCTATGTATACTAAATTTACGGACATAGTAAACACCCTAGGAGCCCTAGGAAAGACCTTCTCAAATAGTGAGAAAGTAAAGAAAATCATTAGGTCACTTCCAAAAGAATGGAGACCTAAAAGAACTGCTATTGAAGAGGCCAAAAATTTAAATACTTTACCTCTTGATGATTTAATTGGCTCTCTCATTTCATATGAAGAAGATTTGGCAGCAGAGAAAAGGCATGAGGAGAAGAAGAAAATCATTGCTCTCAAAGCTTCAAAATATGAGAGTGATGATGAGAGTGAATCGGATTATAAGAGTTGGCCATGCTAGCAAGAAGGTTCAAAAAATTTTTCAAAAAAATCGGTGAGCGAAGAAAATTTAGAAACTTCAAAAACCAAAAGGAGAAGAAAGAAGTAATCATATGCTATGAATGCAAAAAGCCTGATCATATAAGATCAGAATGCCCACTTTTCAAGAAACTCAAGAAGAAAGCTATGGTTGCTACTTGGGATGATAGCGATGAAGATTCAAGTGATGAAGAAGAGTCGTAAAAAGTATCAAACCTAACACTTATGGCAATAGGAGATGATGATGATCTCAATGAGGTAAGTGATCCAACCTATGATGAATTGTATGATGCTTTTAAAAAAATGCATGATGAGTTGATGAAAATTGGTAAAAAGAATACATGCTTTAAAAAGAAATTGCTAGAACTTACAAATGAAAAGGATGCCATGCAAAAATGCAATGATTCATTAAATGAGAAGATTAAAGGATTAGAATTAGAGAATAAAACCTTGCATAATAGAGTTGCATTATCAAATGAGAAACCAAGTACTTTACATGAGCATTTAGAGCCGCATGTAGATGATTTGAAAAAGGAAAATGAAATTTTCAAGAAAAAGAATATTGAACTTAGTGATATTGTGTTAAAATTCACAAATGGGCAAAAGATGTTGGATAACATGCTTAACTCTAAAAAATGTGTATTTGATAAAGGAGGACTTGGATATAAGCCTAATTTGAAGCAAAAGTATTATAAGAATTACTTTGTTAAAGTTACCTCCACAAGTGATCATAAGATTGTTTCATTATTGTAATCAAGATGGTCACATGAAACATAGATGTCCCGTGAAAAGAAATGCATATTATGGTGTCAAATGTGTTTGGGTTCCAAAAGGAACCATTGCTAACGCTCAAGGACCCAAAAAGGTCTGGGTACCTAAGACATAAGATTTTCCTTGTAGGGCTTGAAAATGAAGAAAAATAAATGGTACTTGGATATTGGTTGTTCAAGGCATAAGACTGGAAACTATAGATCTTGGCCTTTGGTATCCTAGAGGAACTCATATAGATATAACATGTTATTCGGATGCGGATTTTGCCGGTTACAAAGATGATAGGAAAAGTACTAGTGGAACTTGTCATGTTCTAGGTCATTCACTTGTTTAATGGTTTAGTAAGAAACAAAATTCGGTTGCACTTTCAACCACCAAGGCTGAATATATTGCCGCAGGGAGTTGCTGTGCACAAGCTCTTTGGATGAAACAAACACTTAGAGATTATGACATTAATCTTGAACAAATTCCTATTAAGTGTGATAATACTAGTGCTATAAATTTTTCAAAGAATCCCATTCAACACTCTAGAACCAAGTATATAGAAATTAGACATCATTTCTTGAGAGATCATGTTCAAAAGGGAGATATTTTAGAGTTTATTTCTATGGAAAAACAACTTGTCGATATTTTTATAAAACCACTTTGCGAAGAACAATTTTCAAAAATTCGGCATGAACTTGAGATGATGAAATTTTCGCATTAACATCTTTATTCATGTTATTGAGTCTATTAAAATTGATTGATTTATGATTTGATGTTTTAATGCTTAATCATGATATACATGTGGAGTGTGTGTATTTTTTGAATATGTGTATGAATTAATTGTTGAAATACATACATATTCATGAATTATGCATTGAACTGGCACTTAAAACATTTTGGATCAATGAAATGATCTTGAAATGTATTATTTGTGGCCAAATACTAAAACAAATGTGCGAAATCATAAGTTGTAGAAAACGAATTGCCGTTATTTTGATAAACGGCTAACCGTTTTAGGGCCTTAACGGCTCGCCGTTTTCATGAAAAATTTTGGGGAGCTCACTGAACGCTGTCGGTTCGCCAATAATTCAATAACGACTCGCCGTTTTCATGAAAAATTTTGGGAGCTCACTGGACGCTGTCAGCTCGCCGATATCTGTATAACGGCTCGTCGTTATCATGCGTTAAGTGCATAGTGACCCATCTTCTTCCCCATTTTGTTTTTGCTCTTAACACACTCTCTTTTTAAAACCACGACTGCAACTTTGTCCCTATCTCAAATCCACCATTTGTCTTGCTCTTTTTCACCAAATTAAAGCATTAACAACAATTTTATCCTCTTTAGAACATTTTCAATCGATTAAAATCAGTTTTTACTTCAAAAAATTGAAAACCCTAGAACCAGCTGCACTGCTATCGCCAAATTTGACCCAAATTTCAATTTGTAATCACTCTCTCATCTCTTAAACTTTATTTCTACCGATTTAAATTCCTCCAAAATCATTAATGGCTTCACGACTGCGGCGTACCCGAACTAAGCAAGCAGTTCCACGCAATCCCAGTTCCTCCAAACCTATTTCTCAAGATTTTGACAGCCTGCATTTTCCAAATGATCACCTGGCTCAACGATTTCACGAGAAATTCATGGGAAAAGCGGTAACTCCCTCATTCACATGTACGGTACTGTCTACATTACTGTTCACGACATTGTTCACATAGACGGATCGATGACGTGGCATTGGCCGATGATGTGGCTTTGACTAATGAGGTGCCACGATCCTGTTGGACTAAAATTCTTATGCACGGTTGATCGATGACGTGGCAGCATATTAGTGGACCAAAAATCTCGCGTACGGTACATGCATTACACAGGATTATTGTCAACCAAACCGCGTCACTGTTCAACCCGGGTCAAACCGTGTTATTGTTCACCCGCGTGGTCAAACCGTGTACTGTTGACTGATGACGTGGTGCAATCCTGAGCGTCCAAACATTTTTAATCCGATGGCCATAATTTACTCAATGTATCTATAAAAAGGGGACCTCCCCCCTAATTTGAGAGCTTTGAATCCATTTTTGGAATCCATTTTCTGTAATTTATTCTCCATCTTGTATTTTCTACGTATTTTAATAAATTCTCTTTTTGCCCTTAGTTCAATTATGAGTAGCTAATTTTCTTTCAAGCTTGGGTTGAAGGTGAAGTCTCAACATGTGTCATGAGCTTTATTTGGTAAATTTATTTTCTTTTCCCCTCTAATTTTTGTGGATGATTTGACTTTTCGTCGACAAATAATAATAATCTTGTCTAGATACCACCCTGGTTACATCGGCTCCCTAGTACAAGGTTATTATTATTTGACACGATAAACCCTTAGCACCATATTGATTAGAGTGTGGTTCATGAGGTGTGGATTCCCCCCTCATGATTTAATTGGTATTAATAAGGAATATTTAGCCCATGATGCATGTTGATACGGATCTAGATACCCAAGTACGTCAATTTAATAGATTTTCACTTCAATTTACTCTTGCCATCTTAATTCGAATTTTAGGATAATCCAAATCATTTTTACCACAAATCCAACCACCCATTTAGAAAAATTAATTCTACATACAATTAAAATCCACCTTCTCGTGGGATCGACACTCGTCACGATTGATCTATTCTACAATAGATTCGTGCACTTGCGAGTTCAATAAAATTTGCACAACAATATGCTCTCTACCACTGCAGTGTCTAACATGTCTCTTCCATATGGTAGCATTATTAGTAAGATTCTGAGACACTTTCATGTTCTTTTGACCGAACCTGTCTATGTTGAGACCAAAAAGTTGAGTAGGGAAATAATTTCGGGGATTGGTTTTCATTTGAGGCAAGGCAAGTGGATCAAGGTTACCTCCTCTAAGAATGAGGATACTTTGGTAGCACCAGAAGATAACCGCATGCTAAATGACGTCTATTCCGAGGATGAGTTACCCGACTTTCACCTTGGAGCTAGACCACGTGCCCCTCGCCGAGCAGCAGCAGCAGCAGCATCCTCTCAAGATGATGAGCCAGCTGTACCTCTTGCAGTATCTTCTGCTTCTGAGGACTATCTTCAGCAACTTTTCGACAAAATGGATGCACTTCAATCCGACTTTGCGATTTTTCGGTAGCAGATGTTAGATCAGCAAATGGAGTTACTTGCTGGACAGCGCCGTATTCTTGGTCACCTTGGCTATGATCCCGGCAGTTCTTCCTCAGCGCCCCCATCTTAGTTTTCTGCACCTATATTTTTCGCACAGACATCACTCATTTCATGTAGTTATTATGATGCTATTTGTCTTTTGATTGTGCTCGTGATGCTTTTATGGTGATTTTGTTGGATATGAGGACTTTGCTTATGATTGAGTTGATTTTGATGATAAGTTTGGTTGTTGCTTATGATTATGTTGAATTTGTTGGTATGGAGGTTGGTTGCTAAATTGAAGTTTATATATGAGTGTTTTAACTACTTTGTTTTTTAGGATATGTTCATTTTTAAGGGGAGATTCTGCCGAAATTTTTTTTTCCGACATGGGTAATCTCTGACCTTCTCGTTTTAATTTTTTCGCGCTAATTTCTTTTTGATGATAAAGGTGGAGATAATTTATATATAACCTGTTGAAAAAAATTTCCTTTTATTAAATTTTTTTTATGAGTTTAAAAATTGATGGGCACATATTTAGGGGGAGCAAAATTGCACAAGTATTTTCTTGAAAAGTTTGTCATCATAAAAAAGGGAGAGATTGTTAACATAAATATTTCTTTATTATTGATTTTGATGATAACAAACTTGATTAAGATTGATTAATCTTTTAAAAGCTCAAAATAGTTTTCATATATTTTTAAATTATCATTTTCACTTTGTAAAGGTTTTATATTCTAAATGTTTTTATAAAATTGGTTATGTTAATGGTTTCAATTGAAAAAAGCTTTGAGAATTTTGATAATAACAAGTATTGCTCAAAATCCTGAAAATGAACCTATTTGACAAGTTTTATAAAGTTTTGGGTCATAGTATGATTTTATAAAATTTTGGGGCCAAACTGTAATTTTGCAAATATAGTTCACTGCAGCAGTTACTACAGAAAACGACGATCCGACATCGAACAGAATTGAAGAGTATTCTCTGGACACTAATAGCGATCCGACATATAAAAAACGGCAATCCAACAATTTGAAAATTCAGCCCAATGGTCATATTGACCGGTCAAACAGGGATATGACATCTGGTTAATGGCGATCCAACAGTGAGCAGAAAGTCAATAACGGCTAGTTTTCAGTCCCAACTATAAATAAGTTCAATTAAATTCAAACAACAACGATTCCAACAATTATTATTGAGCAAAGTTTTGAGCATACAACATTCATTAAGCCTTAAATTCTTATATTCATCTCATTTACTCACACTTTGGATCTTCATTTGTAATCAAACACATTGTGTGAGAGAGATTTATTTTGTAATATTCTTTAAAATCAAATTGAGTGATTGTAAGTGTTGGGATACACTTGGGTTAAGAGATTGGGGATAATCTCTTGTTGTAAAAGTTTATTGACACCTTAGAAGTCAAGTGTAAGCATTTGAAGCCTTGAAGGCTTGCTTAGTGAAATCCTCAAGCTCGGAAAGCTTGGAGGCGTGGACGTAGGCGAGGTTGGCCGAACCACGTAAAAATCCCCGTGTTTGAATCTCTCTTCCCTTATCTTTTTATATTGTGATAAATTTATTTTTTATTGCTTTAATTTCATTTTAGATTTGCATTGAGTTTTGCTTTAGAATTGAATAATTTTTAGAATCCCAATTCACCCCCCTCTTGGGTTGCATAACTAGATTTTCATTTAGTGCACGACAACAAGAGATTTCTAACTAAGAATTTTGAGATGAAAGATTTTAGCGATGTCTCTTTTGTGTTAAGCGTATACCAGGATTGCTCCCAGAGTATTCTTGGATTATAACAAAAGAACTATATCAAATCAGTTTTTAATAGATATAGCATGTAAGATTGCAAAACAGGTGATACTTCCGTGGCTAAGGGAGAAATGTTTAGTCTCAATCAGTGCACGAAGAATGATTTTGAGGAGAAAGAAGTTTGATGTATGCTCAGGTTTATATGCGACCAGTTATTGTATACATTATTGGGATGTTGGGCATGTATTTAAGTAATTCAAGAGTAAACCATTAGAAAGCAGCCAAATGGGTTTTATGATACTTACAGAGAAAATGACTACATGCTCATATATTGGAGGTTAGATAAGCTTGAGATCGTTGGTTATACTGATTCTAATTTTTACTGGATGCCAAGATAATATGAAATCCACTTCGGGTAAAATCTATCTGTTAGTTGGGGCTGTTGTCTCTTGAAACAGTGCTAAATAGTCTTTTGTAGCATCTTCTACGATGGCAGCAGAGTTAACAGTATGTTATAAGGCATCCAATCACTGAATATGGCTACATAATTTTTTCATGGGGCGATGTATAGTAAATGGTGTTGATAGACCACTCAAGTCATTTTGTCACAATAAGTTAGTAGTGTTGTATTTTAGTAACAACAGGAGCTCGACAAAGTCGAAGTGTATAAACATCAAGTTCTTAGTTGTTAAAGAAAGAGTTCAGAGTACACAGTTGTCTATAGAGCACATTAGAAAAACTCCATGATTGCAGATCTATTTACTAAGGGATTGCCACCCAAGATGTTTAATGAGCATACTACTGTATGGGTGTCATGGCATTTAAAGATATTTAGTTTTAGTAGTTGTGATTTTAGATGTTCTTATATTATAGACGTTTTCAATTATTTCAGTTTATGAATTTTGAAGGTTATTTTCTGTAAAAATAAAGTTTTAGTTTATTCACACTCTAATTTTAGTATGGTTTGATCTCACTAAGGTTTAAGGTATACTAGTTGGAAATAGGCATATTAAGATTACATTGCATGAATTTCTATGTTATGCATCCATATCATGATCCATGTCATTCAGTTGTATTGGTATAGTGACTATTAATAGGTTGAGTTACGATAGTTGTAACGAAGGTCGCTTTGATCCTATGTTGATATGATTGATGGACGGAATTGGTTATAGATATATTTTGGTAATGACAATAAAGTTGAGCTCATACGGTTATTTTTGCAAAGTATAATTATAAGGTTACACATATAACCCATGTAGGAGATTGTTGGATTTTTTAATCTAGCATTGTTGGATCCTTAATTTACCGTTGGCTTGTATGTGAATAATTATGTGTTGCGGATTGTCTTAAAAGTTTAAGCCAAATTAAAAGTGATCTATTACAATTTTCGGTAATATGGGCTTTAGGAGTAATTTCTATTTTTATGATGGCTGAAATAAGAATACTTAAAGACTACAGGAAAAATTGCTTATATAAGTAGTCATGGTCCCTAGGTCATATATGTCTTTTTATTCTTTCTAACATCTCATCATCAGGGAGAGAGCATAAAAGAAATTAAAAGATTTTCTAGGAGAACGTGTTGATCTGCAAGACCCAACACACGACTCTAATTTATTATTGATTTTTTGTGATACAATATGAATATTCCATAATTATATGTAATGGTTTTTACCAAAAAGATTTGTTGTTGTGACAACTGATGGTCGGAGGACAATCATGGGGTTGAAAATCCCCTTAATTCACGAAGCAAGAACCCACTACCTTGTTTTTCCCTTTCTCTCTCACTCTTCTTATGATGTTACTCTAATTGTTATTGTACGTATTTGCACCCACCCATGTAGTCCTTATATAGTAAAATGAGTGCAATTTAATTCAAATGAACTTCGTAGAGTTATTTAAATAAGCCACACCTTATGTCATCAAGATTCAAATAAAACTCGAAATTTATCTTATAAGAATCCTAGATGAGTTATGTAATATTAAACTTACCTCTCATGCCGAATAAGGTCAGCCCATTATGGACGCCTAAATCTAACAATTCAATTTTACTTGCCATTGCATTTTGTAATTTAGTTTGCAGCCATAATACTCATTTTCAAGGTTTTTATAACTGAATACTAATAGAAGATGCTTTAATTCATTTCACTTTTTGCAATTTTTTTAATTTTTTGATAGAATTTTTTACGCCAGTTTTATTGTGTTGTTGATTAGAAAAAAAATAAAGGGTCTGAAAAAAGCAAAAAGGAAAAAGAAATAAAGAAAGGAAAGCTCGCCTAATGGAAGATTGGAGGGCTTCCATGGTGGCATTTCTTTGAAGACTAAGAACGAGAATCATGTTTTTTGAAGGATATAACTATAATTATAAAAAACTTAGTAAATACGGGTGTTATCACAAAAGAAAAGTGAAAACATCACCACCCTATATATAATTGGTAAAATTTTAATTCAATCCTTCCCTTTGAAATTATTTTTTATCCGAGGCAAAATCCCCGGCCTCTATACAGTTTCTCCCCTAATAATACTTGCAAAGAGAATGGTTATAGGTTATAGGGAGAGGTTATTTCAATTAAATATGAATATTAAATAGAAACTTACGACAAATAATATATATACACACACAATATTTTATTGCAGTTATTGAACTTCATGTGGATGCTAATTGGTTTAACCCCAAAAATTTTTTAGCACAAGAGGTCTATAATTTGAAATATGCTCATATTGGTGAAACATTTTGGTTATGTTCATGGAATATCTAATAAGATAATTGACATTTTAATGATATAACAATTTATTGATAATTACTATAAAAAATCTGTTGGAACCTCTTAAATCAACTCTAGGAAACACAATTTGAATATTTGGGCCTAAATTATGTTTAGTCTACTTTTAAATATTTAAAAAAAGTTATCATTTGTAATAAATATTGGATTAATGGACTTCAATAATGAAATATGGTGATAACATCACTTGACCAAAGAGTAATTTACCCAAAAAAAAAGCAGAATAAAAAAGCCAAAAGAGTAGGTCTTTTGATACTCCATCAAAACTTCTTATAAAACTACTTGTTTAACTGAAATATAATTTAATTCATTTCTTTTTTATGGAAATTCAATTAAATATTTAAATAAATTATTCTTTTAAAAAACATTTTACACCCACCCCATTTTGCAATTTATATTTATATTTTAATTTTAACAAAGAAAATATATTTCGAGAAACTGTAGGAGTTTAAAATTATAAAAAATAAAAAATATATAACCAGAAAAAATAATTTTAAATTTTAGAATTTGTAGGTAATTTATAAATAAAAACTTAAAAAATGTATATTTTTAGGGCAAAAAAATTTATGGGAAGATGGTTAATTTTAATACATGTGCTTGTATTTTGTAAATTAAACTAGGGTGTTTTTGAAAATATAATTCAAAAAGGGTGTTATAAGCATTTAGAGGGGTGTTAAAAGCTCCATTTGAAACAAAAAATAAAAACTGTTGAATATTTAAATCTCAAGACTTTTAACTTTCAGTTGTGATATTTGACCTCTCATTTATTTTACCAACTCCTACTTCTCAGTTAGCGTTGTTCAAATGTTAAAATAATTTTGATCTCTCAATATACCCCATTTGATCCCTACTTTACTCTTATTATGATTTTTATTATTTTTCCATACATCCCAATGTATAAAACTTAAAAAAATCTGCATACAATGGAAAATAAACTCTAATAATTTTTCTCTTTTTCTTTGTATTATCGGTGCCTCTTAGAAAAAGATTTATCATAGTGAAAGTGGTTTAGGCGTGGGTTTTCCTGAAATTTTTCTGACTCAATTCTAATTAGAGCTATTTATTGATTAAATTTGTGGGGGTTTAAGGAATGAATGGATTTGCCCCGAGATGAAAGAGCGGTAGCTGTAAATTTATCTAGGATTTCATCTTTGATCAATTGTAGTTTTCAGATAATGTATAAGCTTAAATGCTTAAAGATTGAGTACGAAAATTGAGGGATAAAAACTTTAAACTTATGTCTTCATCTTCCTCTACTAGGTTTTGGAAACTATTTGCATGAGTATATAATATTTGAGTAGAAATAACCATTAAAGATATTAAAAGAAATAAAGGTTTGTAAAATTAAATTATGTAAATCAGATAATAATATAAGCTAATTATCATGCGGGTGTATCTAAAAGCTATTTTTAAGTAATTTCACTAAAAAGATAAAATGAGCATTAGCATCAAAATGATTAGTAAGGGTTATTGATATAAGATAAGAGGTTAAATATCACCGTTTTTTTAACTTTACAAGCCATTAAGTCTAAGTTTTTATTGGATTAGATATCCAATAATATGCTTTGGACCAAGCAATGAAATCTTTATTTATTCAGCTTACTGGTTCATAAGTATTAATCAAAGAGGTGGACTATTGGCATCCTCGCACTCAATAAATCTTTTAATACCTCTTATATTCATATATACCATTTTAATATTTAAAAAATATGAATTTCTTATAACACCACCATAATGATAAAAATAACCTTATTTTAAACTATTTTTCATGAAATAATGTAACCCAGACCCCAAGTCTATAATTTCCCTCTTCAAACCCCAAATCAACGGGATCTTCATTTCTCTTGCTCGCAATTTTTTTTTCTTTTTTATCACTGGTCTTATTTATTTATTTTTATTCTTGCTTTCTCACTCTTGTTTAAAATAAATTTATTATCGTTGTTATTATTTCTAATTTTCAACTCTTGAGAGGAATGAAAAATCCTTTATAATATAGCAATTTAATTTGTTGCTCACCTGAAAATAAGAGAAATAAAAAAACTTAAGCAAAAGTGTTGTTAATACAAAAATTTTGGCTATGTAGGAAAAATTAAGAAAGAGTTGTTTTATTTAGGGAACGATCTGTCAGAGAGCTTGATGTAATTGGGATTGCCATTGTTAAAAGTAAAGAACTCAATAGTTGAAATCTTATATAACAATAACCTATCAGGGGTTGTCAGGGGTGTTATCAACATAAAGCTTTTGATGTTTAAGTAAGAGAATGGGAATGGCATGATAACAAATAAATAATAAGAGAGAGAAGAAAAGAAAAAAAACATGGAGGATATTGTATCTCTACCTCCATTATACCTCTTTCTCCCTTATACCTTTAGGTGGGGGCAATTTTATATAAGAGAAATCTGTAAAAGTATAATTAAGTTAGGAAACTTATCTTATATCCTGCAGGATTTAAATTTTGTAATGTTATTTAGGACATGTTATTGTATGTAAGTCATTGGGCTCGAGAGCTCATTCGTTTATGTCATTGGGTAGGTTTGGTTAAAAATATGGGTATAACAAATATTAATTATTAGTTAAGATTAACCTTGATTAAAACTATTCCTAAATGTTTCGTTTCATAAATAGATTGCTGTCATCTTTTTTATTGCTACTAGTTAATGGCTTTTGAAACGTAGTACAAAGGTTGCCCTTCATGGAATAATTTATTTTATTGCACTACAAATACTGATTAAAAATTCAATTAATGCTAATGAAAACTTACAGAAGCAATGAAAAGAGATAAATAATTACTTTAAAAAGTTAAAAAAAAAACTTGTTAGATATTTGTACTTTTTTGTAATTTCGATGATGGTTAAAAGTAAAATAAGGATGGTAAAAACTTGGGTTTAGTCCAGGTTTGGATTTGGCTGGGATCGACTTAAATTGATTCAGCAACTACCTAAACCTGAGTTTATACCCTACTGTTGTTAATTTTACTTCAATTGCTATGGTGTCAATGTGCAAGTGTACACAGCAAGTAATAAAATGACGAGTATTCAATATCGTTTCCACATGGATTGATGCTATCAGACTTGCTACAACAATTTCAACAGTGCAATCTATGTTCTAAATTAAATTAATACAACTAAGACTACCACATAACTTAGTAAAATAAAATATCAATAATTAAATATGCAATGAATACAGTTTGCACATTAAACACAAAGGTTAAATTAATATGAATGGAGTAATTGAGTGATTAAACTCTCTTGATGGTGTTGATTATTTTATTCATGTCAAGTTCAGTTGCTGCAGCATCTACTACAGTACTGGGCATAAACTATTTTTATCCTTAGCGGTAGCATATTGGATGTTTTATATCTTAATACATCCTAACATTGACCAGTTGCTATGTCAACATAAGATATAGCGTTACACGTTTAGATTCTCTTTACCCTACAGGGTGAATCCCTATATCTAGTTCATCACTAATCTTAGATTAAGCATGACCCTTTTAGGACTCAAGTTAAACTCAATCCAGAAAACTCAATTCAAGACCAAGTATTGCTATAATATGTTCCACTAAAATAGATCATTTTGTGGCTATTTCCTAACTTGTACCATTAAATGGGTGGTAAGCCAAAATAATAACTTTAAATGAATGCTATCAAAGAAAAATGTTATAGCAAACATGCGGCAACATTTATATTCAGTCAATTAACCATCAAGTAAGTTTAACACTCAACCACAAATAAATTTAGTTCATAATTTGTGAAAGGTAAATAAACAACCAAGTTCTAACCGTCGAATACATCTTCAATGATCAATGAATAACAAATAAACAAGAAAAGAAAGATAAAGAACATATTCTAATCGATTCTGCAAGTTCTTCTACTGGTGCAACCTTGAATTCTGATCGAGAATTCTGTATCTTTGTTTTCTCTTTTCTGTTTTGATCTTACTTGATGGCCTCCTCCTTTTTCTTTTCATGTATGCCTACTCCTTTTATATTCGCAAATTAGGGTAATTGAAAACTTTTAGGGCACGCATCTTCAAATTACGAAACTACAGATCGCAATATTCTGAATATATTGCCCATATTTTTCTGTCAATGCTCGAGAGATGCTACAACAATGGCTACAACATCTTTATTGTTCCAGCCTTACTCCAATTCTTCTGTAGTCATGCTTGTTTGTACTTTATAGGTTCATTGCAACAACATCCTTTCCATAAAATTCAAGTTTTCAATTACCTACAATTAAGCATATGTTTTAGGCATACAATTATTCAAGAATCACATAAACTTTATTAAATTCAAACTAAAATAAATGTAATGTAAACTATCATTAAAGTGCACTAAAACACATAAACTACTCTCTAAGTAGTCTTGATTTAAGTCTAAAGGTCTAATGATAACTCTAATTTCATAGAGTTATCACTTACATTTCCACACGTGGGTAGATCAAGCGCGACACCTGTTGTGCAAATTTTATTGAACTCGCAAGTGCACGAATCTATTGTAGTATAGATCAATAGTGACGAGTGTCGATCCCACGAGGAGGTGGATTTTAATTATATGTAAAATTAATTTTGTATGAAGGTGGTTGGATTTGTGGTGAAAGTGACTTAGGTTATCCTAAAATTGGAATTGAAATGACGTACTTGGGTATTTGGATCCGTATCAACATGCATCATGGGCTAAATATTTCTTATTAATGCCAATTAAATCATGAGGGGGGAATCCACACCTCATGAACCACACTCTAATCAATATGGTGCTAAGGGCTTATCGTGCCAAATAATAATAACCTTGTACTAGGGAGCCGGTGAAACCAGGGCGGTATCTAGACAAGTTTATTATTATTTGTCGACAAGAAGTCAAAACATCCACAAAAACTAGAGGAGAAGAGAAAACAAATTTACCAAATAAAGCCCATGACACATGTTGAGACTTCACATTCAACCCAAGCTTGAAAGAAAATTAGCTACTCATAATTGAACTAGGGGCAAAATGAAAATTTATTAAAATACGTAGAAAATACAAGATGGAGAAAGAATTACAGAAAATGGAGTCCAAAAATGGATTCAGAGATATCCAATTAGGGGGGGAGAGCCCCCTTTTTATAGATACATTGAGTAAATCATGGCCATCGGATCAAAAACATTTCGAACGCTCAGGATTGCGCCACGTCATCTGTCAACAGTACGTGGTTTGACCACGCGGTTTGAACAGTAACACGGTTTGACCCGGCTTGAACAGTGACGCGGTTTGGTTAAAAATAATCCTGTGTAATGCATGTACCGTACGCGAGATTTTTGGTCCACTGATATGCTGCCACGTCATCGATCAACAGTGCATAAGAATTTTAGTCCAACAGGATCGTGATACTTCATCAGTCAATGCCACATCATCGGTCAATGCTGAAATGCAAGTTATGCAACTCAAGAGGGGGGGTGAATTGAGATTTTAAAATTATGCAATACAATTCGCACAACAATTTAATCTATTGCCTTAATCAAATAAAAAACAATAAATTCGATCAACCACAATATTAAAAGAGTAAGGGAAGAGAAAAAAAACACAAGAATTTTTACGTGGTTCGGCTATCTCCGCCTACGTCCACGCCTCCAAGCACACCTGGCTTGAAGATTTCACTATCCAAGCCTCCCAAGGCTTCAAATGTTTACAATTGACTTCCAAGGTGTCAATGGACCTTTACAACAAGAGATTATTTTCCCAATCTCTTCACCCCAAGTGTTTCTCACACTTATACACTCACAATTTGATAAGAAATGAAAATCACAACAATGAAACTCTCTTAAAGAGTAGATAACAAATTATAGCTCAATGATGATTCAATCAATGATGATTTGCGAAATGGAAGCTCAATATATGTTATATGATCTTGTTTTTCCTTATATTAGATTTTAGAATGAAGTTTGAGTTGAGTTTTTATAGTGAAAGCCCAAAAACTAGCTGTTATAGGCAAATTCCCGTGCTCAAGCGGTTACCCGCTTGATTATCCGGCTAGCCGCTCAGGAACAGTAATGTTACCGTTATTTTTGAATTTTGCTACAGTAACAATGTTCACTGAAATTATACTTTGACCCAACACTTTCTATAATTATACTATGACCCAAAACGTTAGAAACCTTTACAAATAGGTCCAATTTCAGAACTTCCTAAAAATAGATTTCTTTCCCAAACTTTTTAAAATTATGATATGACCCCAAAGAGTTTATTATTTCGCACAAAGGTCATTTTCAACATAATACCTATATTTTTCAAAGTTCTCAAAACCTTTCACTTTAGTCCAAAATATTCATAAATTATAGTATGGCCCAAAACATTTAAAATGTTTGTAAATACGTCCAACTCTGAAATTTAATACTTATTAAAATCAAAGATTTCAAATCTTAGCATTTAGGTCCAATTTACTCAAATCCACAAAATACTTTACTTTATAAAAATAAAACCTTTTAGTTTATGAAAAGTATTTAATTAAATTAATCTCTTGAGCTTCTCAAATGCTAAATCATGTATCAATTAAATCATACCGACTTTACAAGAATTTATCGCACTAATTTGTTCGTTGAGCTCTAGACTATTCTTGATGTCGCCGTTGTCCGTTGAGTGTCTTTAATCTTGATTTCACTTGATTCACTTGCATAAATATTATCCTTAAAAAACTAGTGAAAATGTGAAATACAATATTTATTAAATCACTCAATACATATGTTTGTTATCATCAAAATTACATTATGTATAGCCCTTTAGGCTAACAAATGCCACGTCATCGATCCGTCTATGTGAACAGTGTCGTGAACAGTAACGTAGACAGTACCGTACATGTGAACACTCCTTCTAAGGTTTTCGACCGTCCTGAGTTCAAAAGTGATGTCCGTTTTGCCGTCTGATCTCTCGTTCATTATGAAATAACTATGATGCCTCTAAAATACATAAAATACTTAATTATAAT
Source organism: Citrus x clementina (assembly GCF_000493195.1). Taxonomy (NCBI): domain Eukaryota; kingdom Viridiplantae; phylum Streptophyta; class Magnoliopsida; order Sapindales; family Rutaceae; genus Citrus; species Citrus x clementina. The sequence goes on along the minus strand of NW_006262139.1, from coordinate 14,129,026 downwards.
ACAACACACATAATTAAATGATAAGAAGTTTAAGTACATAAAAGTAAGGGTGTTAGTAAAACTTGAAGTGTAAAATGACGATTTTCTCCTTTATAAATATACATTTTCTAACACTCAACACACCCCCCAACCAGCTTATTGCTAGTCCCTAGCAAATAAAGCGAAAACAAAATTCAAATCCAAAATGATTTTTTTTTAACAATCATGTTTATTCAATCAGACTAATGATAATAATCAAATAAAAGTATAAGCATTATCTCCAGTTTAAAGAAACATCACACCCACATCAACCATCCACATGAATCAGCCTAGTAAACTTTGTCATAGCTACTTTCAAGAATGACATGTCAAACCCCAAAATCTCACTGGAAGTAGTGACACTCTCACAAAGAAATTAAACCCAATAAAAATAGTCACTCCAATGAATGGTAATTGAGAGAAAATAATAAAGAAGTGATATCACATGCTCTCACCAAGATGAAAGAAATATGCCTTCAGCTTAAAAATAATACAATCTCAAGTCAAATAAAAATGCTAGTCAACCTAATTTATTTATTATTTGTTTTATGCACCACTACATCTTTTTAGCTCATATAACTAGCTTCTACTTCATACTATAGTTCCCTAAAATCAAGAATGACTTTTATTACGACATAACGTAGGTTAGGGACATGGCTAATAAAGAAGGGGAAATAAGGAAAACAAAGTGTATGTTTGAGAAAAATGCAGAGATTTTTGTTTTGTTTTTTTTTTAAAGCTGCAAGGTGGATTTCACCTATTATTGTTTTTTTTAAACAACAATTTTTATTTATTATTATTATTATTATTTTGCTTTTGTTTGGCACAACGTCACTAAACAAAATAATTATTTATATTTTTCTCAAACATAAATAGGTGATGGAACTTATAAGACATCAGGTAATACTCCAAATCGGAGTGGGTCAAGATGATAAGTTGACAAAGTAAAAGTTTTTTTTTTTTTGTTTTAAGGCTCAAAAGAGTTAACTATGGATATTTCACAAAAGGGATGGCTAGAAAGGCTCAAACAAATTAAAGATGGCATTTCCATCATTTTTTAGGGCTCTAAAGAATCTTCCATATCTACTAGTTAGATGGGTCTCCAGATGTAGCAACACACATTTTTTTCTTTTTTTTCTAATTTTACAACAACTTTTTTTTAAGCGTTAACTCAAAAGAAATCTAGAGATTATGTATAAAATAATAAACTGCTAAGTTTTATAAAGAATGGGCAAAAGGGTTACTCTCCAAGAAAAATGATAGGCTCAAAAACTCACTTGGCATTTATTATGATATGTTCATTCCTTCAAGCAACTCATATTTGTCTCCGACATCAACATGTAGAGTAGCAAACATAGCGTAACATCACTTACGACCAAAGATAATACAAATACTAAAATTTGAAATTCATCATGTCATCCAATGTTAAAACAAATCACACAATTTTTTTTTATTTTTTTTCTTCTTTTTTTTAAACAACATTCTACCCCCCAACTTATTTTAAACATGAAAAGAAAATATGCATGCAGAAATGTGAAAATGATTCAGAAAAACTAATTAGAAAAGTTACACTTAAAATGATAGAAAAAAAATTTTTTTTAACTAAGAAGATACGTCTCTAGAGGCACTACACTCCAGATTCAGTCATCTTCGACTCAAAAAATTTGAAAGTGTATATTTATAAAGGAGAAATTAGAAAGAAGAAGAAAAATGATTGTAAAAAAAATTAATAAAGAAAAAGAAAATATCTGAAATTTTCTTTTGTTTTTTTTTAACGAAGAAGATGCGTTTCTAGAGTGACTACACTCCATATTCAGCCATCTTCAACACAAAAAGTTAGCAACAGTTAGTTTCTACAACAAAAAATTAGTAAAAATTTAACCAAGATTCCACAATTGTCGACTATTCCCTCCGCCCAACCAGAACGAAACATTGTCCTTAATGTTTTAAAGGAAAGAAGTAAAGTTTAGAAGACATTACCTGGGTGGTGCAACACAGAAGAAAATATTTACAGGCGGAGAGTTAAATCTAATTTGTACTCCTTAATGCGACTACTGTTACCGTCATTATTTGAACGCTTCAACACAAAGGTCCGGGGGTCTGGCTCCAGTTTATAAGCTTGTAACATATCAAGTAGTTCATTAGCAGTGTGAGCACAAATAAAAAGCTTTTTCGCATTGGAATGAATGAAATAGTTTTTTATTGCATGGTTAAGAAATGTGATAAAACAATCATAAAAATTATTGACATTTAACAAACCGATAAATTTCTGGTGAATGTGCAGATGGGTCCAAGATGCTAGTGTGATATCATAAAAATTATTGACATTTAACAAACCAATGGATTTCTGGTGAATGTGCAGATGGGCCCAAGATGCTAGTGTGATAAATGTCTCTAGTGTTGCAAGATCTCCTGGAAGGAAAATAAAAGCATCAGCATGATTAAGCATTTCCATTATTCTTTCTTGCATATCTGAGACGACTAACTCTTCTCCAATCGGTGGGTCAGACAAACTGCCCAAATGTTTTAGGGCTCTTGGGATGATGCCTAACACTTGACTTCCTCTGACAAAAGTAACTTCTGAGACCAATTTTGATAACCCTCAGTTACCTCCTCCATACACCAAGCGTAATTTTCTCTCTACTATACTTCGACCAAGATCTATGGCTGCCTCAACGAACTCTTTCTGTTTGCCATAATTAAATCCAGAAAGCACGCAAATGTTCTTGAATTGTCTATTGGGAGTAGCTGCCATTGGAATATTTCTCAAAAACAATTTGTGAGTGCTTAACAAAAAGTCATATTTAAGAATCTTGGTGACAATGGGTCACAACTGTGTATGAGGTGGTATGTCAGTATCAAATAACGCTTAAAGCACATGGATCGCAAGTCAAAAAGGAAACAGTAAAAAGAAAAAGAAACAATGATAAAATAGAATTATTAAAGACAATAATGGAAAGATAAAATAACAGTGAAGTAGAAGGATATTTACAGGTAGTTGCGACTGTGGCTCACATCTTCTTCTGGTTTTACGTCCAGAAACGGCTTGAACGTCCTCTATGGGTCGAGGATAGGCTTCCCATCCAGCTTTCTTATAAACTGGCAAACATGGTCGTTTATAGTCAGATTCCCTAGACTATATCGTGCATGCTCTTTCTGGAATAATGGCCAGAACTGAAGAATCGCTCCTTGCACATATCCACTGGGATGCGTTTCAAGAGACAAAAGGATATCATCCAATGACTCCTTATTCCAACCATCCCTAATGAATTGAATCTTATCTTTCCTATTATCAGACACCATTCCTAAAGAACATGGGTTTTTGTTGCATCTCATTCTGATACATTTATGACAAGCAACATAAATTCTTCGAACTCTTCGTTTTCTTGCATAATTTCCTTTACCACAACCAGGTATGTATGCAATAAATTTTGGAGGTAACTCACCTGCCAATCGTACTTTAGCTTCGATTAACCAACAGATATCAGCAGGTATATTATTCCTCATGAGCAATCACATGCGTTCGGACTGAGCTTTATAGATTGTAAGGAGGAAGTGAAGTGAATTAATTGTGAAGTTTTGCTAGAATCTCGTTTCGGTCCATACTTTCGCCTCAAAATATCAGTTATTATGAGAAATTGAAGTAACCGACTTGATTGTCAAGGAGTACCGTTATCCGCCACTTCACCGGGATAACAAACTAAAGCACACAAATAGAAAAACAAATTAAAACACACAAAGAAAATTAAAATCGTCCTCTTATTGAATTTACCTCAAGCTCCAACTGGATGTTGTAGACACTTCTCTCAATGTCTCTGAGTTGGCTTTCTAAATCTTCAACATCGGATACTAACTCTGATAGTTGTAGAGCCCAAATACGATGTATTTTACAAAATCAAATCTGCCTTTTGAGATGAGATTTAACACGTTGAAGTAGTTTAAAAATGTTAAGTATGAACTGTTTAGCTATGTTACTCATGATTAACAATGATAAGAGAGAACTTAATGGTTAAACAAATACACTTATGCAAAAATAATTTTAATTAGCAAAAGAATAATAAAAAGAAAGAAAAAAATCAAATCACTGAAAAGAGAGAAAAAAAAAACTCAATTCAAATATGGTTGGTCACTCAAATTTATTTCGGTGTCTTCTCCATGTGGTTGGTACTCTAGATATGGCTTTAATCTTTGACCATTAACTTTAAACGTGACACTGTTCTTTCGGTCCTTAATTTCAATTGTCCAATGTGAAAAACCAGTATAAAGAATAAATGGACCAGACCATCGAGAGCGTAACTTACCTGGGAATAAGTGCAAGCGAGAATTAAATAAAACCACTTTCTGACCTGGAGTGAACGATTTTCTCATAATTTACTTGTCATGGAAGACTTTCATTCGTTGCTTGTAAATCTTGGCATTTTCGTATGCATCATTGCAAATTTCTTCAAGTTCTACCAGCTGTAATCTTCTTTCTGAGCTGGCTTGCTGCATGTCAAAGTTGAATTTCTTGATGGCCCAATATGCACGATACTCGAGTTCTACAGGTAGGTGGCAAGCTTTTCCATACACTAGCCTGTAAGGTGACATCCCAAATCGGGGTCTTGAAAGTCGTTCTATATGCCCATAATGCATCATCAAGTCTTAATGACTAATCTTTTCTATCCGACTTCACTGTCTTTTCTAATATGTGCTTTATTTCTCGATTGGAGATCTCAACTTGGCCACTAGTTTGCGGATGATATGGGGTCGTCACTTTGTGAGTAATGGAATACTTCGTTAAAAGAGTTTTGAATGCTTTGTTACAAAAGTGGGTGTTGTGCAAATTTTAATGTACTCGCAAGCGCACGAATCTATTGTAGTATAGATCAATGGTGACGAGTGTCGATCCCACGAGGAGGTGGATTTTAATTATATGTAGAATTAATTTTGTAAATGGGTGGTTGAAATTGTGGTGGAAGTGATTTAAATTATCCTAAAATTGGAATTGAGATGGCGATAATAAATTCTAAAATTGGAATTGCAATGGCGAGAATAAATTGAAGCGAAATCTATTGAAATGACGTACTTCAGTATCTGGATCCGTATCAACATGCATTATGGGCTAAATAATCCTTATTAATGCCAATTAAATCATGAGGGGGGAATCCACACCTCATGAACCACGCTCTAATCAATATGGTGCTAAGGGCTTATCGTGCCAAATAATAATAACCTTGTACTAGGGGGCCGGTAAAACCAAGGCGGTACTAGACAAGAATATTATTATTTGTCGACGAGAAGTCAAAACATCCACAAAAACTAGAGGGGAAGAGAAAATAAATTTACCAAATTAAGCCCATGACACATGTTGAGACTTCATCTTCAACCCAAGCTTGAACAGAAATTAGCTACTCATAATTGAACTAGGGGCAAAATGAGAATTTATTAAAATACGAAGAAAATACAAGATGGAGTGGGAATTACAGAAAACAGAGTCCAAAAATTGATTCAGAGATATCAAATTAGGGGGGGAAGCCCCCTTTTTATAGATACATGGAGTAAATCATGGCCATCGGATTAAAAACAGTTTGGACGCTCAGGATTGCGCCACGTCATCAGTCAACAGTCCACGGTTTGACCACGCGGATGAACAGTAACACGGTTTGACTCAGATGAACAGTAACGCAGTTTGGTTGAAAATAATCCTGTGTGATGCATGTACCGTGTTGTGCAAATTTTAATGTACTCGCAAGCGCACGAATCTATTGTAGTATAGACTAATGGTGACGAGTGTCGATCCCACGAGGAGGTGGATTTTAATTATATATAGAATTAATTTTGTAAATGGGTAGTTGGATTTATGGTAGAAATGATTTGCAATATGCTAAGACTTAAATTAAAATGGTGAGAATAAATTCTAAAATTGGAATTGCAATGGAGAGAATAAATTGAAGAGAAAATCTATTAAATTGACGTACTTGGGTATCTGGATCCGTATCAACATGCATCATGGGCTAAATATTCCTTATTAATACCAATTAAATCATAAGGGGGGAATCCACACCTCATGAACCACGCTCTAATCAATATGGTGCTAAGGGCTTATCGTGCCAAATAATAATAACCTTGTACTAGAGGGCCGGTGAAACCAAGGCGGTACTAGACAAGAATATTATTATTTGTCGACGAGAAGTCAAAACATCCACAAAAACTAGAGGGGAAGAGAAAATAAATTTACCAAATTAAGCCCATGACACATGTTGAGACTTCACCTTCAACCCAAGCTTGAAAGAAAATTAGCCACTCATAGTTGAACTAGTGGCAAAATGGGAATTTATTAAAATACGAAGAAAATACAAGATAGAGAGGGAATTACAGAAAATGGAGTCCAAAAATGGATTCAGAGATATCAAATTAGGGGGGAGAGGCCCCCTTTTTATAGATACATGAAGTAAATCATGGCCATCGGATTAAAAATAGTTTGGACGCTCAGGATTGCGCCACGTCATCAGTCAACAGTCCACGGTTTGACCACGCGGATGAACAGTAACACGGTTTGACCCGACTTTGAACAGTAACGCGGTTTGACCCGGATGAACAGTAACGCGGTTTGGTGGAAAATAATCCTATGTGATGCATGCACCGTACGCGAGATTTTTCGTCCACTGATATGCTGCCACGTCACCATCAACAGTACATAAGAATTTTAGTCCAACAGGATCGTGACACCTCATCAGTCAATGCCACATCATCGGTCAATGCCACATCATCATCCGTCTATGTAAACAGTGTCGTGAACAGTAACGTATACAGTACCGTACACGTGAATAGTACCGTACATGTGAATAGTACCGTACATGTGAATAGTGTCATTTTTCCTTTTATGCTCCTCTTAAGGTTTTCGACTATCCTGAGTTCAAAAGTGATGTCCGTTTTGCCGTCTGATCTCTCATTTATTGTGAAATGACTATAATGCCCCTAAAATACATAAAATACTTAATTAAAATAAAACACATGTAATTAAATCACAAGAAGGTTAAATACATAAAAGTAAGGGTTGTTAGTAAGACTTGAAATGTAAAATGACGGTTTTCTCCTTTATAAATATGCATTTTCTAACACTCAACATACCGTACGCGAGATTTTTCATCCACTGATATGCTGCCACGTCACCATCAACAGTACATAAGAATTTTAGCCCAACAGGATCGTGACACCTCATCAGTCAATGCCACATCATCGGTCAATGCCACGTCATCGATCCGTCTATGTGAACAGTGTTGTGAACAGTAACGTAATTAGTACCGTACACGTGAATAGTACCACACATATGAATAGTATCATTTTTCCTTTTATGCTCCTCCTAAGGTTTTCGACCATCCTGAGTTCAAAAGTGATGTCCGTTTTGCCGTCTGATCTCTCCTTTATTGTGAAATGACTATAATGCCCCTAAAATACATAAAATACTTAATTAAAATAAAACACATGTAATTAAATCACAAGAAGGTTAAATACATAAAAGTAAGGGTTGTTAGTAAGACTTGAAATGTAAAATGACGGTTTTCTCCTTTATAAATATGTATTTTCTAACACTCAACACACCCCCAAAGCGAAAACAAAATTCAAATTCAAAAAAAAAAAATTTAATAGAAGCACTCGTATTTATTCCATCAGATTAATGATAGCAATCAAATAAAAGTATAAGCATTATCTCCAGTCTAAAGCAACATCACACCCACATCAACCATCCACATGAATCAGCCCAGTAGACTTTGTCATAGCTACTTTCAAGAATGACATGTCAAACCCCAAAATCTCACTGGAAGTAGTGACACTCTCACAAAGAAATTAAAACTAATAAAAATAGTCACTCCAATGAATGGTAATTGAGAGAGAAAATAATAAAGAAGTGATATCACATGCTCTCACCAAGATGAAATAAATATGTCCTCAGCTTATAAATAATACGAACTCAAGTTAAACAAAAATGCTAGTCAACCCACTTTATTTATCTTTTTTTTTTATTATGCATCACTACATCTTTTTAGCCCATATAACTAGCTTCTACTTCAAACTATAGTTCCCTAAAATCAGGAAGGACTTTTATTAGGATGTAACGTAGGCTAGGGACATGGTTAACAAAGAAAGGAAATAAGGAAAACAAAGTGTATGTTTGAGAAAAATGCAGAGAATTTTTTTTTTTTTTGGAAGTTGCAAGGTGGATTTCACCTATTATTGTTATTTTTATTCTTTTGAAACAACAACTTTTGTTTTTTTTTTTTTTTGCTTTTTGGCATAACTTCACTGAACAAAATAATTATTTACATTTTCTCAAACATAAATAGGTGATGGAGCTTATAAGGCATCGGGTAATACTCCAAATCAGAGTGGGTCAAGATGATAAGTTGACAAAGAAAATATTTTTTTTTTTAAAGGCTCAAAAGGGTTAACTATGGATAGTTAATAAAAGGGATGGCTAGAAAGGCTCAAACGGATCAAAGATGGCCTTTCCATAGTCTTTTAGGGATCTAAATAATCATCCATATCTACTAGTTAGATGGGCCTCCCAATGTAGCAACACACTTTTTTTTTCTTTTTTTTTTAAGGGTTAACTCAAAAGAAATCTAGAGATCGTGTATACAATAATAAACTGTTAAGCTGTATAAAGAATGGGCAAAAGGGTTACTCTCCAAGAAAAATAATAGGCTCAAAAACTCACTTGGTACTTATTATGACATGTTCATTCCTTTAAGCAACTCATATTTGTCTCCGACATCAACATGTAGAGTAGCAAACATAGCGTAACATCACTTAAGACCAAAGATAATACAAATACTAAAATTTGAAATTAATTATGTCATCCAATGTTAAAACAAATCACACAATTTTTTTTTTTAAACAACATTCTACCCCCCAACCTATTCTAAACATGAAAGGAAAATATGCATGCAGAAATGTGAAAATGATGCATAAAAACTAATTAGAAAAGTTACACGTAAAATGATAGAAAACGAAAATGATTTTTTTTTTTTTAAGAAGATGCGTTTCTAGAGGAACTACACTCCATATTCAGCCATCTTCGACTCAAAAGTTGGAAAATGTATATTTATAGAGGAGAAATTAAAAAGAAGAAAAATAAACATAAACACATAATAAAGAAAAAGAAAATGTCTGAATTTTTTTTAAAGTTTTTTTTTAATAATTTTTTTTAAAACGATGAAGATGCGTTTCTAGAGTCACTACACTCCATATTCAGTCATCTTCAACACAAAAAGTTAGCAACAGTTAGTTTCTACAACAAAAAATTAGTAAAAACTTAACCAAAATCCCACAATTGTCGACTATTCCCTCCCCCCAACCAGAACGAAACATTGTCCTCAATGTTTGAAATGAAAGAAGTAGAGTTTAGAAGACATCACCTGGGTGGTGCAACACAGAAGAAAATATTTACAGGCAAAGAGTTAAATCTAATTTGTACTTCTTACTGCTGCTACTGTTACCATCATTATTTGGACGCTCCAACACAAAGGTCCAGGGGTCTGGCTCCGATCTATAAGCTTGTAACAGATCAAGTAGCTCATTAGTAGTGTGAGCACAAATAAAGAGTTTTTTCACATTAGCGGGAATAAAATAGTTTTTTATTGCATGGTTAAGAAATGCGATAAAGCCATCATAAAAATTATTGACATTTAACAAACCGATGGGTTTCTGGTGGATGTGCAGATAGGCCCAAGATGCTAGTGTGATAAGTGTCTCTAGTGTTGCAAGATCTCCTGGAAGGAAAATAAAAGCATCAGCATGATTAAGCATTTCAGTTATTCTTTCCTGCATACCTGAGACGACTAACTCTTCTCCAGTTGATGAGTCAGACGAACTGCCCAATGGTTTTAAGACTCTTGGGATGATGCCTAACACTTGACTTCCTCTGATAAAAGCTACTTCTAAGACCATTTTCGATAACCCTCGATTACCTCCTCCATACACCAAGTGTAATTTTCTCGCTGCTATGCTTCGACCAAGATCTATGGCTGCCTCAACGAACTCTTTATGTTTGCCATATGTAAATCCAGAAAGCACACAAATGTTCTTGAATTGTCTATTGGGAGTAGCTGCCATTGTGATACTTCGCAAAAATAATTTGTGAGTGCTTGACAAAGAAAATCACATTTAAGAGTCTCGGTGATAGTGGGTCATGGTTGTGTATGAGGTAATATGTCAGTGTCAAATAACGTGTAAAGCACGTGGCTCGCAAGTCAAAAAGAAAACAGTAAAAAGAAAACAGTAAAAAGGAAAAAGCAAACAGTAATAAAATTATTAAAGACAATAATGAAAACAATAAGACAATAGTGAAATAAAATAACAATAAAGTAAAAGGATATTTACAGGTAGTTGCGACTGTGGCTCACATCTTCCTCTGGTTTTACGTCCAGAAACGGCTTGAACGCCCTCTATGGGTCGAGGATAGGCTTCCTATCCAGTTTTCTTATAAACTGGCAAACAGGGTCGTTTATAGTCAGATTCCCGAGACTATATCGTGCATGCTCTTTCTGGAATAATGGCCATAACTGGAGAATCGCTCCTTGAACATATCCACTGAGATGCGTTTTAAGAGACAAAAGGATATCATCCAATGACTCCTTATTCAAGCCATCCCTAATGAATTGAATCTTATCTTCCCTGTTATCAGACACCATTCCTAAAGAACATGGATTTTTATTGCAACTCATTCTGGCACACTTATGACAAGCAACAGAAATTCTTCGAGCTTTGTCGTTTTCTTGCATAATTTCCTTTACCACAACCAGGCATGTATGCAATAAATTTTGGAGGTAACTCACCTGCCGATCGTACTTTCGCTTCGATTAACCAACGGATGTCAGCAGGTATGTTATTCCTCATGAGTAATCGCATGCATTCGGACCGAGCTTTATAAATCGTAAGGAGGGCATTCTGAGGAAGCGAAGGGAATCGCTTGTGAAGCTTCGCTAGAATCTCGTTTCTGTCCATACCTTCGCCTCAGAATATCAGTTATTACGGGAAACTGAAGTAACCGACTTGATTGTCACGGAGTACCGTTATCCGCCACTTCACCGGGGTAACAAACTAAAGCACACAAACAGAAAAACAAATTAAAACACACAAAGAAAATTAAAATCGTCCTCTTATTGAATTTACCTCAAGCTCCAACTGGATGTCGTAAACACTTCTCTCAATGTCTCGGAGTTGGCGTTCTAAACCCTCAACATAGGCTACTAACTCTGGTGGTTGTAGAGCACAAATGCGTTGTGTTTTACAAAATTGAATCTGCCTTTTGAGATGAATTTTGACACGTTGAAGTGGTTTAAGAATGTTCAGGAGGAACGGTCTAAGTATGAGACTCATGATTAAAAATGATAAGAGAAAACTTAATGGTAAAATAAACACACTTATGCAAAAACAATTTCAATTAGCAAAAGAATAATAATAAAAAGAAAGAAAGAAAAATCAAATCAACGAAAAGAAAAAAAAATCAATTTAAATTTGGTGGGTCACTCAAATTTATTTCGGTGTCTTCTTCATGTGGTTGGTACTCTAGATATGGCTTTAATCTTTGACCATTAACTTTAAACGTGACACCGTTCTTTGGGTCCTTAATTTCAATTACCCCATGTGGAAAAACAGTATGAACAATAAAGGGACCAGACCAACGAGAGCGTAACTTACCCGAGAATAGGTGCAAGCGAGAATTAAATAAAAGCACTTTCTGACCTGGAGTGAATGATTTTCTCATAATTTGCTTATCATGGAAGACTTTCATTCGTTGCTTGTAAATCTTGGCATTTTCGTATGCATCATTGCGAATTTCTTCAAGTTCTGCCAGCTGTAATCTTCTTTCTGAGCTGGCTTGCTGCATGTCAAAATTGAATTTCTTGATGGCCCAATATGCACGATGCTCGAGTTCCACAGGTAGGTGGCAAGCTTTTCCATACACTAGCCTGTAGGGTGACATCCCAATCGGGGTCTTGAAAGCCGTTCTATATGCCCATAAGGCATCATCAAGTCTTAATGACCAATCTTTTCTGTCCGGCCTCACCGTCTTTTCTAATATGTGCTTTATTTCTCGATTGGAGATCTCAACTTGGCCACTGGTTTGCGGATGATACGGGGTCGCCACTTTGTGTGTGATTGAATACTTTGTCAAAAGAGCCTTGAATGCTTTGTTACAAAAGTGGTCACGACCATCACTGATAATCGCTCGAGGGAATCCAAAGCGTGAAACAATATTGCTTTTCAAAAATACTATCACCACCTTGTGATCATTGGTCCTACATGGAATTGCTTCTACCCATTTTGATACGTAGTCAACAGCAACAAATATGTATTGATGGCCAAAAGAAGGGGGAAAGGGTCCCATGAAGTCGATACCCCATACGTCAAAAATCTCAACCATTAAAATTGGATTTAGTGGCATCATGTTCCTTCGTGTAATGCTTCCCATTCGTTGACACCTATCACATGAAGAACAGAAAGTGTAAGCGTCTCGAAATATAGATGGCCAATAGAAACCACATTGTAAAACTTTAGTCGCTGTTTTCTTAGCATTAAAATGGCCTCCACAAGCTTGTTCATGGCAGAATGAAAGGATATTCTGAATTTCACTTTCTGGGACACATCGTCTAACAATTTGGTCTGCACAATACTTGAACAAATACGGGTCATCCCAAAAAAAATTCTTTATCTCTGCAAAGAATTTAGCCTTATCTTGCTTGGTCCAATGCTCTGGAAGTTTACCTGTAACAAGATAATTAACTATATCAGCATACCAAGGTAATACTTCCATATTCATTAATTGTTCATCTGGAAATGACTCATTCAATGGTAATGATTCTGTAATTGTGTCAAAATGGAGACGAGAGAGGTGGTCCGCCACAACATTTTCTGTCCCTTTTTTATCTTTGAATTCCAAGTCAAATTCCTGCAAAAGTAACACCCAAGGAATTAGTCTGGCTTTTGCATCTTTCTTTGTGAGAAGATATTTAAGAGCAACATGATCCGTGAATATAATTATTTTACAACCAATGAGATATGATCGAAATTTTTCCAATGCAAACACTACTGCTAGCATTTCTTTTTCAGTAGTTGAATAGTTCAACTGTGCATCATTTAATGTCATACTAGCATAGTAAATAACGTGGGGAATTCGATCAACTCTTTGTCCTAATACTGCTCCTACTGCATAATCAGATACATCACACATTAGCTCAAATGGTAAGCTCCAGTTTGGGGCCTGAATGATGGGTGATGATGTCAACAACTGTTTTAATTTTTCAAACACCATAAGACATGAATCATTAAAGATAAAAGGTACATCCTTAGTAAGTAAATTACATAAGGGTCTAGAAACTTTGCTAAAATCTTTAATGAAACGTCTATAGAAACCAGCATGCCCAAGGAAATATCTTACTTCTCTGACTGTTTTGGGTGGAGGAAGATTAGAAATGAGATCCACCTTGGCTTTGTCAACCTTAATACCTTTGCTCGAAATGATGTGACCGAGAACAATACCTTGTTTTACCATAAAATGACATTTCTCCCAATTTAAGACCAAGTTCTTCTCGATACATCTCTGCAGAACTAGTGTTAGATGATGTAAACATTGATCAAACGAATCACCAAAGACAGAAAAGTCATCCATAAAGACTTCAAGGGATCGTTCAACCATATCAGAAAAAATGCTTAACATGCATCGTTGAAATGTAGCAGGTGCATTACATAATCCAAATGGCATTCTCCTATATGCAAATGTGCCAAAAGGGCAAGTGAAAGTAGTTTTCTCTTGATCTTTTGGTGCTATGGGAATCTGATTATATCCTGAGTAGCCATCTAGAAAGCAATAAAATTCATGCCCTGCTAATCTATCAAACATTTGATTGATAAATGGTAAAGGAAAATGGTCTTTACGTGTGACAGTCTGACAGAATTCAACTTTCTATAATCAATGCATACACACCATCCTGTAGTTACTCTAGTAGGTACCAATTCATTATCGGCATTCGTAACTACTGTAACTCCTGACTTTTTTGGGACAACTTGTACAGGACTGACCCATGAACTATCAAAAATTGGGTAAATGATACCTGCATCTAATAGCTTAAGGACTTATGTTCTAACAACTTTTTTCATATTATAATTTAACCGACGTTGCATTTCCCTAGTAGATTTAGCATTTTCATCAAGGTGAATGTAATGCATGCAGTCTACTGGGTTTATACCTTTTATGTCTGCTATGGTCCATCCTAATGCTCCTTTGTGCTCTTTTAAAACATCCAACAACTTACCTTTTTGTTTGTCATTGAGGGATGATGAGATGATTACCGGCAGAGTACTTTCTTCTCCCAAAAATGCATATTCCAGAGTGTTGGGTAATGGTTTGAGCTCGAGTTTCGGTGGTGATTCTGATGATGGGATGAGTTTCTTCTCTGATGGTGCTAGTTGTTCAACTCTTGACTTCCATTTATTAGTGTCCATAGATGGTGCTGAGTCAAGCAGGGCGTTGACCTCATCGACCGATCTGTCAATATCAAAATTCAAACCAAAATGAGTTAAACATGTTTGTAAAGGATCATCACTAAGGTTTGAAATAAAAGCATCATCAACTAATGCTTCAATTAAATCCACAACAACAATTCCATCATCTGCACTGTGAGGTTGTTTGGCAATGTTGAAGATGTTCAGCTCCATAGTCATGTTGCCGAAAGACAATTGCATATTTCCAGTCCTGCATTGAATGTGAGCATCCGCAGTTGCCAAGAAAGGTCGGCCTAGGATAATGGAGATGTGCTTCCTTGAATCCTGTATTGGTTGAGTGTCAATTACAATGAAATCAACAGGAAAAGAAAACTTGTCTACCTGGATAAGCACGTCATCCACAATACCACGAGGTATTTTCGTGGACCGATCTGCAAGCTGTAACACCACTGGAGTTGGGTGTAATTCTCCCAGTCCAAGTTTCACGAATACTGAATAAGGCAACAGATTTACACTAGCTCCTAAATCCAACAAAGCATTCTCAATTGTGTGGTTCCCTATACTACATGAGATAGTGGGGGAGCCTGGGTCTTTGCATTTTAAAGGAATTTTATGTTGGAGTATAGAACTAACATTTTCTGTTAAAAATGCATTCTTTTGAACATGCATATTTCTCTTTTTAGTACAAAGGTCTTTAAGAAACTTGGCATAAGATGGAACTTGTTTAATAGCATCAAGCAAAGGGATGTTAACACTTACCTGTTTGAAGATTTCAAGAATCTCACCTGTGGATTTTCCTTTTTTTCCTTTAGCTAACTTCTGAGGAAATGGAGCTTTCGAAACATATTCTCGTGGGTTGGTTTCTTCTTTCTCTTTCGGTGATGAGTCATCAACATTCACAGGTACAATTTGATTTTCTTTTGTCACCGGCATCTCCACTTTGTTGTCGACTTCTTTTCCTTTTCGCAAGGTCATGACGACTTTGACCTCTCCATGCTGCTGTGGTGAACTGGTACTTGCTTCATGCACTCCTTTAGGGTTAGCCACTGGTTGACTTGGAAACTTACCTTTCTCAACGGTCATTGCCAAGGTCTGAACTGAAGAAGCAAGTTGTCCTACCATCTTCTCGAGGCTTGAAACTGATTGGGCTTGTGAGTTGAAGCCCGCTCTCAATTCATTTCGTAGTCCATCAATGGTGCGGTTCTGTTGCTCAATCGCGGAGTGAGTAACATTCCTGAAATTCTGGAATGCATCCTCCCATGGTCTAGGTTGAGAGTGGTTCTAGTTCTGATTGTATGGTCTAAATGGTGGCTGAGAGGCTTGAGGATTTTGTGGAATTGGTGGAGCTGGAGCTGCTGGTCCGTTCTGTTGGAATCCTTGAGACCATGAAAAATTGGGGTGGTCTCTCCATCCAGGGTTATATGTGTTGGAGTATGGGTTGTAATTCGATGGTTTTCTCATTACACCTATGGCATTGGCTTGATCTGAGTATGAGTCATGGTCATGTGGCTCTGTTGATTTAGCAGTCGATAATGATGCTATTTGTCGAGAGAGACCTTCAATTATCGTTTTGACTTCTTTAATTTCTGAACTTGATTCGCCAATGTGAACCTCATTTACTCCCTTAATTTTTCTAGTATTCCCGAGTGATCGACTCCGTTGTTGGGAATTATCTGCTTGTCGCTGGAAGAATTCCCAAATCTCTGATGCACTTTTTGACATTAGCTCTCCTCCACTTGTTGCCATTAGCCATTCTTGCACATTCGGCAATAATCCCTCCAAAAAGTATTGGCATTGGTGCCATTTCTCGTACCCATGATGTGGACACTTCAAGAGTAGCCCATTGAATCGCTCCCATATTTCGAAAAATTGCTCGTCCTCTCTCTGGGTAAACTCCGAGATTTCCCTGCGAATAGCATTGGTTTTATACACTGGGAAATATTTATTCAAAAATTTTGTAACCATTTGTTTCCATGATGCAATGCTATTAGCAAGCAATGTATTAAGCCATGAACGAGCTCTATCCTTTAAAGAAAATGAGAATAGTCTAAGTTTAACATCATCGTCTGAAACATTTTCATATTTAAAAGTTTGACAAATGGCATGAAAATCATTCAGATGATTATATGGATCCTCATTTTCTAGGCCATAAAATGTGGGGAGACAATTTAGCACACTAGGTTTTAATTCGAAACTCCTAGCAGCTACATTTGGGTATCTTATGCATGATGTGCTCAAATTAGCTAAGAGACTGAAGTAGTCCTTAAATGGCCTCTCTTGTGGTTGCAAATCCATTTCAAATTTATTTTTAATGTCCTTTTGTGTGCGAAGTGTTTTTTCTAATTCAAGGTCTATAGGTTTAAGATTAGGTAATAATGACCTACGACCATGCATGCAAAACAAATAAAATGAAAATAAAGATGGGAACAAAACAAATAAAAATAAATAAGAGGGGAAATTACGATACTAACCTTATTGCGCTATTAAAACCTTTCTATAAAAATACACAAAAACAAATACGTGAAATAAATTAACTAAAAATAAATTAATAAGATAAAAAAAATTACAAAGAAAAATAAATTGAAAATTAAATTACAGAATTTTAAAGAAGAGAAAAAGAAAAGAAATAATAACCTTTAAATGTAGATTCACTTTTTTTTTCTTTTTCTTTTTTTTAATAATAAAAAAATATAAGAAAACAAATAAAATAAATTATTCACAAAAATTAATTCTATGAATTAAAATTACTTACCTCCCCGGCAACGGCGCCAAAAACTTGTTGTGCAAATTTTAATGTACTCGCAAGCGCACGAATCTATTGTAGCATAGATCAATGGTGACAAGTGTCGATCCCACGAAGAGGTGGATTTTAATTATATGTATAATTAATTTTGTAAATGGGTGGTTAAAATTGTGGTGGAAGTGATTTAAATTATCCTAAAATTGGAATTGAGATGGCGATAATAAATTTTAAAATTGGAATTGCAATGGCGAGAATAAATTGAAGCGAAATCTATTGAAATGACGTACGTGGGTATCTGGATCCGTATCAACATGTATCATGGGCTAAATAATCCTTATTAATGCTAGTTAAATCATGAGGGGGGAATCCACACCTCATGAACCACGCTCTAATCAATATGGTGCTAAGGGCTTATCGTGCCAAATAATAATAACCTTGTACTAGGGGGCCGGTGAAATCAAGGCGGTACTAGACAAGAATATTATTATTTGTCGACGAGAAGTCAAAACATCCACAAAAACTAGAGGGGAAGAGAAAATAAATTTACCAAATTAAGCCCATGACACATGTTGAGACTTCATCTTCAACCCAAGCTTGAACGGAAATTAGCTACTCATAATTGAACTAGGGGCAAAATGAGAATTTATTAAAATACGAAGAAAATACAAGATGGAGAGGGAATTACAGAAAACAGAGTCCAAAAATGGATTCAGAGATATCAAATTAGGGGGGGAGGCCCCCTTTTTATAGATACATGGAGTAAATCATGGCCATCGGATTAAAAACAGTTTGGACGCTCAGGATTGCGCCACGTCATCAGTCAACAGTCCACGGTTTGACCACGCGGATGAACAGTAACACGGTTTGACTCGGATGAATAGTAATGCGATTTGGCTGAAAATAATCTTGTGTGATGCATGTACCGTACGCGAGATTTTTCATCCACTAATATGCTGCCACGTCACCATCAACAGTACATAAGAATTTTAGCCCAACAGGATCGTGACACCTCATCAGTCAATGCCACATCATCGGTCAATACCACGTCATCGATCCGTCTATGTGAACAGTGTTGTGAACAGTAACGTAGTTAGTACCGTACACGTGAATAGTACCATACATATGAATAGTATCATTTTTCCTTTTATGCTCCTCCTAAGGTTTTCGACCATCCTGAGTTCAAAAGTGATGTCCGTTTTGCCGTCTGATCTCTCCTTTATTGTGAAATGACTATAATGCCCCTAAAATACATAAAATACTTAATTAAAATAAAACACATGTAATTAAATCACAAGAAGGTTAAATACATAAAAGTAAGGGTTGTTAGTAAGACTTGAAATGTAAAATGACGGTTTTCTCCTTTATAAATATGCATTTTCTAACACTCAACAGTGGGCACCACCATCACTGATTATTGCTCGAGGGAATCCAAAGCGTGAAACAATGTTGCTTTTAAAAGATCCTATCACCACCTTGTAATCATTGATTCTACATGGAATTGCATCTACCCATTTCGATATGTAGTCAATAGTAACCAATATGTATTGATGGCCAAAAGAAATGGGAAAGGGTCCCATGAAGTCAATACCTCATACGTCAAAAATCTCAACCACTAAAATTGGATTTAGTGGCATCATGTTCCTTCGTATAATGCTCCCCATTCGTTGACACCTATCACATGAAGAACAGAAAATGTAAGTATCTCGAAATATAGTTGGCCAATAGAAACCACATTGTAAAACTTTAGTAGCTGTTTTCTTAGTACTGAAATGGCCCCCACAAGCTTGTTCATGGCAGAATGAAAGAATATTCTGAATTTCACTTTCTGGGACACATCGTCTAACAATTTGATCTGCATAATACTTGAATAAATAAGGGTAATCTCAAAAGAAATTCTTTATTTCCGCAAAAAAATTAGCCTTATCTTACTTGGTCCAATGCTCTGGAAGTTGACATGTAACAAGATAATTAACGATATCAGCATACCACAGTAATACTTCCACACTCATCAATTGTTCATCTGAGAATGACTTATTCAATGGTAATGATTCCATAATTGTGTCAAAATGGAGACGAGAGAAATGGTCAGCTACAACATTCTCTGTGCCTTTCTTATCTTTAAATTCTAAGTCGAATTCCTACAAAAGTAACACTCAACGAATTAGTCTAACTTTTGTATCTTTCTTTGTGAGAAGATATTTAAGAGCAACATGATCTGTGAATACAATTATTTTACAACCAATGTGATAAGATCGAAATTTTTTTAATGCAAACACTACTGCTAGCATTTCTTTTTCAGTAGTTGAATAGTTCAATTGTGCATCATTCAATGTCATACTAGCATAGTAAATAATATGAGAAATTCGATCAACTCTTTGTCCTAACACTGCTCCTACTGAATAATCAGATGCATCACACATGAGTTCAAATGGTAAGCTCTAGTTTGGGGGCTGAATGATGGGTGATGATGTCAACAACCGCTTTAATTTTTCAAATGCCACAAGACATGAATCATTAAAGACAAAAGGTACATCCTTAGCAAGTAGATTGCATAAGGGTCTAGAAACTTTACTAAAATCTTTTAATGAAACGTCTATAAAAACCAGTATGCCCAAGGAAATATCTTACTTCTCTAACTATTTTGGGTGGAGGAAGATTAGAAATGAGATCCACCTTGGCTTTGTCAACCTCAATACCTTTGATCGAAATGATGTGACCGAGAACAATACCTTATTTTAACATAAAATGGCACTTCTCCCAATTTAAGACTAAGTTCTTCTCAATACATCTCTGCAGTACTAGTGTTAGATGATGTAAACATTGATCAAACGAGTCACCAAAGACAGAAAAATCATCCATAAAGACTTTAAGAAATCGTTCACCCATATTAGAAAAAATGTTTAATATGCATAGTTGAAATGTAGCAGGTGCATTACATAATCCAAATGGCATCCTCCTATATGCAAAAGTGCCAAAAGGGTAAGTGAAAGTGGTTTTCTCTTGATCTTTTGGTGCTATAAGAATCTGATTATATTATGAGTAACCATCTAGAAAGCAATAAAATTCATGGCCTGCCAATCTATCAAGCATTTGATCAATAAATGCTAAAGGAAAATGGTCTTTACGTGTGACAAAATTTAACTTTCTACAATCAATGCATACACGTCATCCTGTAGTTACTCTAATTGGTATTAATTCATTATCAGCATTGGTAACTACTGTGACTCCTGACTTTTTAGGGACAACTTGTACAGGATTGACCCATGAACTATCAGAAATTAGATAAATGATACATGCATCTAATAGCTTAAGGACTTCAGTTCTAACAACTTCTTTCATATTAGGATTTAACCGACATTGCATTTCCTTAGTAGATTTAACATTTTCATCAAAGTGAATGTAATGCATGCAGTCTATTGGGTTTATACCTTTGATGTCTGCTATGGTCCATCCTAATGCTCCTTTGTGCTCTTTTAAAACATCCAACAACTTACCTTTTTGTTTGTCATTGAGGGATGATGAGATGATTACCGGCAGAGTACTTTATTCTCCTAAAAAAGCATATTCCAATATGTTGGGTAATAGTTTGAGCTCGAGTTTCGGTGATGATTCTGATGATATGATGAGTTTCTTTTCTGATGGTGCTAGTTGTTCAACTCTTGATTTCTATTTATTAGTGTCCATGGATGGTGTTGAGTCAAGTAGGGCGTTGACCTCATCGACCGATATGTCAATATCAAAATCCAAACCAAAGTGAGTTAAACGTGTTTGTAAAGGGTCATCACTAAGGTTTGAAACAAAAGTATTATCAACTAATGCTTCTATTAAATCCACATCAACAATTCCATCATCTGCATTGTGAGGTTGTTCGGTAATGTTGAAGATGTTCAGCTCCATAGTCATGTTACCAAAGGACAACTGTATATTTTCAGTTCTGCATTGAATGTGAGCATCGGCAGTTGCCAAGAAATGTCGGCCTAGGATAATGGGGATGTGCTTCCTTGAATCTTGTATTGGTTGAGTGTCAATTACAATGTAATCAACAGGAAAATAAAACTTGTCTACCTGGCTAAGCACGTCCTCCACAATACCACGAGGTATTTTCGTGAACCAATCTGCAAGTTGTAACACCACTGGAGTTGGGTGTAATTCTCCCAGTTCAAGTTTCACAAAAACCGAGTAAGGTAACAGATTTACACTAGCTCGTAAATCCAACAAAGCAGTCTCAATTGTGTGGTTCCCTATACTACATGAGATAGTAGGGGAGTCTCGGTCTTTGCATTTTAGAGGAATTTTGTGTTGGAGTATAGAACTAACATTTTTGTTAAAAATGCATTCTTTTGAACATGAATATTTCTCTTTTTAATACAAAAGTCTTTAAGAAACTTGGTATAAGATGGAACTTGTTTTATAACATCAAGTAAAGGGATGTTAATACTTACCTATTTGAAGATTTCAAGAATCTCACCTGTGGATTTTCCCTTCTTTCCTTTAGCTAACCTCTGAGGAAATGGAGCTTTGGGAACAACATATTCTCATGGGTTGGTTTCTTCTTTCTCTTCCGATGGTGAGTCCTCAATATTCACAGGTACAATTTGATTTTCTTTTGTCACCGGCATCTCCACTTTGTTGTCGACTTCTTTTCTTTTTCGCAAGGTCATGACTGCTTTGACCTCTCCATGCTGCTTTGGTGAACTGGTATTTACTTCATGTACTCCTTTAGGATTAGGCACTGGTTGACTTGGAAACTTCCCTTTTCTCAATAGTTATTGCCAAGATCTGAACTGAAGAAGCAAGCTGTCCCACCATCTTCTCGAGGCTTGAAACTGATTGGGCTTGTGAGTTAAAGCATGTTCTCATCTCATTTCGTAGTCCATCAATGGTGCGGTTCTGTTGCTCAATCATAGAGTAAGTAATATTCTTGAAATTCTGGAATGCATCCTCTCATTGTCTGGGTTGAGAGTAGTTCTGGTTCTTATTGTATGGTTTAAATAGTGGCTGAGAGGCTTGAGGAATTGGTTGCATTGGTGGAGCTGGAGCTACTGGTTCATTCTGTTGGAATCCTTGAGACCATGAAAAATTGGGGTGGTCTCTCCATTCAGGGTTGTATGTGTTGGAGTATGGGTTGTAATTCGATGGTTTTCTCATTACACCTATGGCTAGCTTGATCTGAGTATGAGTCATGGTCATGTGGCTCTGTTGATTTAGCAGTCAATAACGATGTTATTTGTGGAGCGAGACCTTCAACCATCTCATTGGCTTCTTTGATTCCCGAAGTTGACTCGCCAATGTGAACCTCATTCACTCCTTTAATTCTTTTAGTATTCCTGAGTGACCGACTCCATTATTGGGAATTATCCGCTTGTCGCTGGAAGAATTCCCAAATTTCTGATGCACTTTTTGACATTAACTCTCCTCCACTTGTTGCCATTAGCCATTCTTGCACATTCGGCAATAATCCCTCCAAAAAGTATTGGCACTGGTGTCATTTCTCGTACCCATGATGTGGACACTTCAAGAGTAGCCCATTGAATCGCTCCCATGTTTCGAAAAACTGCTCATCCTCTCTCTGGGTAAACTCTGAGATTTCCCTGCGAATAGCATTGGTTTTATGCACTGGAAAATATTTATTCAAAAATTTCGTTACCATTTGTTCCCATGATGTAATGCTATTAGCAGACAATGTTTTAAGCCATGAACGGGCTCTATCTTTTAAAGAAAATGGAAATAGTCTAAGTTTAACATCATCATCTGAAAAATTCTCATATCTAAATGTTTGACAAACAGTATGAAAATCATTCAAATGATTATATGGGTCTTCATTTTCTAGGCCATAGAATGTTGGGAGACAATTTAGCACACTAGATTTTAGTTCAAAACTCCTAGCAGCTACATTTGGGTATCTTATGCATGATGTACTCAAATTAGTTAAGGGACTAAAGTAGTCCTTAAATGGCCTCTCCTGTGGTGCTTGTTGTTGTTGTAAATCCATTTTATTTTTAACGTATTTGTGCATGCACAATGTTTGTTCTAGTTCAAGGTCTATAGGTTCAAGATTAGGTAATAATGACCTACGACCATGCATGCAAAGAACAAAAATAAATGGGAACAAAATGAATAAAAATAAAGAAAAAGGAAAAATTACGATACTATAAAAATATCGCGCTATTACAACCTTACTATAAAAATACACAAAAAAAATACGTGAAATAAATTAACTAAAAAAATTAGTAAGATAAACAAAAATCACAATGAAGAAATAAAAAAAATAACTTGAAAATTAAATTACAGAATTTTAAAGAAGAGAAAAAGAAAAGAAATACTAACCTCTAAATGTAGATTCATTTTTTCCCTTTTTTTTAATAAGAAAAAAATACAAGAAAACAAATAAAAGAAATTATTCACAAAAATTAATTCTACAAATTAAAATAACTTACCTCCCCGGCAACGGCACTAAAAACTTGTTGTGCAAATTTTATTGAACTCGCAAGTGCACGAATCTATTGTAGTATAGATCAATGGTGACGAGTGTCGATTCCACGAGGAATTTTAATTATATGTAGAATTAATTTTGTATGAAGGTGGTTGGATTTGTGGTGAAAGTGACTTAGATTATCGTAAAATTGGAATTGAAATGGCGAGAATAAATTGAAGAGAAATTTATTGAAATGATGTACTTTGGTATCTGGATCCGTATCAACATGCACCATGGGCTAAATATTTCTTATTAATGCCAATTAAATCATGAGGGGGGAATCCACACCTCATGAACCACACTCTAATCAATATGGTGCTAAGGGCTTATCGTGTCAAATAATAATAACCTTGTACTAGGGAGCCGGTGAAACCAGAGCGGTATCTAGACAAGTTTATTATTATTTGTCGACGAGAAGTTAAAACATCCACAAAAACTAGAGGGGAATAGAAAATAAATTTACCAAATAAAGCCCATGACACATGTTAAGACTTCACCTTCAACCCAAGCTTGAAAGAAAATTAGCTACTCATAATTGAACTAGGGGCAAAATGAGAATTTATTAAAATACGTAGAAAATACAAGATGGAGAAGGAATTACAGAAAATGGAGTCCAAAAATGGATTAAGAGATATCCAATTAGAGGGGCAGAGCCCCCTTTTTATAGATACATTGAGTAAATCATGACCATCGGATCAAAAATATTTCGGACGCTCAGGATTGCACCACGTCATCCGTCAACAGTACGCGGTTTGAACAGTAACACGGTTTGACTCGGCTTAAACAGTGACGCGGTTTGGTTAAAAATAATCCTGTGTAATGCATGTACTGTACGCGAGATTTTTGGTCCACTGATATGTTGCCACGTCATCGATCAACAGTGCATAAGAATTTTAGTCCAACAGGATCATGACACCTCATCAGTCAATGCCACATCATCGGTCAATGCCACATCATCGATCCGTCTATGTGAACTGTGTCGTGAACAGTAACGTAGACAGTACCGTACATGTGAACAGTGTCATTTTTTTTTTATGCTCTTCTTAAGGTTTTCGACCGTTCTGAGTTCAAAAGTGATGTCCGTTTTGCCGTCTGATCTCTCATTCATTATGAAATGACTATGATGCCCCTAAAATACATAAAATACTTAATTATAATACAACATACATAATTAAATGACAAGAAGTTTAAGTACATGAAAGTAAGGGTATTAGTAAAACTTGAAGTGTAAAATGACGATTTTCTCCTTTATAAATATACATTTTCTAACACTCAACAGCACCTCCAGGACAAAAGCTTTTGATCTAGGCTTTAACTATCTTGATAAGTGAATTAAAAAAAACAAGAAACTGAATCAATGTTGATCAATCTAACTGGTTAAGACAAACATGATGACATTACAAATTAAAATCAACTCTTCCTATTACATATGTTTATTATTATTAAAAATAATCATATGTACTTTCAAGAAAACAAAAAGGATAATTGAATTAAATAAATCAAATAGATAACATCTAACAACAACAACAATTGTTGACGCTTGATTTTTTCCTGCCTAAGGCCAAACCCAATGCAATAGATGGAGGTATACAGTAACAAACAAAAGCAATGAATGGGGCTAGAAAAGGGGGTTTTTGGCGATCCCACTTCGATACTTAAGTCATTAGGTGGAAAATTTGAGTTAAATCATAAAATATTAGAGTTCTAGTGAACTTACATCTCTTTTGAGAGAGATGTTGGATATTTATACTATGTCACTTTTTTAGGTGAGTGGGTTCCCTTATTTAGGTGAGGGTGAGCAGTTATTGGCCTTATCTATTATGGGAATGAAGTGCTACATGGCGGTTATGACTTCATATCTTTTATTTTAGGAGGTTGTGGGATGGTGAGTAACTAACATAATTCAACCCCGGGGTGATGGAAGAAGAAAGTAGGGCATGTTTTTATAAGGGTTCGTGCTATTCTTTTTGGATGTGTGTTGGCCTTGTAACCAACTTTCTTGCTCACTTTCTTTGTGTTCCCATGAACTTTACACACATGTTTGAACAGTCACCACGTTGAATAAAGTGAAATTAGATGATCTCAGGGAGGCCTCACCATTTAAAGGATCCTAACCCATATAATGGGTAATTACTGCTAAATGAGTAGGGTACAAATAAGCACAATAAATACTACATTACAAGGCATAAATTTGGCGTCCTTCACCAAATTTTCAATAGTTAATTTTTCTTTAGGCACTGCATTTGATTATTTTATAGCACTTTTCATTTTTGCCTAGCGATTTTGTCTCATGGAAATTTTGTATTAATGTTTCTTTCCTTCTTTGCTTAGCTCTCATGTGTGCGTACTTTGCTATGAAAACATTTTTCATCGATCATGTCATGAGGTTTTAGGATGAAACTTATAATTTACTGCATTTGGGGTTATAATTGACTTTTGATCTTCAATGTGGGCTTGCTTGATGCTAGATGTTTCTTAAAGGTATAATCTTGTGTAAGAAGAAATCATTAATTTACTAAAGAATATATGCTTTTTAAAAAGTAATATGTGTCATATAGTTAACATGGTAATTAATTTTGTATTTCCACGTAAACAATAAGTATAATATGCATATAACACTCCCTAAACTGTACAAGCGTATTATTTTATTTCAGCTGAGAGTACATGACTTAAGTGGTGATTTTTCCAACATGGTGTATAAAAAGTAAATATTTCAAAATAACTTCCAAGTTAGGTAGTAAGCATACAGATATCTCAAGCTTGGATCTCATTAGGACTTATAAGTTTAGTCATGGCAGAGTTAGATGCTGTTGATTTCCACGTCGTTTTTTTTAATATTAAAAGTTTTTGAGATTTGATATATTTGACGGGTTCCATTTCTAAGTCATGAACGATATATTGCAATATTCTCCCGTGATCTCATTTTTGTCTGACCTGTTGCGGGGTGGAAACTACGACTATTGATGTATGATGAAATTTGATGATGGAATTTCCCTCAATAAAGATGTATAAGCTCTGTTGTTGTAGTCTCAGCTTTGTAATGGAGGCAATCACTATGGACTTCTAGTTCTGAGTTTCATGCGGAGCTTTTTTATCGTTCTCATCTACATTCTAGTTGCTTGTAATAACTATCCAATGCTTGGAGAAATCATTCTTCCTCGTTCTAGGAAGTATCTTATCTTAGTAGTAAACCATGTTGGTCTTTGCTTAGATAAGACACGTTATTTGTACCTGTGCTTTTTTTATCCTTTAATAGTGGAAGATTATTTTATCAAACAAATGTCAATGATATATAAAATATATGATTTTGATAATACTCACATTTGCATACCATATGCAACTTCGTGTTTTCTGCCCTCAATCAATGCTTGAAATTGAGTATAGTGAATATCGAGGCAAGTTAGAATGCTTTTAAGCAAACAAATAAGTTTTAATATTCCTTCTTTAATGCTCTCATGTTAGATGGACAATAACAATAACATATACTGCAATTGGAGATCTTAAAATTTCTAGCGTGAGATTTACTCTTATAGGTAATTAACCCCGTTGGGTTTTCCAAATGGTTAGGAGCTGAGTTCTTACTCCACTTCAATCAGTGGTTATAATCCCCTTATTCTTTTAACATCCATGAATTATTCACATTTGAAATTGTAAATGGCTTTACATGGACATTTTTTCACCCTTGAGTAGATAATTTGCTCTTCTAAAAGCTGGGCTTAACAACACATATGCAAAATAAATATTAGTGATAATGATTTCTTAACTACATTGTAGGTTAGCAATTTCTAACCCTTTTAGCCTTAGTTTGGCTACTATATTTTCACAACTTATGCTATATCAAGTATAGAACTATCATATTTTTACCACATAAGGTGTTAAGAAGTCACACTTCAACAAGTAAGGTGTTAAAATATCGCACTCCAGTAAGAAGCAAACTTTTTACTTGCTGAGAGTGCCTTAACATTTATCTCATAAATCTAACTTTTGAGCTGAACTTTTAAATTTAAGATGGCATGCATTATGCATTCGATAATGAGGTTATTGTAGTCCTTTATATATTAAGATTTTTCATGCAATGAAATTTCCTGACTTGAAGCAATAAAATATAGTTGGTGAGCATTTTAATGCATATTATTTTTGTAAATGAAAGGCATACCAATGATGGTTACTTTAATTCTTCTTTTTCAATTATCCTTTGATTAGTTGTGTATCTTTGAGGTATGCCTATGAACCAGCTAACCATGCATAGAATTTTGTTGACCACTAAGGAGGTTGTGATACTTAGCTTTCCAACGCAAAGCTTGGCTATGGGGTAAAGTTTCCCGATTGGTGTATTTTTAATTCTCCTTATAAAGTTAGGGTTGTCGAATTATGTGCTCTCGGATGGCTTCAGGTGTGTCTTTTACTTTCCTGAATATTTATGTTGAAATCTCTTATTGTCTTCAAACTTTTGCTTTTCCCGATTTGAGTGTTTATTTTATGCGTTTATGCACTGCTGAGTTTGTTTAGGCAAAGATATCTTTCGGCCCTCTAGATTAGTAGTCTTTTCTCTTTAATCTTGTTGGAATTTGGTAAAGTTCAGGACGATTTATGTTTCAGAAGACATGATCGAGTCAAAAATGAATCGTTATGCCGAAATTAATAATTGATTTGATAGTAATTAATAATTGTATTGGTGTAAGCTCTCCTTCTAGTGACAACTGTTGCGCCTAATGTTTTTTTGCTTGGGGTCGAACCAAGTGCAACAGATGAAGGTACACCGCACACACAGTAACAAACAAAAACCAGTGAAATGGGACTCGAAAAAGGGGGTTTCCAACGATCCCACTCTGATGCTCAAGTTAACGGTTGGAGAATTTGTGTTAAATCATAAAATATTGAAATTTTAGTGAACTTACTTCTTTTTTGAGAGAGGAGTTGGGTATTTATACTATGCCACATTTTTATGTGAGTGGGTTCCCTTATTTAGGTGAGTGTGAGCAGTTATTTTCCTCATCCATTGTGCATATAATGTGTTTCAATGTGTTTAGTTATATCAATGATTCGTGTCACTTAATGTTTTTATATTATTTTTTAATTTTATTTATTAAAATTTAAAAAAAATTCCAAGCACAGATTCGAATTTTAGTTTTTTTTTATCAAGCTCGGACCGATGCCCGAGAAGAGTAACCAAAATCGATTTTTCTGTTAGCACATATAGAGTTTTACCCAAATCATATAGACTGAATTTTATCTAAATCTAGATCGAACATGTATTCTTACCAAGCCTAAATTAAAAAATAATTAGAAGGATTTTAAAAGATTTATGAAGTGGTGCCAATGGTCCACCTCTCACTCGAAAGATATAGCTAATGCACTTAAACAATTTGAACATTTTGATCATTGATAATTCAATCTGATTCTTCAATCAAACCAATTCGCCAGGATTTCGCGATTAAGATAATGCAGACATTCAAGATTTTTACGTTTATATATCATTCATTAATTTATTTTTTATTTTTTATTTTTTTTGTAATTTATGTGGACATTGTTGTGATTTCAAAAAGATCAATTTAAAGTGTCAACAATCAAACACCCCCAGACTTTAAAAAGTTCCCTGCAATTGGAGGGACCTATGCCTTTCTTTTCAGGGGGTCGCCTTGACACTTAGCAGCCTTATAAATTCAGAGGTTCAATGGATGTTTCCCTTTCACCGAACCAGGCTGGTTAAATGGTTAGGTTAGTAAACCAGAATGGCTCAGAGCCTGGTCAGATCAGACCCACCTGAGGTTCAGGCTCTACGAGAAGAGTCCAGAGCCACAGGGGTCCGATTTTTAAACCCAATTTTGTCCCCTCACGGCACCGATCCCCATAAAACCCTGCTAGGCTTCGGCTTTTCTTCTTTTTCATTTTTTGGAGGGTTTCTGAAAAACGGTGTCGTGTTAGTGTGACAGTGCATTGGGGGATTCCATAAAGGCTTTGTCTTTTCAGAGTGTCTGAAGATCAGAGTAGGAAGATTGAGGAAGAGGATCTCCCTCAATTTTAACAATTGCGTTGACGTGTCAAATCACCTTTTTTATTCCCAAAGATACCCCCATCTTGTGTGTTGTGATGTATCATTCTTTTCCACTTTTAGCTCGGCAATCCTTCGCTTCATTTTTTCTTTTAGCCACGGCTCTGATTCATAAACTCCCAACAAGACAGTCAATAAATGCAACTACGCGTCAGTGAAATCGCTGGGGTCAAATGCAATTTCCCTGTAGTTTCAGTGCTGTTGAGTTATTAACCAAAGAATAAATCAAAGAACCGAGGGCGTATGGGGAAAAAACTGATGTAACGTATCACTGACAACCTGTGAGGAGGAGCAGAAGGTCGCGTCTCAATCAGAGTCGTCTCCTTGTGCCGTGAAACGCGGACTACAGTCCCCCCACAACATCACCCCCTTACTTTGACAGTCATCCCCTGACTTCTGGGTCCCACCTCTTACGTGGCTGCCTTTCCCTGGGTAATCCCCCGCCTAATCATAGCTCCGAATTATTTACCTACGTCACGTCGCATCGCCTCTCCCTCTCTTCTTTGTGAATAAAAAGCCATTTTTTCCCCCTTTTATTTAATGAGTTTTCCATTTTAAACTTATTATTATTATTATTATTATTTTTGGGATTTCGAATAGCTGAGATCTGTACCTGTCAGGATGTGGGAATATTTACCTGCATTATCTAGACTACGGTTGGAAAATTGGATTAGATTGGATTAATTTGTAAGATTAAATTAGATTAGGTTAAATAAAATTAGATTAAACATAATTATATAGTTGTGTTTTTTGCTTGATACAGACATATAGTGTTGGCTAGGATTGTATTAAGTTTAATTTAATGGAACTAAAATAATTATTTAAATAATATATATTTTAAATTATATTATTATTTGGTAAAATTAATATTTAAATTTCAATATTTTTGTAATTGAATAATTTTTAATTTTAACATATTACATACTAGTTAAATTAATGCATGTTTGGTATGACTTATTTAACGGCTATAAGTGTTTATTTAATCCCATAAATTCTTATCATAATTTTTGTTATTGTTTGATTGTTTTTCTAATAGAGCTTTTTAAATTTAAATAAGTTATTTTGTATGTACTAGTAAAAGTTTAAATTTTAGGCTTTTAGGAGTAGATGTTGAAAAACTATTTTTAAATACTAAAATACCTAAAATATTTTTTACTTATTTAATAATCTTATTTTATTCTTTTCATAACATAACTTTAAAAAGTTTACCTATTAAAGTAATTTCATAAATTTTTAATAAAAACTCTTATTGACAACCAAATAAGTAAAGCTTTTTGAGTAAAAACTTTATTTACAAAAGCTTTACTAATAAAAATTCTACTTAAATAATATTTACTTAAAAAGTTGTACCAAACAGAATCTTAAACTATTGAATTAAAATTTTGATTTAATCTTAATTTTAAAAAGTTAAAAATAAACTATTGAATAAAATTTTGATATTAGCAACAAATTTAGATGATAAGATATTTAATCATATCTAAACTCATGTGAAAATGGGGATTAATAGTCCTATACATGTTGAAATAAAGTTTGGCCAAATTTACTAGTCACAACCAAACATGTCTCTAGATTGGATTAAATTTTTTATCCTTCAAATTAATTTAACCCCACTTTTTATCCAAAATTCAAATAAGTCCTTAGAGGCATAAAATCTTAAGTGCGACACTTTAATATATTTTAAATACCTTTTTATTTGTGGTGATTTAACATCATTTAAATCTATAATATTTGAATTTTTATTTGAATACGAATCGGTGAAAATCAATTTTAATGGAGATTCAAATGCACGTGTATCTATATCCACGTCAATAAATTCTTATACAAAATTCACATTAGTTGTTTTCTTTTATTCACTTGAAAAATAGGTTATATGAAATTGCCACATTAGATTATGTACACCGAAAGCCGCATCCAGAAATTCTTACGCAAAATTCACATCAGCCATTTTTTTCTCGATTCTCTTGAAAAACAGGTCATATAAAATGGCCACGTTGGTTTCTTCTATAATTTTTTTTACAAGAGTATAGTGGCATTGTTATTATTAAATTCTTTTTCCAGATTGCTAATTATAATAGAATTATTTGCAACTGATATTAAGGGTAAAATGCCAAATATATATATATAATAAAAGACCAAAAATATGTCGTTTATATATATATAAAATAAAAGACCAAAAATATGTCGTTTGCATTGAGTGTAAGCATTTCCTTTTTATGCAAACATTATAGACGCTGGGATAGACCTTAGTCTTCTATAGGGAGTGATTGACTGAGCAATTAACCACTGTGGTCCCCATAACCGTGACGTAATCGAATCAGAATTTTCTTGGGACACATCAACATCGCAGGTTTCCTAAATTTCCATGATCGAGCCTCAATTATTTTTTTCAATTTCAAATGGACGGTCTGATTTTATCGTGGGTAAGTTAAAATAGCATCATTATCACTTGCATCAGCATTTCTATCTAATGTCACATCTGCACGGGAATTCACCCAGTCAATGACAGCCCAACTTTCAATGACATTTGCTATTGTGCGCCGAAATTCTCACTTATTTATTTCGATTTGACTATCATTGACCGGTAATAATTATTTATTAAATCTAGGATTGATGACGTGATTATGTAAGTAATTACTAATTTGGCAAGAAGGTCAAGGTTACATTGGAAAATTAATGTAGGGGGATTGGCTAAGGGGACCACGAGTGCGTGGGCCAGAGAAATAAAATCGAGTCCAGAAGATGACACGTGCAAGATGTGTCCAACCTCCCAATAATGCAATTCACTTTGTAAGGCAGACCCCCTGATGTTCCAGGTGTATTATCTTCTGGTAAAATGTAAAATTACCAGGTCAAAAATTGACCGGGAGAAAATTTCTCAATTATTGGTGGCTCTGATTTACCAGTAGTTTCTATTTAGGTAATTTTTAGGGACCTCCCTTGAGGTTTGACGTATTAACACTTAAATAAAAAGTATGATTATAATTACACAGACCTCCCCTACCATCTGTACTAATTTTCTTGACCGTTAGTTGACTAGTGATAGGTCGAAACTACCCTTGCCTCTGCAAAAAGACAAAAAATGGAGGCATTTATTGGATGGCACTCAACTCTGCTCTACTCCTACAGTTGTTCCAAGGCTGAAAAAAGAAAAGTGGCCATTTCCTTTTCCCCCAGCGCCAGAACTCCGATTTTGATAGCAGCAAAAAAATAAAGTTTCATGCACCCTGCAGAAGAACATACTTTATAAGCAGCAACTCTTGCCAATGGAACTCCCCCTCTGGCAGTGCCTTGTCCCACTCCGAAGAAACTAGCATCCTTTACTTCATTTCCAGAAGCTATAGAGGCTGCATGGGTTCCATGACCCTCGTAATCCCTAGCAATATTATCGTACACAAGTAATAAAATAAAACCCGCGACTTGCTATTTGAAAGCCGAGAAATCTGCATTCGATGCCGACAAGATCTGAGTTTGGTGCTGACGACCACCACGCCAACAGAGGCAGCTTTGCAGTTGATACCTGTAAGTGCACAAATTGGCCATTGACCATTGAGAGGGCATGGAATGGAAATTGTTCAAGCTTCTTTGCAGTTGTCGAATTCAGCATTTGGACTACATTTGAGAGAACAAAAATCAGATTGCAGCTTTGGGTTAACAGAATTAATTTTTCCACAATACTAACAATAAGACACTTGGATCTTTTTCCATCCTCATCAGTTCTCTCCCTAATTACTACAACTTGCACTATAACTTGATGAATGAATAAAAAATTGTTGATCCAAGACCGTCTTGTTCATACGTGCTTCAGTTGATGAAAGAGAAAATGGTTTTGAATGTTTCAGTAGATATATCTTCAAAGCAACTTTTTATCTATTTTAATTTTAAATACGCTTTTACTAGTTTACCCTCATATACTAACTATATATGAATACGAAACTGAGTATAAACGACAGGGGAGGTCTATGTAATTACAGTTATACTTTCTATATAAGTGTTTGTTTGGGAGGGATACTGTTTGGGACAAATGCGTCGAAGGGACCAGGAATGACGAGCAGACATCTGATGGCGGAGTTCTGCGCACCGGTGTTTTCCGTTAAAGCCTGGCGCGTGGAAGAACAGGAGCAGAAACATCCTGCTCGTCCACGATGTTGTCGTCCGCGAGGCCAATTCCTATAAAAGGCATGAGGCCATTCCGGCTAGAGACCGAGAGGCGAGGAGACCCGGTCGACGGCAGTTGGCAAGACGCGCTCTCCAGCACGAGAACCTAGGCACAACAGCCACGCTTTCCCCAGAACCGCGACGTAACACGCAAGATCTCACGGAGCCATGACAGCCACACTTTCCCCAGAACCGTGGCGTAACACGCAAGGTCTCACAGAGCCGTGGCAGCCACGCTTTCCCCTGAACCGTGGCGTAACACGCTAGATCCCATGTTTTGCCCATAACGCAGCAGTTGGAGTCCCATACCGTCTCGAAAAGAGCGGAAGACTGAGATTCAGAGGAAGCCTATAAAAAGGTAGCCAACGAAGGTAAAAGGGTTAGCATTTTTAAGATAAAAGAGAAAACCACAAAAAGCCATAAGACCTGTGGCAAGCGTTCCCCAAACCTTCATATCTGACTTGAGCGTCGGAGGGTTTGCGCCGGGAGAACAACCGGCGTACTCTGACTTGTCTGTGTGTGCAGGGACATCCGGAGAAGAAGCATTACTAGGAGACCTCCTGGTCGTGGTAGAGTTGATCGAGCAGGGATCCTGGTCGTAGAACGAGGAGAACCGGAATCTCGCATCAACATTTTAGCGCCGTCTGTGGGGATCCAGAGCAAAAAGCTTCTGTCGGTAGCAAGAAGAGGGGTGGAGTAAGCGAAAGTCAATGGAGATAGGAGGAAGTAGGGTAACTTCTCGGGTTAGAGAATGAAATCAAATTTAATATGGTTTGATTTATAACTTCTTCTGGTTTGATTTGTAAAATTGAACTTAAATAAATAAAAAAACATTTAACAAATTTAAATTAAAAACACTTCAAAATCGGGACTAAACTAAAATCCATCGATTTCTTAAAATCAAATAATATTTTTCACAAATAAAATCCCAAAATTAAAAATTTTGATTTAGTTTAATTTAGTTCGGATTGAACCAAAACCATAATCCACCTACGTATAGTGTGGGCGTAGTAGTTTTGTTTTTTTTTTCTCTTGGGTGAAAACGAGTAGCAGGGAGAACAAGAAAAATACGGATCCCGCGACATAATAATGACGGAGGGTGCGCACTTTAAGCGCTGAAATCGAGTAGTACGCCTCTTCTTCTCAAATTTGTATGCTTCATTAAAACAAATAAATCAACAAAGAGAGAAGTGGAAGTAGTAGTGTCAAATGTCTTTAAGCGAGGGTACACTTGAACTTGAGATACAGCGATTGTGTTGTGTATCTCTTACAGCCGCATTTTATTATTATTTTTAGGGAAAGTTTTAACCTACCACTAAATAAATTGATATTTTATACTGCACACTAAAAACAAAATTATTTGTTGCACCACGTCCTCAATTTCATTAATTTTTTAGTTATTTATAATGACAAAAAGGCCCCTTTATATGAAAAAAAAATAAAATTTTTAGCTCATTTAATTTTTTTTAAAGTTTTTATTTCAATTACAATAAAAAAATTTCTTGTTACATGTACATCGTCACCACTATTATTTTTCCTTTAATTTTTTAAGATTTTTATTTCAATTGTAATAAAGAAAATTTCCATTAAAATTAAGTTAAGGAATAAACTTCTAATTTTACCCCTCCACCGTTAAACTTAACTGAGAAAATAACAGAATTGGGGGCACAACGTAACAAGTCAAATTTTTTGAAGATGCAGTGTAAAATATCAATTTATTTGAAGTAGGTTAAAAATTACCCTTATTTTTAATCGAGAATTTAAACGCCCACCGAAAACAATGATTTAAATTGGCAAATAGTAAAAATAATTATCATACAGCTACACTCATTTTAAGTAATATCAAACTGATCAATTTAAACTAGAAACCTATCAAAGACCCCTCAACTTTACATGGAAATAGTATTCTTTTTTTTTTTCATTAACATCGAAATATATTTAAAATATATGACTTCTATGCTAATGAGAATGACATTTAAATATATGTTAATAAAATTGATTATAGGTTAATTAAATCATTTTTGATTTTATATTAATTTTTTAATATTATAAATGAGTAGATTATTTCCCAACATTACATTATAAATTTTATGATATCTTGCACCAAAAAAAAAGTTATTGAAATTTTTTTTATGAATTTTTTGATAGTAAATTGCAGCCCGAATATCTAGACCCATATAATGAATAATTTTTTATTTCAAAATATTTGGAAAAAATCAATCTCATAACGTACATGGAGTGACCCAGACCTTTACCCACCAATACGAGGGCAATGTTTATCAAAATATTGAATAATCATCGAATGGTTATCTAGTTGACATAACAATATGTTATAATTACCCATAGCTATTATTGTTTTTATTATAATATTTATTAATACTAGTGACCAATACTAATATGTTATATGTATACTTAAAAATTATTTTTATATTAGACAAATATAAAGCGTCTAATGTTTGATTTTTTTTAAGCAATATTCACAAACAATCTCTTATGCAAATTAATTCACACAAACTTAATGGGAAGTTATTTACTTTATTTATTCTTTTATCTTATATTACTTTTACGGACATTTATTTACTATTTTCAATCACAACAATTTCTATAAACACTTATAATGGACACCTTTACATCTAATGTTAATCACAATTAAATTAATATCTATCACATTGTGGAATATGGATTCGAAGGAATGAAGAATTTAAATTGAAAATATGAAAATTTTAAAATTACCCTTGTCAATTTTCTATTGATTAGTTTGATTGTTATCATAGAGTATTTAAAATTTTATTTTATAATTTATATTATTGATAATCCTTTTTATGTTAATTAAAGTATTAAATACGAAAAAAATACAACAATTTACCGGTACACCGTCGGACTGCCGCTAGACTGTTGCTGCTGCTGCACAACTAGTGCCTGTAGCTTCACCATCGATGAAATGACAAATTTTTACGCCAAATAAATTTATCCATGATATTGCTCAGTAGTTTTTGAGCATTTCTGTGCAATTTATCGACCAAAATGAGGTGATCTTCAGGTTGTCAAGGGTTGTCGATAAATGATTCCAATCGCTTTGTTTTCATTTTTTTAAAAGTAAAATTTAAAATTCAAAACTAATTTAAGCAGATTAATGAAAATATTTTAATTAAACAAAACTTATTAAAAAGAAAATTAAATAAATTTTATTGGTTAAATTAATTGTAAAATAAAATTGTGTTAAAAAGTTTTAAACAAAAGATAATTAAAGTATAAATATAAGTATAATTTAAAATAATCAATTTATTAGTTGTTTATTTAATAGATTAAATTACATCAAAGCTTAGTTTTTCAATTAGGTGGAAATATTTGCACTTTAAAAATTATTTTGAACACACAGTTTTATAAAAAATTTGTATCACAAAAATGCCATTGGTTAATTTACCATTTGAGACAGTAAAAATAAATAATAACATTAGTAATAAATGGATAAAAAAATTTATGAGAATTGAAAAAATTATTATTGATATGATTGATCTATGATAATAAATAAGTACGGCTAATTCAAATTATAAAATGGACATAACATCCATAAAGATAAAAAAAAATTAATTATAAATAAAATTAAGTTTAAAAAATCTTCTAAAGTCAAGTGATTCAAAAAAAAAGTCTCAATAAAAATAGATTAATTAAGTTTTCTGTCAAAAAAAAAAAAGATTAACTAAGTTTGTACTCTTTGTATATTTATCATAATCTAAATAAAGATGAAAAAGATTGGAGATCATAATAATATTTTTCATTATTTTTAGGAAATTGATATTTTATAATATAAAAGGAGTTTCAAATATGTTTCACCCTCTCAATATTATTGTTATTTTTAAAATAAGAATAAAAAATTGAAACATCAACATAAAATGTTGAAATTTGACAAAAAAAAGGGGAAAACATGGAAACTAAAATTGATGGTTAATTAGTTAGAATTTTAGAGCGTATATATAAGAAAATTTAACTAAAACTAAAGACTTATTTATAATAGAATCTGACAAAAAAAATAAGAACATAAAACTCAAAACTAGTTGTGAATTAGTTAAAAATGTTAAATATAAAATGAAAAAGTTTAACCATAATTAGATACTTATCCATGATGTGGAATTTTAAAAGAAAAATAGAATTCAAACCCAAAATTGATCATTAAATTAGTTGAAACTTAAGTTTTATCTAAAACTAGAGAACGTATCTATAATATGGAAATTTGTTCAATAAATAAGAACATGAAACCCACAACTAGTGGTTAAGCTCGTTGGAATTTGACAAAAAATAGGAACATAAAATTCAATACTAGTGATTAATTAATTAGAGCATTAAAACCAAAAAAAGAGAAATTTTAACTAAAATTATAGGCTTATCTATAACGCTAGAATTTAATTAAAAAATAAAAATTTGAAACCTATATAAAACAAGTGATTGATTAGTTGAAATTTTGGAACTCATGAAGGAAAAAAATTTAACAAAAATAAGATGTTGATGGAACTAACTTGAAACAACCGCCCAACATATTGACATTTAACTAGAAGTATAAGAAATTGATTATTTTGAAATTTTGTTCACAATTTATCATATTATGTTTAAAATAAAATTTATGAAAATATTTTTGTACCATTCAACATTTTTTTATAATAATTATTTATATTTAATTTTATGTTTTGTTTAATAATTATTTAGGTAGCAAAAGCCGCTGCATGAGAGACGGCCGCTGCACTGGAGGATGGCCCGCGTATAAAGTTCCGGCAAAGCTGACGAAATAACATTCCCTAAACCACGTCATCTCTTATTTTTCCCCTTTTTTTTTTGGTGGCCTTTTCTTCCTTGCCATTCGCGTGCACTCTTTTTACTCTCCTTTGTCAGATTTCCTTGTTTTAATATTCACTCTTGTCTCATTGTCCGTTACACTGTTACCTCCTTAAAAAAAAAAAAAATTTTACTGGTTCTTATTTATTTGCATTTTGGTCCTGCCTTTATTGCCTACTCTGGGTTTTGTTTGTGCTCTACTTTTCCTGCTCTCAGCAGTTTCGTTTGTTTGTTTGTTTTTTCTTTCTTTCTCTCTTGCTTTCTGTTTCATTGAAGAAGCTAAGGTTGCCGGATGTGCAAAGAAGAACAATTTGGGTTTTTTAACACTTGAAGTTAAGAAATGTAAGCTTTGTTTTTCTATAATGTTTCTTTGGTTTGTGATATACTGTTATATATAAGTTTTGTGCTTAAAGAATTCTTTTTTCTTTTTCGAAAAATGTCTATGTTTGGTTGCTAGAAAAATGTAAAAATTTTGAGATTCTTTTGGGTTTGATTCTCACCCATATTCGTGGTTGTTGTGTGATTATGGAAACTGGGCTTTTTTTTTTTTTTTTTTTTCAGTTAGAGTAAAAAAGTCACATCTGTCATTACTTTCAGGGAAAGCTTTTTTTTTTTCTACAAATTCTTACTTAATGCTTTTTATTTTTGATTTCGGATTTTTGATTTCTTTAAACAACTCTTTGGAAAAGTTGTCGTGATTTATGCATCATGGTGCTGTACCGTACCTGGATTTGATTATTACAAAATTCTTGAAAGCACGTGTTTTTTTTCTTGTGGGATTATTAATTAATTCAGCAACCAAAGATATTACTTTCGGGGTTTGTTAAATGTTACCATTATATTTGCACAAAAATGTTACCAGTTTTTAGATCTAGCCCTGGAATCATGTTGTATGAAAGAGATCCTTTTTGCAATTCTGGAATGACCTCTTATCAGTTTGTTTCTGATTCGATGAAGTTGAGTTTAATTGATACCATGTTGTTTCGGTATATGGACCAATATTGATTCGAACATGTACAGAAAGTCATAATGCGCATCTGCATTTTCATTTACTGTCTCTAATCTATGTAGCCTTAATTTTGTGCTAGACTCTTTGAAACAGAGGATCTTCTTTCTCATCTGAACTTGTTTCTAAATTTCCTTCTATGGCTTTGGTGGATTTTAAGTTTCTTATTGGATTAGTTGGAATTTTAATATTAAACTCGAGCCAATTGCTTGACGTGCTGTTTTGTCGCAGTGTGACGAAAATAGTTTATTTCTCTACATCATTTGTTACTTGTTTTAACAATTTGATTGAAAGATAACTAGCATTTGAGGCTGTTCTGGTGTTGCTGATTAACTTTCTGCATGTTTGTTCACAAATGATTGAGGTCTGAGAATCATTTCTCAGCTGTAATGGAGATCATTTGACTAGGTACAGGGAGCATGGCATGGCATTTGTCCCTTCAATTTTAAGGTTTTACGTCTTGGCTGGATCCTTTTTCTCATTAAGGAGTCCATTGCAAAAATAATATTGTTTGTTCATTTAGCTTATTACACATTAACATTTTGTTACTTCTCTTTCTGTTTTTCACTGCTACTAAGTTAATTGTATTCGATTGTTGGGTGAACTTATTTTCTTCAAGTCTTTTCTGTAGGGTTATGTATATATTAATGGTTGTAGACTACTCACATAACAGTAATATCTTGATCTTTGACTATATTTCAGATACAGTATGAAGAATTTTACGCAATGGACAGTGTTGTTTACTCCTGGAAATGAAGGAGAGACAGCGTTGGAGAGCTGAAGAGGATGCTTTATTACGTGCATATGTGAAACAATATGGCCCGAAGGAGTGGAGTTTTGTATCACAGCGCATGAACACACCCCTAAACAGGGATGCAAAATCTTGCTTAGAAAGGTGGAAGAACTACCTCAAACCAGGCATCAAGAAAGGATCCCTTACTGACGAGGAGCAGAATCTTGTCATCCATCTCCAAGCAAAACACGGCAACAAGTGGAAGAAAATTGCAGCTGAAGTCCCCGGTCGAACTGCTAAGAGACTGGGCAAGTGGTGGGAAGTGTTCAAAGAGAAGCAGCAGAGAGAACAAAAGGATTCCATAAGAATAGTTGATCCAATTGATGAGCACAAGTACGATCAGATTCTAGAGACTTTTGCAGAGAAGCTAGTGAACAACCATTCATTTGTCATGGCCACTTCTAACGGAGGTTTTCTTCATACTGACCCAGCTACCCCTCCAAATCTGCTTCCCCCATGGCTTTCAAATTCGAGTTCCAATATCAGGCCACCATCTCCTTCTGTAACCCTGAGTCTTTCTCCCTCAACAGTTGCAGCAGCTCCTCCAATCCCATGGCTGCAGCCTGAGAGAGGGTCAGATAACACCCTTGTTCTAGGAAATATGCCGCCACATGGCTCTGTCCCTATATGTGGAGAGAACCTGCTGGTATCTGAGCTGATGGAGTGCTGTAGAGAGTTGGAAGAAGGGCACCGTGCTTGGGCAGCACATAAGAAAGAAGCAGCATGGAGATTGAGAAGGGTAGAGTTGCAGCTGGAATCAGAGAAAGCATGCCGGAGGAGGGAGAAAATGGAGGAGATAGAGGCTAAGATGAAAGCTCTTAGGGATGAGCAGAGGGCTACTTTGGATAGGATCGAAGCAGAATACAGGGAACAGATTGCTGGACTAAGAAGGGATGCTGAAGCCAAGGAGCAGAAACTGGCTGAGCAATGGTCTGCAAAGCACTTGCGTCTTACCAAGTTTCTTGAGCAGATGGGGTGCAGGCCGAGGCTCTCTGAGTCCAATGGCCGTTGAGGACATCAGTAATACACAATTGGCAATGCTGTACGTGGTCTGGCCTTTTGGTTTGAATTTTGTGTCGTTAAAGTAATCTTCTATGTCTGAACAGGTTCCCACTGGCAGTATGCCTGGAATTCTGCTATAGATATTTATCTATAATTACTGTAATGGTGTTTACTACTTGCTTGAACTGGTTGAAATGCAAGCTCGATGGTGTTACCTAAACCTGTTCTATTTTGCCTTCTACTGCAAGAAATATACAGGTAGCGTCATGAATATATTGCCAATTGCCTTATTATTATTATTTTTGTTTTAAAATTCAGTTATTATTATTTTTGCTTTAAAATGCAATTCTCTTCTGTGAATTAATTAGAAAACCATTAGTCCAATTCATCAGCTTTAGCTAGGTTTTGATTGGAATGCTGTAGTGACTCTAGTTATCTTGTTCCGGCAGAGATATGAATTGCTAA
Organism: Citrus x clementina; assembly: GCF_000493195.1. Lineage (NCBI taxonomy): Eukaryota > Viridiplantae > Streptophyta > Magnoliopsida > Sapindales > Rutaceae > Citrus > Citrus x clementina. Next base: position 14,087,003 of record NW_006262139.1, on the reverse strand, counting down.
GAGTCTGCTTTTCGGTTTAGAATCATTCAAAAGATTTTATTTTATTTGAGAAAAGCTTTTACCCAGATGGTCCAGTGACCTTCTTTACTTTCATTCATCCTAACTCGTGGATCTGGGGCTCTTTAGCTTTCTGTATGCCTCAGAATTTAAGTAGAGGCAAAGAACAGCTACATTATTAAGATTAGGGAACATTCTTAAGAGGAGGAAAATGGTCGTGAAAATCCTTAAATTTTTAATATATGAATATAGTAATTAAAAAATTGATTTTAAAATATTTTTAATAAATATAAATATAATAATTTATCTAGTATATTAAAATAATATTAAATATTTAAAAATTTTAAATATGTAAATTATTATATTTATTTTAATAATATATTGTATTTATTATAAAGATTTTTCTATAATTCTTTGGGTTAAATAGATCGTAATAAAATATATGATGTATTAATAATATTAATATTATTATATTACATAATATCTAAAATAATTTAAAATTTAATATTATGTTTCTATTTATTATAAAATATTATTTAATAAAATAAATATATATGCAACAAATTGTTGGATATTTTACAACAAAGTATTAAATAATATTATTAATAAAGTTCTTTTTCTTAATATTATTATTAATCAAGTTCATAATATTATTTTAAAATTGTAATAATATATTATTTATATAATAAGAAAAAGATTATTATAATATATATGCCGAGAAGCTTCAACAACATTTGTAAAATATTATAATTATTAAAATATTATTATTAATCAAGTTCTTTTTCTTTGGTTTATATTTGCATGTATGGTATACAATATTTAGTTGAGTGCTACTAAATAGCCATAAGGAAGAAAGGACAACAGAAACTGTGGCATGTGCTACTGTTTCATGCGTCCTTCTCTGTTCTCTCTCCTTTTGTGACCCATAACAACTATTAGGCAAAACCCTAACATGTTAGAGGGATCCCAACTATTAAAGCAAATATATAAAAGAATGAGCCAAAAGTAATGCAAATAAATAAATAAAAAAGCGCCCATTTAGTAGCATTCTTATCACCAAGCACGAACGCGATATCTGCATTTGTCCTTCTCTCCTTTGCTTTACTATACGTTCGCAAGTATGTAGCTAGCTACTGGTGTCTACTTGATTGTGCCTCCATTCTCGGTGCCGACGACTAGATCTGCATTCAGGGCCGACGACCACACTAACAAGAGAGGCATCTTTGCAGATGATGAAATTGTTGCTAGTTACTTGGTAACTTTGTCTCTCCTATCGTATTCAAATAAAATTAGTTTCTGGATATGATTTATTTAAATTGTTAGATTTTTTTTTTTTAAATTTAAGTCGTTAGAAAGTAATGGATAAAATTTTTACTGGACAAAAATCTTATAAAAATTTTTAATTACTTATTCTTAATACAAATGTCAATTATTTTTTAGAAATTGAGAATTTAGAAAATGAGCATCCATTTGAAGAGTTACAAGAAATAGGAGCCAACAATACAGTTGAAAATATGCAATAAAAAAAATGAGTAAACTCTTGGGTTGTTATTTGATAGTCATAAAGAAATGTTTGCATTTTACAAAGCCTATCGTAAACAAGAGGGGTTTCTCGTGAAAGTGCATACTATTAAGAAAAGGGAGTGATGGAATAAATTTACTAATACGTTGAAGTTGAAACTTAAATGTAAAAGGTTGTGATGCTAAAATTGGAGATTGTCTAAATAAAAATAAAGATGGAAAATGGGTTCTTTGAATTTTAAACCTTCAACACAACTATGGATTGAGTAAAAAAAGAGCTAGGTAATTCCCTTGCAACCACAGAATTAGTGCAAGTGCAAAAAAGCGAATTGAAATGAATGATTGTATAGAAATTAAAATTGCCTAAAATTTTAATTTTACCGTTGTTGAAGCCGCGCGGCATGAAAATGTCTCATTCTTATAAAAAAAAACAATTGTAGAAATCGTGTTGACAAAGCAAGGCAATTACAACTTGGAGAAAAAGATACTTACCGATTTTAAAGTACTTCCAGAAAAAGTAAGTAGAATGTAAAGGCTTTTTTCAGCATTGATTTGGATGAACAGAATCAATTAAAGAATGTATTTTGGGCAAAAGTTCAAGGAGTAGGGTAGCTTATAAATATTCTGGAAATGTCATCACATTTGACATTACATATCTTATCAAAAAGTATGACATGTTATTCGCTCCCTTTGTCGAAGTTAATTATCATGGCCAATTTACTTTGTTAGGATGCAGATTGATTTCACATGAGGATGCAAAAATATTTATGTGGTTATTTGAGGTGTGGCTATCATATATGTCTGATTCTCCTCCCCTTGGTATCATTACAGACCAAGACAAACCAATGCAAAAGGAAATTGAAAATATTTTTCTTACCACTAGGCATCGATGGTGTTTATGGCATATAATGAAGAAGATACCTGAGAAGTTAGGGGCTTTTAAAGAAAGTGAAGGTATTATTTCTTTGTTGTTTTCGGTAGTTTATGATTCGCTGAGCTCTACTGCATTTGAGGAAGCTTGGCATGACATGTTTACATAATATGATTTATGAGATAATGATTGGTTAAATGATTTATACAATAAAAGGCATCATTGGGTTTCATGCTATTTGAAAGACGATTTTGGGCAAGAATGTCAACAATCCAGCGAAGTAGAAGTATGTATGCATTTTTTGATGGTTTAGTTGACTCCAAAATAAATTTAAAGCAGTTTGTGAAATAATATGAAAATGCATTGAGAAGGAAAACTAAATTAGAATAGCAAGCAGATTCCAAGTGTTTCAGTAAAAGAACTATATGTGTAACAAAATATGAGATGGAGAAGCAAGTTGAAAAGGAGTACACCATTTTCAAATTTAAAGAATTCAAACAATAATTAACTGTACTGATGTGTTGTGATATATTGGATTATGTGGAGATCAATATATAAAATCATTTAATCATATAGGTAAAGAAAATAATATTTGAGATTATTTCTGAAGAAGTTGAGTGTGAAGTTAGCTATATCTGTGCAAGGTTTCAGTTTAGGGGGATTCATTGCAGATATGCCCTTGATGTATTAATACGTAACTCCTACTGAATTACTTCTAAAAATATACATTTTATCAAGGTGTAGGAATATATGTGAGGAGATGTTATAGTAGGGTGAAAGTTAGTTATGGTATGCAGAATTTGTCCATACATTAAGAAAGATATGACAAGATATTTACTACTTTCACTGAAGTTGCAGATATGACAAGTTGTAGCAACAACAAGCAAATTCATTGTGGATGTGTGGAAAAAACTATTACTGGCAAAGTAAGTTGTAAGAGCAACAATGTTGAAATTGTAATGAATGATCCAGTAATGACACATCATAAAGACCGTTCACCTTATCTAAAGAAATAATCTTCAATTCTTAAGAAATCTGCACAAAAGAACAAGGCTGCATAAAAAAAAAGGCGTGTTTTAATGAGAATACACTTTTTTTTTTTTAATTTCATTTGTTTTTAGTTTAATTGTCTTTCATAATTTTTCAAGATTTATAAGAAAATGCTTCATCGCGTTATCATGTGTCTAATAAAATCTAAACATAAGAGAGCAACATTGCCATGATAAATTTTGTGAATTTATATTTTAATTTTTTTTTTATTTTGAGGATACGTAACTAAGTATAAGGTTGAGTATATGGAGGCATATGGAGACATTAGAAGAAAGAAGTATTGTTCATGGAAATCTCAACCAAATGACACTATAGGCTACTACAATATGAGAATTAAATTTTTTAAGTATCAGTTTTAAAATTTTAATATGGATCTTACATATATTTTATTATTTGATTAGGTACCTCTATATCATCCCAAATTGGTGGAAGTAATATTTATTAGTCATTTCCTTATTATTGCCATACAGTAAGTTGCTGTTAACAATGTGTTAATTTATACTTATATTTTAATATTTTGAAAATGTAATATGATGTTTATTCTTGTGTATTATAGTAATCAGTCCCACTATATGCTTTGCAGTCTTATTATTCCTCTCCTTTGATGACCTATGAAGGATCTCAAAATGGGAATTTCAAACAATTACTACATCAACATTGTAATGAAGATAAGGATCAATGTGACTGATGTTTAACTTGTATTTTGTTAAGTCTTTTTTCTCTATCATTTTTTTAAATTTGGTTTTAAATTTTTGAAATTGTAGTGATGGATTAATGAAAAATGTTATTTTTGTAATGACATAAATCATTGATGGTTTGAGGGCTATAAATATAGTCGCAATTTTAGATAAAGAACTTATGACACAAATCATAATGGAAATAGCAATCATTTTATTTATACACAACAAGGGGTACAATCTTTTCATTTATGCAAAATATAGATTGCAATCATTATTCCTAAAGTATAACATACAATGGATAAAATAGGCAGAATACTACAATCATTTCCGGTTTTATCAATTTGTACAGATTTGTCACATGTAAGCACTTAAGTTTGCACCCCTTTTTTCATATGTTTCCATGATAGATTTTGTAGTTTCTAACGTATTAGGTCTCTTTGGCAGTTTTTCATACATTTGTTTATACTCATTGTATGTTGTTTTAGCATCCAATAAAGATTCATAAGATTGATAAACATTACTTCTGAATCCATTTACTTGCTTTTGGCATTCAGGCCAAGTATCATATATGCTCGACTTTCATCCTTTGAAAGCAACATAGTAGGTTTGAGTAGGCATTTGGTTTCTGCATTAAAAAAAAAATTAAAATCAAATAGTATGCAACAAACCAAAATAGATATATTAATTGATATTTGCACTCCTAATCATAAACAATAACATCAGTAAAAACATGTAACATATATGGAAAATGCAAAACTGATGTATTACATTGTAAGAAGTAACTTGATAGGAATGTGGAACTAAGGAGTGAGATAGAACATGATCGTAGCCCATAAAGATTAAAGCAAGAGCATGTATAAAACAAATCATCATAAATTATTTCTTATTATGTATAAATTTAAAGAGCTGGATAGTCACATATTCTTCTATTTCTAATCATTTGGAAATTTAATATGAACTTGTTATTTATTTTATTCACAACATTTAAATTAAACATGTTACAAGTAATGGAATCTACACAGTAAAGGGAAGATGGGTTGATTGTCATGCAAAACTACCTTACAATTGCAACATGTGAACACTATCAAACTTAAAGTTATAAAAATTCATAGACCCATGCATCCGATTTTCTCAAATTCATTATCACGTTATTTGAACATTTCAATGAAAACAAAATTAAAAAAAAGATATTGCATATGTTAGTAATAAGACCCATATTTCATGACAAATCTAGTATACAAATCAATTATTGATCAAGGAAGTTAAAAGAAGGAGTGTGGTCTGTTGTGGAAAGAAGAACAAAGAAGAGAAAGAGGATTTGCAAAGCACACCTACAATTTATTGCTTTATTAAAGCCTCCCTAATTTCATCAAATAATGGATCAGTAGGATCAAGAATGTAAGTACGGCACCATCGAGGATTACCATCTATAGTGTTGTAAAAATAGTGTTCCTATAGGAACAAGAAAATTGAAAACTTAAGTTATGGATAAACCATATATGGAAAAGGGAAAAACACCAACAAGGGAATAAAGAACAAATCTCCATATGATCTAGTTTGACGCATCATAAATGATGAAAATAAATCAACATAATAATAATTGATGTCCATCTAAGTCATACATTTTAACACGGATATTCTGTTTGAAGACTGTATGAAATAATACAATAGTAAGATGAATTATATTTATAAATCAAGAAAAATGAAATACCGGTCTCCAAGTTCGGTAATATTTACTAAAGGAAAAATATTATTTAACTATATATCAGATTTTACTTAACTATTTATACCTCAATGATTCCAAAAATTATCATAAATCAGAGAATTTAAATTTTTTATTTTTAATTATTTGACAAAAGATTGATTATGTTCGAGTGAGAGAGAAAGAGAGTTAAATGGGACCTTTGGCTATGATAGTTTTGGCATGGTGACTGTGGCTCTATTGGCTACGTGATGCATTGGCATGGTGGTAGTGGCTCTATTGGCTCCATTATAGGTTGGTGTGGTAGTGGTAGCTCTGTTGACGGCAAGGTTGTGGCTTTTGTTCTTTTTTTTTTTTTTCTATTTTGGATAAGAGATCGTTAGCCCTCTGATCGGAAAATGGTCGGTTTTCTTTTCAATAGAACGAATGTGGATGTACAGAGCTTTGGGCGGTGGCTCTGGTAAATGGAGAGGATAATGTTTAGCGATAAGAAGAGATTTCCTTATTTTTTGCGTTCTTTTTCAATTATTATTTTGATATTTCTCGTGGGCCAAACAGAAGAAAGAGAAGGATGCATGGAACAGCAACACATGCTGCCATTTCTGTCGTCTTCTTTCTTCCTTTTGGCTAGTTAGCATTTTCCTATTTAGTTAGGTAAGTTGTATTTTTTTTTGTTTATAGATTTTTTCAAGTGGAGAAGCATTCATTGAATTGACACGAGATGTTGGAAAGAGAAATAGACTTGTGATTGCGATAAACAAATCTTATGTAACTGTAAATAGTAGAAAACTAAGGATAATTTTCACATGTGAAGGAGTGGTGCTTACATGCATAGACATCCTTGAGGTCACAAGTCAAAACAGCTAAAGGCAACCCGAGCAAAGAAACGTAAGTGTCCATTTAAACTAGAAGGTCAAAAAATGACAAATACTAATGACTGGGCATTGATAGTGATATATGGGCTCCATAACCATTCTGCTACACATTATCTTTAAGGTCAGTCATTTGTTAGTAGTTTTCTAATCTTAATAAAGTGTAGAGCAATTTATTGGTTAATATGTCGAAGAACAATGTCAGACCAATAGATACATTCTATGTTTTAAATAATAGAAATTTGCATAATGCAACTACAGCACAAACAATCTAAAAAAATTAAAATATAAGGTGAAAGAATAAGTTGGGCGTTCGTAAATGCAACTTAGTCATGAGAAAATCGGCTAAGTACTAATATATTGAGTGGCATAGAAGTGATATCGATTCAGACTGTATTGGATATTTATTTTTAACACACCCCTCTACAATAGAATTATTGCGAGCTTTCTCGCGAGCAGCTTTCTCGATTGCACTTGCACATACAAAATCAATAGATATAATTTGCTATTGCCAGAGATAGTTGGTGTTACATTAACTGACTTGAAATTTTCAGTTTGCTGCGTATATCTTGAATTAGAGCTGGAGGATAACTATATCTAGGTATTGGAGAGACTGAAGTGTTATTATGAAAGAGAATAAGTTAAAAAGTGTTATTGTGATAAATAGAAGTCTAGCTTTAATGAATGCTAAAAAAAAAAAAAAAAAAATTCCAAGTGCAAGCACCCTTCTTTGTAGATAGCAAGCATAAAAAAAATGTATTGACTAATTGTAAGAATTTATTTGAATCTACCAGTGGTATATGCATTAGAGGAAGATTTTATACAACAGTTAAATGTACGGAGACATGAGAGTAACTTTACTGAAAACAAGGAATGAAAATATCACCACGCACTTACTTTATATGAATTTTATTTTTGGCCACCTTAGATTTCATATAATTTTGTTATGACCTATTAAACTTTATAGTTCATCTATTATAATCTCACTATTGACTACTCACCTCTTCAATTTCGTAAATCTTATGTCATCACTATGTCAAATTTATGGTTTCATTTTGGTCCATTCAAACTAAAATAATGGTTCTGACACTCGTCCTACATAATTGCTTGAGATGGCCAATGGGTTGTGTTGTGCCGGTCCGACCTATCAACAAAAGACCCATGTGTGCTTATTCTCGTGTTGTGCCGTGCCCACTATGTGTTTTATGCCGTACTTATATTTTTTTTATTTAGGCCCAACCCAGCACACGTGCCGTGCCCACACATGTCATGCCGTGGGCCGTGCCTAAAAAAAAAAAACCCAATAGGCTTTTTTTTTTTTTTTTTAAGAGCTCATCCCAAGTTGTTGGTGTATTTTTTCAAGTTTTTGTACTTTTGTAGGTTCATGTGCTTTTATTCAAATTTGATAAAATAAAATATTCAGAACTCAAGTCAATATTCAATACTAATAAACTAATAATAGTAAGAGAATGCAATATTAATTATTAAGTTTGACCATATGGTATTATAATTCTTTTTTAATACTTAACAACAACAATAATAATAAATTTTTCTTAAGGGTTAACTTAATTGTTAACTTGAACTTATATAGAGTCATAAATTATAGTTCATAATAATATTAATAGATATTTATAAATCGGAATATTTATAATTTTACTTATTAAAATCATAACATCAATTATTTATTCAATAAATTATAAACATAAATCAATTATAGTATTTTTTAATGAAGAATTAAATGAATTTAGAAAAATTGCACTAATAAAATATATTAAAAAAATTCAATTTCAAGTTATTTATAAAATTATAAAATTTTAAGTTTATTTTCATTAAAAAATTAAATGTGCTTATTGCGAGTTTTTTCTCGTGCAATTCTTTAGTCCATCTCTAATCGTGCTGTGTTTTTAAGGCTGTGTGCCTAAAATTCTAAGCTTGGCCCAACCCATGCGCGTACCGTACCATGCCGCATGCCCCACTAAAACGTGCTCATATCGTGCCATACTGTACGGACTTGTGTCGTACCCATATCGTGTCATGTACCGTTCGGCCCATTGACCATATCTAATATTTGCCTACTCAGACTTAACAATTAACAGTGTTCAGATAGCCGTACAGGAGGTGGCAGGCCAAATGAATCGTCTTTCCTTTAGATGATTTTGTTGTTCGGTTTCTAAATTTACGAAGAAATCTGAATTAGAGCAGAGCTTTCCACACCCCTTCAAAATCCTTATAAAGCCTCATTTTTTGTATTTATAGTTATGTTGTCACACAAAATTACACAAGAAAATTATGAATTTAGCCAAAAAAAATTATTTTTTTTCACCTGCAAACTATAAACCTTCCCATCTTTAAAACCTAATTTGGTAAATAATTAAATTTTGAAATAAACTCAAAATAATTTCGAGACTATCAAGTTATAAATTACCTAATTTTATTATCAAAAAGTATGTTTAGAATTTAATTAACTGTATTATTGTAACTTCAGCAAATGTAGGTGTTATAAAAATAACTATTAGGATAACTGTTTTATGGGGTGTTAGGAGCTCTCTTTGAACTCCATCGGCCTTTGATCAGAGCCACAACTGACTAACGCCCAGTTTCAATGGTAAGACAGCATGATCAATATGTACACAGCAGCATTAGAAAAGTTTATAATGCAAAAATAAAATTATTCTGTCTAATAAAAGGGAACTTATAACCAATTGTACACACCCCATCTCCACACAAACAAAATTTAAAAAATTTCTCTTGCAAGGCTGGTATGGTTTTTGCTCTTTCATGATGACGAACTCAGTACAAGCTGCAAAAACACAATTAAAAAAAAAAAGAGTATATCACACACCAAGATTTATCTCATTAACACATTGGAAACAAAAAGAAATGACAAGAAAAAAAAAATGATTTATGGTAAGTTAAGCTGTTAAGGGCATCAGTGAAAATCACAAGCCAAATTACCTTATTTTATTGAGATCTAGATTCCTCGGCTTACCAGTCTCGGCATCAGCGAAACCCCATGTGATTTCTCTTCTTTTCCTGGTATCTATACTCCTCTTCTTCCTAGGAAGGTTGCTACCAGAATCCTGCATGCATGCATAAATAGTTAAGCAACAAATTAAATAGAAACCAAAACTGAGCTTATTGATTTTGACTCTCACATTGGTGGGGTCAATAGCCGGTGGAGACTCAAGCTCCTGATGATCATTTCTACTGATTTCTCCTCTTTGCTTGGCAGCAATACTCCTCTTTTTCTTAGGTATATTGCTCCCACAATCCTGCATACGAGCATAAACACAGTAAAAAATTAAACAACAAATTAAATATAAGCCAAAACCAAGATTTGATTTAGCAGGTTCACTCACACAAGCAAGATCAACTACTGGCGGTGTCTCAGGATTATGCCTATGATTTTCTGGTAATGCCGGAGTAGTCAGCTGAATTTTTTTTTGCTTTGACTCCAAGTGCTTGTCAACTTCTTTAATTGACCTAAATTGCTTATTAGTACCTGGTTCATAATAAAACTGCACATTTGAAACACTTACAGTCAGTCAAACTGGCACCTACATATACCTTCATCCCATATGCTTTCGATATGTAATTATGTAGGAATTGGATCTGTTAATTGAAAGCACAATCAAAAAAATAATAATAACCTTACCATAATCATTTTTTGATAACAAAAATATGCCCACAGAATTAATTTTGGACCAACAATGGAGAAAAATTGAAGAAATAATCTCTTAGTTACATGGAAAATCCTCAATAATAAACATGAAAGTACCTACAAACTCTGTGTGTGTGTGTTTTCTGTTTTCTCTTTTTGAACAAAACGTCTTACCAGGACTCTATTAAAATAAAAACAAACTACCACATACACTCAGGGAGGACATAGTGAGCCTTACCTTAACAATCTGCAAGAAATAGAAAAAAAAAATCTCAAAACAATAAAGCCGGACTTAAACAGAAGAAAAACAAAAAACTGAATCTTATTAAAAAAACAATATACTGGGAAAATCAGTACATCATTGGAAAGCAGCTTAACAACTGGCAAAGGCATACCCCATAAATTTACTTTAGTAGGGGCAATTTCCAATTTAGCCAAACAACAACTGTTGTATACACAACAATCTAACCACCTGTATAATACTAAAGAAATCCAAAGTTAAAAGAGAAAAAATAACCTGGATCAGATAAAAACATTTTGAGAAACATAATGTGATCTAACCTAAAAAAATCTCAAGAAAATTCCAGGGTCATGCATATAGCTACTTCTATAGAGGTTAATTTCGGGTTATCCCCTCGTAAAATGGATATCTTTAGAATAACCCGAACTGTTGTAAACTTCAACTTACCCCCATTTCTGTTAAGAAGGCAAAATTTTTTTCATATATATATATAATGGGAAAATTTTGGATTACGCTATTGTGGAATAACAATCTTCAAAATACACCCAAACTGTTGTATAACTCTGGTTAACCCCTCTTTCTGTTTAGAAGACAAAAATTTTTCACCAACCCACCCCCACTTTTCCCTTTACATTTTGAACAAAAATACGGTAATTTGAAGTTTACAATAGTTTGGAGGATATCTTGAAGATTGTCATTTCACAAGGGAATAATCCAAAATGTACCCACTATATATATAAGACCCATATATAAAGGAAGCTCAGATTTCTCACCACAATCCTAGCAATATGAACAACATGCAAAGCAAAATTTTATTCTTTATAACAACTTTCAAAGCAATGAAAAGCCAAATAGATCAAAAGAAATCGAATGATGAAACAACCTGGTCAATTTTCCCAATATACTTGACACTGGTTCTTGGCCGCTGCTCATAATACCATCCATCTGGTAAACCAATTTTTTTGCCATCTAAGAATGGACCTTTAGCCTTTCTGCCCCTTCTTCGAGTTGAACTGCCAGCTTCCTCCATTTTCGCTTCTGCAAATTCAAAGAAAACCCACAAGCACAATACAGTTCAATAGAAATCTGAATTAAAAAGGTGGTATTGAAGAGATGACAGAGAGAGCGAGAATCTTTCTTTGTGTCAGATACATGCAACAAGATGCATGTTGACACGTAGTGTTTGCAGACGAAAGAAACGGCTTTGCAGAATTTGGACAGAAGAAATAATTGTTGTTCTTTCCTATTGGATTTTGCATATATTAATTATTTTACCCAAAATAGTGTAGGCTCTTATCTTAGACAACTTAGGCGGTTGCCGAGGGACCCACATAAAAAAAAGGCTCAAAAAATAAAATGTTTATAATTTATATATTAAAAGATGTTAATATTTGTTTTGCATCTAAAAAACAAACATATTTTCCTAATCAATAACCTTACATGTATGTACAAAATTTGAAAATAATTATAATAATTTTTTTTATAGAAATTATGTTATAATTTGAAAATAAACTGTTTCCTGAGTTGTTATCATTTCCCAAGCAAACTACCTTAATTATTTATCTTTTTTAAACAAATTCCACATAATCATTCTAAAACTCTATTAACAGCCATGATTTTGGTTTTAATGAAAATAACACTTTTCTTTTTTCCTATTCCTTGAGATTACAGTAATTTTTTTTTTTAAATTTATGTTTCTTGAAATCCGCTATTTCAGTAAGTAAATTTTCGTATAAAAGACCTGTAGACGTTAGCATCACAATCTTTCCTGTTATTCTAACTATTCTCTTATTAACTAGCAAACTGTTATTCCAGCTATTCTTTTATTAATTAGCAAACTATTGTTATTTGTATCTGAAGTTTTATTTTATTACAAATAGTGTGTTCCTCTTTTGTTCCAGTTTAATAATTTTCCATCTCAAAAACTAGTTAGAAGATTTTTATAAGATGAATAAATTCTATATCAATAATTTATGAGATCAATAAATTTTAAAGAAATAATTTTATGATGAAGGCCTAAAAAAAAAAAAAAAAAAATCTCTACACACCAAAACTTACAGGAGCTGTAACCAAACTTACAGGGGAAATTGATCAAAACCCCCTCTTTTTTGCATCAAGAAGAGCAGAAAGATACACTAAGACTCCACCAAAGTTAAATAATTTTTATGATGAAGTAAGCCAAGTGTTTAATTTTTCTATAAACCTCATAAAAGTTAAATTTCTACTATGTGCTTCAGAAAATACAAAGATTTCTATGCATTAAAATCAGTTTCTTGAATGCACATGGAGGGCCAAAATTCACACTAGGACTATTAAACCAACAAGTTTCCCAAAATGCTAGCAGATCATACTTAGATCTGCTAAAAATTAATACAATACAAAACCAGTAGGTGGGAGGCCAAGTCTACAAAGAATAGCCATTAGTTACCTTATGGTTCATCAAACCCTCCTTCCACATTATCCGGTAGAAGACAAACAATTTAAAAAATCTCACCAAACCTGAAAAAGTGATAATTCAAGCACTTATCTTACAAGAAAGAAAAATCTAGTGTGGATGTTGTTGCATAAAATAAAACTGTTTCCCTATGTCACCTGGCTTGTGGTCGTTCCAACAATTAATAAAACAATCACCATCCATTGCCAATTTGAGAGTTTCTGTAATAGCCTGAAGCATTGAATAAAATAAAACTCTTGTTAATTAACAGCCAAGTGAACATTATCATGAATCAGATATATGATTAAAGGAACGGAAAATAAGCTTAGCTTCCTCACTGATATCACTCATATCACTACCTCCAAATCCATCCACCTCAGAAAAGGTAGATTCTTTATAAGGTGGTTTCATTGAAAAAAACTTATGGAAAAAATTCAAAACAAACAATATCAACATCTGAAAACAAGAACGATAGATAATAAATTACAGCATTCCTTTGTTCAAGAAAATTCAAAGAAAAAGAATAAAGATAAAAATCTACTAGATTTTATTTGGTCATCGACTTAATTTTACCACAACCAGATCATTAAAACATCCACACCTGAGCGCACAGAAAATATACATATTTAGCATCATAATATCCTCACAAAAGAGTTTTGTGGTCAATAAGCTCCTGAGCAACCCGAAAAATGAAAACAACATTTCGCGCTCTCTTTGGCTTACAAGAAACCCATAAAACGAATTGAAACAAGATCACCAATAAAACTAAAGCTATGTGATGGCATTCTTTCACGTCATGAATAAGAAGAATTCTAGAAAACATTAGAGATAATACAATCAATTAATGCATGAATGACATGTATAGTTGAATCTTATATAACTACCACTTGGATGCTGATTTTTCAAATTCAATGCACACATGCCATAATATCATTTATTTGTTGTATGACTGACATGGTACCTCAAACACTATCGTATAATGTGATTTTCTCTAAGATTTTATATTTCGATTTTCTTTTCATTTCCTGCATCATCATTGAAAATAAAAACAGAAATGTAAGTATACTAATACATAAACAACTAACTACCAAGAGTATAAATTATTAATCCAAAGCCACAAAGGCATAACACTCAAATCTTTGCAATTTTTTTTTTTCCATTTTCTAGGCAACCAAACAGATAATTAGCACAAAAACAATAAACACAAACAAAACCTCAGTTTATCTCTCAGTAATCAAACAGACCAAATAACTAAAAAATAAAAAGGTAATCATCAAATTTTTTCACCAAAATCAAGCTAGCCTACTGGAATTGAAACTGAAATCTTAGATATATGAGAAATCAACCAAAAATTGGAACAATAAAAATTAAGAGCGAATGAAAAATGCATACCGTGCAAGTGGTTGTTCAAGCATCATGCTTCCGACTAGAGACTTTTCCCGTCGCCGGAAATATTCACATCGCCGACAATGGCTTCTGTTTAGAAAGCGAACGGGAAATTTGCCAAGGAGCGGATCGGGGCAGGAATTTACCAGTCGGTATTTATCTGGTTACACCCCCATTTTATTTTGTGATGTGTAAGGACTGAAATACCCTTATATAAAATATGGAATCTCTAATTTACAGGGCCTAGAATTGGTAAAATTTGACACAATTCAATTACTCCACACGAATAAATAGGTATGAATCATTAAATTTGACACGATTATTAAATGGACCGGGTCTCGATACATTTTTTTTTGTGTAGGGTTATAGTTAGAGTTCTTGACCAATTTACCCGACTAACGACACAATTATATTTTCTTTTTTTAAATTAATTTCTAAATTTTTGATACTAAAAATCAAGTATTGAATATGATTATCTCTTTTTATTTTTTTTGAAGGATAGATATATACTTAGTGTTTTATTTATAAAATTTTATATAGATTTAGAATTTTAATAGTGTAAGTCTGTAGAATATTGAAACACAGGTATATTTTATGATATTGATATACAATATTATTTACATATATAATTAAAATTTTATAGTATAAATGTGTGATATTTTAGGATATGTGTATATATGTGTGTATAACATTTATTAAATATGTAGCTATTAAACTAGTTATTGAGCAACTTATTTATTTTCTGCGTCGGATTTAAATCTTAATATTTTAACATAATTATTAAATGAATCGTATTTGAGTCGACCTAAATTTGACACGGTACGAAACTAACACGACACGAACACGACCCAACAACTCATTTTACCAACTCTAAGTCAGAACCCCATTGAATACTCAACACAAGTTCTACTTATTACTGTCATTGTATTTCCTCTTCGGAGGCCGTGATATACTTTCAGCAAAATTACCCTTGTCAGTCTTTCAAACTAAATAGAGAAAATACCCTTATTCATCCTCATAATTTCTTTCTTATCAGCTGGCGGCATTCTCAGCAAGACAGCAACTGCCGTATCTTTCTCGATTGCAAATTTTTAACTAAAATCGGCTCATTTTTTTTCTGTTGTTCTTAAATACAGTAATTCTATGAATGACTTCTTGAAGATTTTATTGAGTTAAAAAAAGAAACTGTTTATAAAATAGTTTAATGAAATTATGAACGACAGGTGTTCGATAAAATGCCTCTTTGGGTTTTGAATACAACAATAAGTGCTTTTTGTTGATTTTTTTTTCTAATTTCTGACGGATAGCATGTTTTTGATGGGTATATATTAAATATTAAATTTAAGATTGGAGCAAAGTTCAGCTTTTTTAATTCGTTTGGTTTATACAATGCAATATGCATTGACTTGCATTTTATGCAGAGCATGAGTCACGAGAGGCCTGGTTGTCTAGGGAAGACGATAATTTTGTAAACAACAATGTTGGCCTTGTATGATTCACTCCTTCATTTAGTATTGGATGCTTACTTGACCATTCTATAAAATTGTAATATTGTCTTGTATAATTTGGATGCTGTTAAGCTTAGTATTAACATTATGGGCTACATTTTCATTTAATGTGGAGCTGTGAAAATTCAGGTCTTTAATGTGTTTTCAGTCCATTTCAAAAGAGGGAAATATGGGATCGGTTGTTAATATAGTAGCTGAATACAAAGTGTACTTTTTGTCAAATTGCTCGACTTTAATCGTGTAATTAATACCATACTTCTTCATTTAGTAAAATTGGATGCTTACTGGACCATTCTATAAATTTGTAATATTGACTTGTATAACTTGGATGTTGTACCGTGATTTTTTGGTGTTTTATAGCTGCACGCGTTTTGGAAGAGAACTTGCAGACATGCCTTGTCGAATAGGCGGCATTCAGCTGGGTTGGCATAGCATAGAGAAGCAGAACATAAAATGGAATGTGTTAAGTCTTTCATCAAAATCATTATTTCTTCATTTTGTTTGAAATGGTGTTAGAGTCAAAAGATGATATAAATTAATGGAAACCAGTTAATCGCAATGATCCTACTTCGTACTTTGTTATTTGGAAATACATTGTGAAGATACATTTTGGAAAAGTTGTCATTTGATGTAATTAACAACCGAATGTGGTTGTCTTTTGATTGTTCTCTGATAATTGTACAAGATATTTTTTAAAACTATTTTTCCATATTATTACAAATTAAAATTGATGGTGAATTTGGAGCATTATCTTACCCTTCCCTTTTCTTTTTAGATTTTACATCATAAATATTTCACAAGAAATTTTTGGTCATATACAAATCATAGAGTATTATGTCCAATTTCTAGACTGCAGTCGAGTAAATTGATAAATACACAATTGAAGTTGAGTTAAAAAAAAAAAATTAATGTGTTGTTGGAATCTAAATATATCAAACAACATCCAATATAGATGTGAAGCAGATACAATTTTACTTGTCGTGAATACTTTGTAAACTGATTTTAATAATCATTCATTTGCTTCAAACTGTCAACCCTTGTCTCATAAATAGGGATGACAAAATAACCCAAACCCGGATAAACCTAGATGATTCGGGTCGGGTTCAACTGATACTGCATTTAAATAATATGCGGATCTAGTATCAATTTTTTGGAACTTGAACATATCTAGGTTCGGTTCCGGGTTTAGCTGAATTCGTATGTCCAGAACTTGGACTCGGATATATTTATTTACATTTTAGGCTTTTAGCTCAACACGACTGCCACTATTTCCTCTGTTTTTCATCTCCTAAATTACCAATTCACAGTCGCCACCATTTTCTCTCATTTTCATCTCCCGAATTCATCAATTTAAATCATTATCAATCATCAATTTAGGGATGGCAAAATCTGGATTTGGGTCCGGGTTTAGCCTTCCCGATTCCGGACTAGGACACCATTTCTTTTTCTCGGACCCAGATTAAAACCTGATTTTTTTGCACCCGGGTCCGGGCCGGGTTCAACCCCGAAAAATCAGGGTTTTCGGATTCTGGGTTTTGAACTCGATCAATGAATTAGTTTTTAAAATTCTTAAAAATAAAATCTTAATACATTTCCAAGCAATAACACATCGAGATTGTAGGTCATTCATAAACAATACAAATTTCTAAGCAATAACACATCTAATGATATAAATCCATAAATTTCAATGTTTCAAGTAATAAAATAGCCACAAATATAAATTGATAACACAAGTCTACAATTCAAAGTTCAAATTTCAAACCACAAATCTAAAGTCTAAATTTTTCTCCACCATTTTCTATTCTTCTTCACTTGACTCACTGTTGCTCACAGCTCACCCATCAAACTTTCATCAATCAATTGTTTTACAGCAAGTATTGCTTCCTCTGGAATTCCATCTAAAAGACATGCATAAATCATAAACATAAGAAACAAAACAGCTAGTTAATGATAAATTGATACTATAACAAATTAAATTATTTTGTCTAATAAATAAAATTTCCATACCTTTTAGGTTTTAGTAAAGCCAAAACCAATTTTGAGTACACACCAACGCCTCCACTGTAGATGGATGAAGTCTATTGCGATGAGAACTCAAATGTCTACCTCTAGTGCTAAAAGCGGACTCAGAAGCAACTATTGATACAAGAATGACCAAAAAGTCTCTCGCAATCTTTGCAAGTATGAGATATTTGCCTTGATTATTCTTTCACCATGACAAAATATCAAATTGACTAGTTGAAGGTAAAGTACTTTCCTCAAGATAAAACTCCAATTCTGTTTTGAAAAGATTATTCTGTGAGTTCTGATTTCTAAATGATTCCCACTCATTAGCCATCTCATCTAAGTCCAACATAATAGAATCCTCTGTTGTAGCATATTGAGAACTAGCTGAACTATTAACCCCTCAGTTTGTATATGATGAATACTTTACTTCATACTCATGCACTAAATAAAAAAATAATTTGTGCACTCTTTCAATTTTGGATTTAGCTCTTTCTCTATAGATTTTGGGAAATAAAAAGTTAATTAACAACATTTTACTTCTAGGATCTAACAAAGTCCCCACGGCAAGAACTCCATGAATAACATCCTAGTATTGTCATACTTTGGGATCATCTTAGTGGCCATATTTTTTTAGCCCCTCAATTGATGATTGTAACCATGCATTCATTGACAATATAATTTTACAAATCTTCCCAAAAAATAAATTAGATGTCGGATATTATGTCCCTAACAAAAGTTCTGTCAACTTATAAAAAAGTCTTCAAATACTCACACATAAGCTTTGAAAAATTCCACTCCAACTCACTAGGCAAAGATGTATAATTTCTATCACGTTTATTTAAACAAATAAATACATCTTTATACAATAAAGCCGTACTAAGTATCAAATAAGTGAAATTCCACTAGTTTTACAATCAAGTGCTAAGTTCTTAGTTTCTTTAACACCTAATTATTTTTTGGTAGCCTCAAAATTTTTAACTTTAGCAAATGTTGCTGTCCAGTAATGGACACTCTCTCTAATTTTTTCAACTTCTTTTTGAATCACAGATAAACCATCCTTAACTATCAAGTTCAATATATGAGCACAACAACGCATGTGAAAGAATTTGCCACCCATAACCATTGAACTAGTTGAAAATTTCCCTAACAACAAATCAATCATAGAATCATTTGCAGAACAATTATCAATAGTTAGAGTAGACAACTTTTTATTTATATTCCACTCCATCAAACACTCATACAACTCATTGCACATAACTTCACCACTATGTGGAGCTGGCACATATATAAATCTAAAAATGTAAAAAAAATAATCAAAATATTATATAATGCAAACATTCATTTATGTTGAAATGAAAAAAAAGTCTCGAGATTATTACCTCATAATACGACTTCGCAACACCCATGAGCTATCAATGTAATGTGCCGTAACAACCATGTACCTTTTTTTTGTTACTAGCAGTCCACATATCTGTTGTAATTGCAATCCTACTCTCACAAGCTTTCAAAAATACTCATTGCCTTTGTCTTCTTAATATCATAAAGCTTTAAAATTTCAGTTTTGATAGTGTTTATACTAATAGTCTAAATTGATTGTTGGAAAAGCTTCAACAATTCGTAAAACTCAATATATTCAACAAAAGATAACAGAAGCTCATGCAATACAATCATTCTAGCTATAAAAACCTTCACTGTTGCCATATCCCACTTTGGTTTAGTACTATAATTACTAAGAATAGTGGTGCTATTTGCTTTAGAAGAAAGAGAAAAGTGCATTTGCTGTACATTCTTGAATAACCTTATAGGACAACGTTTAGTATGATTAATCAAGTGATTAGTGCCACGAGAATAGTGTCCTGGCATAACTAACCCATAATAATTACAAATCGCTTGAATTTTCTTGCCTAACTTAACTTTCTTAAAATGATTCCAAGCATCGGAAACTAATCTACTTGAATTGCTCCTTTCACTGTCAGCACCTCATTTTTTTAATAGCAGTATTACCCCTACGATCACGGCCACTCCCACTCCCTTGCTCTATTGTTGTTGAATCTAGTTATAATTCAGCAGCTGTCTCATTATTTTCTATTGCCATATTCATCTCGACCCTTACACCCACACTTTCATCAGTCTTAGAGATGTCCAAATCAACTCTTTGTTCATTTTCCATTACGAATTTGACACCCTACAAGAATTATGTCAAAACAAATTAAACTAACCCACCATTCCTCCAATTTCTTTCATTTTATGTGTTATTTTTAACTGTAACAACCTTCTAACATTTTAAAGTTACCATTTCCAAATATTAACAGCAACAATAAAAAATATTTAAAGCATAAATCAAATAACAAAGCATAACACAACACAAATCACATATTAGAGCAAACATAGCACAAATCAAATAAGCGTCAGTCATAACAAAGTATAAAAACATCAAAACGAAAGGCCAAAACCTCACAATTCACGTTGGTGTGTCAATGGTGCTCACGACAGCCGATGATGAAGGTGCGCTATCACAGCTCAAAAAATGGCAGCCGATGATGATGATGATGAATAGAGGAGCTGTAAGCCTGCGATGGTAGTGAACTTGAGAGTACGAGTTGCGACGGTTGCGAACCCAAACTTGTGACGGCAACAGCCTGGATTGTATTTGGCACTTTGCCTGCAGCAGGCGGCAGCTGCGATATGTGACTATGGATAAATTAAATTAGGGTTTTTTTTCATGTTTGTATTTGTATTAATTAATAAATATAATTAAAAACTAATATTAAAATAAGATATCTAGGTCTAAGTTCTGGATATACGAGTTAACTCAAGCTTGGAACCGGACCCGGATATATCCGAGTCACTAAAATTTATTCCGGATCCAGATTTTTTTACACTTTGGTACGGGTTCAACTTGGCTCGGATTATCCGGGTTTGTCTGGGTCTGGGTTAAACTGCCATCCCTAATCATTATCATCAAAATCATCATCGAAGGCTTGAATTTCAATGTAACTCCTAAACTCACTCACGATCACGACTGGCTACAGATAATCACGCACATGAAGTGATGAATTGGGATTCACAAACGTAGATGAAACAGTGACCAGCGGCACAAACTTGTTGGATTTTCATTCGCCGTCATCATTTATGTTCTATTTGGTATAATTTTAACTTTTGTTTGATGATGACAAGCTGACAATCACAAAATCTGGGTTTTGTTTTGTAGTTTTGCTTTACTGTTTTGTTATATTCTTTAATCAATTTCTTCCATTTGATTTAAATATTGCTCCTATTTTGATATTGAAGCAATCGGTGATGGAAAAAAGTTATAAAGTTGAATATTGATAGTGCCTTACCTTTGTTTTTCCATTCAGAAACAAGCCTAAAAACGGTGCCCATTTGGGTTCAAAATCCGGATTCTAAAAACCCATATTTTTCAAGGTTGAACCCGGTCCACACCCGTAGTTTAAAAATCTAGGTTTATTTCTGGATCCGGTATAACACATTGTCATCAAGGTCCGGAATCGAAATGCACGAACTTAGACTCCGACCCAAATTTTGCCATCCCTACTCATAAACCTCTGACTACTGCCCTTTTAAAGCAAAGTAACACAAATGCGCTCTTAACCTTGAGAAAAATGTCCTAATATTTTTTTTGGCACCCTTTTTTCGCTCTTCCATAAAGGGAAAAACCTCATTAAAATGTACTTTATCTGAAACCTCTCCTTCCTCTTGAGGAACAACATGATAAATTGCATTTGTAAATTCATAGTATATACAAAACAAAATAATTACACTTAATAAAAGAAACTCATAAAGGGAAAAACCTCATTAAAATGTACTTTATCCTAGAAAATCCTTTAACTTGCTGATTGCACTCTTTTTAATAATGGGATGTCGAAGAGTATAGACCAATACGTGTAACTTGACCACTTATATATATAACTTTCCTATTATCATTAGGTATTCTTATTTCTGCCTATTGTAAAAATAGAAATTATCCTTCAGTATCTAAACATTAAAGGCCCACGCCTTGTTAGATGTATTAAAGCCCAAATTATTGAAAACTTTAATAAATCACTTTTAATTAAGCTTAACCTTATATAACAATTTACAATACATAATTATTTACATATAAGCCTAACATTGGATTAAGGATCCAACAAATTGGATTAAAATCCAACAATCTACTACTTGGGCTATTTGTGTAACCTTATAACCATGTTTTACAAAAATAACCTTATGAGCTCAGTGTTACTGTCATTAACAAAATGTATCTATAACCAATCTGATCCATAAATCATACTAACATATGGCCAAAACGACCTTTGTTACAACAATCATAAATCGACCCATTAGCTGTCACTATACTAATACAATTGAATGACATGGATTGTGATATGCATCTACACCGTGGAAATTTCTTGCAATATAATTTTAATATGCCTATTTCCAACTAGTCTACCTTAAATCTTAGTGAGATCAAATCATACCAAAATTAGAGTGTGAATAATCAAAACTTTATTTCTACAGAAATAACCTTATTCATTGCTGAAATAACTGAAGAATATCTATATCATAAGAACATCTAAAATCATGAACACCCACTAAAATCGAATATCCTTTAGTGATACCACACCCATATGAGCAGTGTGCTCATAAAACATTTTGAATGACAATCCCTTAGTAAGTGGATCCGTAATTATGGAGTTTGTTCCAATGTGCTCTATAGATAACTAGCCACTATGAACTCTTTCTTTAACAACTAGGAACTTGATGTCTAATGCTTCGATTTTGTCGAGCTCTTGTTGTTATTAGAGTACAATATTGTCGACTTACTATCACAAAATAATTTGAGTTTCAATACCATCTACTATGCGCAACCCTGTAATAAATTCTATAGTTATATTTCATGATTGGACACTTCATAACATGCTATAAACTTTGCTACCATTGTAGAAGAGGCTATAAAAGAGTATTTAGCACTCTTTCAGGAGATAGCACCCACAATTAGTAGATAGATATAACATAATGTGGATTTTATACTATCTTAGCATCCAGAAAAATCAGCGTCATATGCTTAATGATCTTAAGTTGATCTGACCTTTGATATCTGAACATGTAGTTTTTTTTTCTTTGTAAGTACCACAAGACTTGTTTGACTGCTTTTCAATAGTCTATTCCTGGATTACTTAAACATCTAGCCAACATCGTAGTAATGTACACAATATCTGGTCACGTACATGAAATATTAATTAGGCAACCCCAAAAATGGGGGTGAATTGAGATTTTAAAAAATTTAAGCAATTAAAACTTTAATGCAATTTAAACAAAGCAACCAAATTCAAAATAAACAAATTAATGTGCAATGAAAATAAAGAGATAAGGTAAGAGAGAGCAAACACGCGATTTTTATGTGGTTCGGCTAATCATGCCTACGTCCACGCCTCCAAGCTCACCAAGCTTGAGGATATCACTAAACAAGCCTCCAAGGCTTTAACGATTCTTACAATTGACTTCTAAGGTGTCAATAGACGTTTACAACAAGAGATTATCCCCAATCTCTTAACCCAAGTGCGTCCCAACACTTACAATTACTCAACTTGTTTTACAAAAATGATTACAA
The DNA here is from genome assembly GCF_000493195.1 of Citrus x clementina. Taxonomy (NCBI): domain Eukaryota; kingdom Viridiplantae; phylum Streptophyta; class Magnoliopsida; order Sapindales; family Rutaceae; genus Citrus; species Citrus x clementina. The sequence goes on along the minus strand of NW_006262139.1, from coordinate 14,063,462 downwards.
ATAAATTTCTCTCACTAAATGTGTTTTATTACAAATGAAAGCTCAATGTGAGAATGAATTAAATGAATACACAAATTTTATGCTTAGATTGCAGAGGATTGCTCAATGATAACAATGGTTGTCTCTCTTCTTTTGAATTTGATTGAAGCAATTTTATAGTTGGAGTAGAAAACTAGTTGTTATTGAGTTTTTGTTGATAACCGACTTGCCGTTTTGTGTTAACCGGATTGACTTTTGATGTTACCGTTCTATTCAAAGATTTTAATTTTTAAACATCTGATTTATCGCTTTTCATTTTTTTGGTTAACCGTTTTTACTCTAGAGAGCTTTTGCTTAATAACCCGTTTGCTACTTTGGTGAATCCGATTAACCGCTTGCTACAGTGAAACAGCTATTTTTCAAAATTATATTTTTACCTTAAAACTTTATAAAATCATACTATGGCCCAAATCTTTATAGAACTTTGCAAATAGGTCCATTTTTAGAATTTTAAAATAATGCTTGTTGATTTCAAAGTTTTCAAAACTTTTCAATTTAAACCATAAACTTGAAAAAAATCAATTTCACAAAATATTTTCTTGCTTAAAAAAACATAATGTGTAATTCTTTGTTTATCCAAAACATGTGATTTGTTATCATCAAAATTATCTTTTTATAGCCATATAGGCTAACAGTATAAACCTGAGTATACATCAGACTTCTTACTACTGATGTATATGGAATCTTTTATATTTTCTTTACTTTAAAATTATTCTTAGAATACTGATTGAGACTACTTGTCTAATTTAGCCATACAGATATTACATGGTTTACAATCTTGCATGCCATATCTCTTGAGAACCTTTTTGATATAGCTCATTTGTGATAATCAAAGATACTTCGAGAGAGATCTTGGTATATCTATATGCCTAATACAAAAGATACGTCACCAAGAACGTTCATCTTAAAATTCTTAGCTAAAAATCTCTTGGTATCGTGCAATAAGCCTATATCATTACTGGCAAGCAAAATGTAATTGACGTATAAAATCAAAAAAATATGCTTACTCCTATAGAACTTATAGTATATGCAATCGTCGACCAAATTCATCTCAAAATTAAATGAGATGATCACTTGATAAAATGTGCAATATAGTCGGGATAGTTGGTTAAGCTCATAGATGGATTTCTTAAGTTCGCAAACTATATTCTTCGGGTTACCTGACACAAAATTTTTTGGTTGCATCAAATAGATCATCTCATCAATATCACTATTAAGAAACACTATCTTCACATCCATTTGATGTAACCCAAGATTGAAATGCACCAGTAATGTCATTACTATTTTGAAAGAGTTTTTCAAAGAAACTAGAGAGAAAGTCTCTTTATTGTTGATTCATTATTTCTATATAAAGCTCATTCTGATAAGATAAATCTTATACCTTCTATATTGCCTTTTGAATCCCTCTTAGTTTTAAATCGCCACTTGTAACTAATATGTTTTCCACTTTTTGGTAATGGTATAAAATCTTATACGTCATCAACTTTATCTCCTCATTCATAGCATCAATCCACTTTTGAGAGTTAAAATTTGCCATAACTTGATGGAAATTGGTTAGATCATCTTCCATCACGCCAATGTCTATTTCATGTTCTTCGAAAAATATAATGTAGTCATTTGGTACTGTACTTCTCCTTTCTTTAGTGGATCTCTCTAATGGCACATGTTCTTGAGGTGATAGAGTTTATTCTTTTGTAAAAATTTCTTGTATAAAGTTCTCCAACATTGTTTTTATTTATTATGTCTTTAATAAAGTCAGGATGATTCCTTGATCCATGCCAATAACTCCTGTAAGAATATTAACTCATGTGAGAATATTAACATATTCTTTTTAAAAAAGAAAGTCCCTAACTTTATCTCCTCCTTCCGAACTCAACATCGTTAAAGAACCAAACATTTCTCGACTAAAAAATTAACTTAGTCGTGAGATCATAGAACTTGTACCCCTTAAATATTTCAAAATATCTAATAAAATATCAGCTACTCGTCCTTGAGTCCAGTTTCTTTTATTAGGCCTATAAGGCTTTGCCTCACCTGGACATCCCTAAAGATGCAAGTGCTTTAGACTAGGCTTCTTACATGTCCAAAGTTCAAAAGGGGTTTTGGCGGTCGCTTTGGTTGGAACTTGACAACAACACTAACACTTCAATCACACAATCATGCAATAACAACTTAGCTCTGTTATCAAATTTGCAAGTGCTTTAGACTAGGCTTCTTACTTGTCTAAAGTTCATAAGAGGTTTTGGCGGTCGCTTTGGTTGGAACTTGCCAACAATACTAACACTTTAATCACACAATCATGCAACAGCTTAACTATGTTATCAATTTGCAAGGATTCTTCAACCTTCAGATCACACTTTTAATCATGAAAAATTGTCATAGTAGTTCAGTTGTAGACTTAAGCCTTACTCTGTCCAAAGTGTGTGTGTGTGTGTCACTTTGATCAAATTCTAGAGGTACTGCAGCATTGCACATACATTATATATAACTTAGAGGTAAAACATAAGTACATTCACATACGGGGTCACAAATAAGATCAAACTATGTTATAGTAATTTTTTTTTTCACTTCAAATTCTCTTTAATGTATCATTGATTTTTCATGTGAATGTCTATCTCTTGTAATGAAGACACCCAATTACTTAACCAATGCACAGATCAGAGTTACTGTAGCAATAACATGTAAAATGCTATAACATAGTCTTATCTATAGACACCTTTAACTCAAGACTGAACATGGGACTCATGAACAAACTTGACTACTCAATATAGTCTTTTTTTTATAGATGCTACAACAATGCTTATAGCTCTTGTTGCCTTTTGACTCAAGTTTGCATATGGGTTACATACTCAAGCTTGATTACTCAACAATTTAAGCCATTGGAGTAGAGTTTATTTAATAACAAGCACAGTTTAGCAAAAATTTTCCTCCAAACTTAAGATATTTTCTACCTTTTTTGGTTTTCTTGGCTCTACTATAGCATTCTCATGAAACTCAACTAAAGTCTAAATGTTGAGACAAAATTTCAACCTTCATCTATAAACTATCCCTACTTGGCAGTCACAAATACTAGATGACACTCAATTTATCTTCATTAGGTTTTTCAATCTATACATAAATATTGGATAATAGAGCTACCCATAACACGCAACACAAACACATGCACTCACAAGCACATTACGCCATAACACAACCCCTCAAAACTTGAGAGGCGCTGTGTTCTTACAAGCACACAAAATAAAACAAGACAAACATGCGTACATTAGCAAGAAAGAAATGTAAAATGAACAAGCTAAGATAAATAAATAAAAGAAAAGTTTCAGAGGTTGGAAAATTAAATGGGACTGGTAGGGGATACACCCATATTAACTTCTTCTTAGTTGCACTTCGTAAACATTCCTTAGGTGAACCTTGTGTTATAGCAGCTGACTACTTCTTTTTTTTACTCTAAGTTAGACGGATTAGTGGGTTTCCGACATGTTCAATAGCTGTGGGCTGAGTTGGTCTTGTTCGCTTGTGCTTTGGCTCTTCTCGTGTTGTAGCACCTCTAGAAGTTTGTGCCTCTTTGCGTTTACTGGATGCCCTAGGAGTTGTGGCAGGAGATTTGGTTAGAGTTTGTTGTGTAATAGCTAGAGCAGGTTTTGCTGCAGCAAGTTCCTCAGCAGTGATGCTGGCAATAAGGTCTCTCAGGCTACTTATTGTTTATTCTGTTCTAGCAATTTTGCTAATATCTTGCTCTATAGCTGCATCAACATCCTCTTCCCAATCTGATTCTGACTCTTTTTCTTCCAAAATCTTCTCGTTTCTTTTGCGAGAGGGAGTCACCATTGGGGTTCTGCCTCTCTTTCCTATTTTTCTTCCCATTCTCAGTCTTTTGTTTCTGTCTCAACATCGTCTGCTTCTTTTTGCTCTAGCTATTGATTTTCCTCAGACTCTCCTCTTTTTTTTTTCTTGCAGTATCTTCACTTTCTTCTACTGCAGCTGCTTCCTCTGCCTCTCTTTCCTATTTTTCCATCTGGGCTTGGACACATGCCTACACTGCCTTGCTAAGCGCTTGAAGTATATTCTCGACCCCAATAGCCTTTTCTGTCCTCACTATAGTAGAGTGTTTTAGAGTTGCTACAGCTGTAGACTCTCCGGCAATTCTTTTCACTATTCTAGTTGTGATGGCCCCTTAATTCTTTACCTATGCATCACCTGCCTTAAACTTCACCCCTGAGGCCTCATATATACCTGTGATCAAGGAATGGAATGCCAAGGCTGTTGATTTTTGTTTTCTTGTTACAAAGTCTCAAATTTTTTTTTTATGATTTTGCCTATATCTATGGTTAACCTTTTTACTATGGCATATAGGAGTATTAGTCGGTCCTATGAAACCATAGTGGTGTGGGTGGTAGACATTAACCTAGATTTTAAGAATTTGACCCAAACTTTAGCTATGTGTTTCAAATTGATTCTGTTAATCAAACGACCTTCTTCATTCATCTATGGACTACCCGGGATAGTTAAGGTTTTGAATACTTCCCCCCATTTCTTAACGATCTTTTTCTCAACAATTTGGGTATATTCACATTCAATAACAGTGGGTAAATCATAAAAGACTTTAATAACCTTAGAGTCTAAAAAAACTTGGACTTGCCTCACAAAAATATTGCGTTGATCCTGCTGCAGCACGTTGGAGTAGAATTCTTTAACAACTGGGATGATTGGGTCTTGAAGGTGAGAATAAAATTTTAGCCATTCTTGCCTTGCTACAATATTATGAATGCTGTCCATTACACCTGTGGGTTGCTTGGGGAATATGAAACCCTTTTCCTCCTAAATCTTCCTTGGCTCTATAAATTCTTCAAATTTGTCCTCGGCTTTGTAGTTATAGAAGCGGGAATGATTCTTTAATCGAGCAGCTGTTTTCTTGTACCTCGTCATTACTAAAGCAGACAGAACAGAGTTGTATGGTACCTAAAAAGAGAAATAAATCATAAAAAGAATTGTAGTTAGTGATAAGAGTGATCGATGGTAGTGGGAAAGAAGGGGAAAAATTGTGATGAGAGTGAAAAATCGCTACAATAATAGTTGGCGAAAATATAGAAAAAAGGAAAGTAATTAATAGAATAAGTATTGAAAGAATATTTAAAATTAAAAAAATCCAAATTTAAAAAGGAAAGGATATTGGTCTCGAGAATTTAGGGATTGCACAATCCTTCCTTATCTGTAACTCTGATCTGCTGACGTCATCCGGACAAAACTCTTAACGGTAAGAAAAATTTCCATGACTGTGTCACTGCAATGGTAAAAAATCACTGCTACAACAATTAATTTGGTGCTACAGCAACTGCGATAAAGTCCCCTGTTGGATGAAAACTATTTTCTAGCTGTCATATTGTATGTAGTGCTGCAACAACTTATGTCAGTTTCTTAGCACAATATGTTTTTTTATATATGTGCTGCATTAAAATAAAAGAAAGAAAAGAAATTAAATAATCAATACAAAATGACAAAAATCTTAAAAAAAAGCATGTAAAATTAGACTTAATGAAAAATTAAAATAACTCCTCTAATCATTGGGTTGCCTCCCAATTAGCGCTTGATTTTAAGTCCTTTAGCCTGAAAATCCTTGATAGCTCATATTGGATCCTTCAGGAACAGGTCATCCCTTGGGTGATTCACAGTAGCTCCCATGTATTGCTTTACTCTGTGCCCATTAACCTTGAATTCTTGACTTGTTCTTTCATCTAAGAGTTTAACGGCCTCATGAGAATATACTTTGACAAGGTTAAAAGGTCTTGTCCATCTAGATTTCAATTTTCCAGGAAAGAGCTTCAATATTGAGTTATAAAGCAAGACTTGAGTGCCTGGAATGATTCCCTTTGCTGGATTCTTTGGTCATACCAGTGCTTGGTCTTCTCCTTATAGATTCACACATTTTCATAAGAGAATAACTTGAACTCCTCTAGCTCACAAAGTTGTAATTTACTTTACTTCGCTACAACAATCATGTCTATGTTCAATTGCTTGACTACCCAATATGATTTGTGCTCTAACTCTAGTGGCAAGTGACACGCATTTCTATAAACAATTATGTATAGTGACTTGCCAATCGGAGTTTTATAGGTTATTCTATAAGCGCATAAATAGTCATTTAATTTAAGTGACCAATCCTTTTTGTTGGGACTTACAACTTTCTCTAAAATCTTCTTTATCTCTCCGTTGGATATCTCTGTTTATCCACTTGTTTGCTGATGATATGTTGTATCAACCTTATGCTTGATTCCATACTTGGCCAATGCTGCAGCAAATGTTCGGTTGCAAAAATGTGTTCCTTCATCATTACTAATGGCTCTTGGAGGGCTAAATCTTGAGAAAATATTCTTATTAAGGAACGTCACTACTGCCTTGGCATCATTAGTTGGTAATGCTGCAGCTTCTACCCATTTGGAGACATAGTCTACAACCACTAGGATGTATAGGTTGTCGAAAGAGGGTGAGAATAGTCCCATAAAATCTATCCCCAATATATAAAAAAGCTCAACTTCCAAAATGTTAGTGAGCGACATCTTATATTTTTTAGAGATGTTTCTTGCCCTTTGACACCTGTCATAATATTTAACAAACTCATAAGTGTCTTTAAAAATAGAGGGCCGGTAATTGTAGGATTATTGCTGCTGTCTTATGCCCTCTAAAGTGTCATTTATATGCTGCAGTATGACAAGATTGTAAAATGTCTGAAATTTCTTCATCTGGTATGCATCTTCTAATCACATGGCCTGAACGCATCTTGTACAAGTAAGGCTTATCCTATTGATAACTCTTTACATCATGAAGAAACCTCTTTTTATCCTGGTAACTTAAATCTGGTGGTAATAGTCCATTCACAAAATAGTTAGTAAAATCTGCATACCATGGGAATCCTGCTTGCTGTAGCATCAATAATTGCTCATCAGGAAATATTTTTGTGATCTCTTGCTTGGTCACAGTGCTTTCATCTGCTTCCAACCATGAAAAATGATCTGCTACTTGATTCTCAGTGCCTTTTCTGTTATTGATCTCCAAGTCAAACTCTTGTAACAACATGATCCACCTAATTAACTTGGTTTGGCATCCTTATTTGAAACCAAATACTTTATAGTTGAGTGATCTGTGTAAACAGTCATTTTAGTGCCAACCAAATAAGTTTTGAATTTATCAAATTAAAAAATAATTGTTAGTAACCCTTTTTCAATGGTAGTATAATTTAACTGTGCATTAGCTAATGTCTTGCTAGCATAATAAATGGAGTGAAACATCTTACCTTTCCTTTGCCCTATCATTGCTCCAAAAGAATGATCGCTGGCATCACACATCAATTTAAAATACATACTCTAATCTAGTGCTATAACAACTAATGCTGTAACAAGGACTTTTTTCAACTCAACAAAAGCCTTTAAACAATTATCATCAAACTTAAAAGGTTTGTCATGCTCCAACAACATGTATAATGGTTTAGCTATTTTTGAGAAATCTTTAATGAACCTTTTATAGAATCCCGCATGTTCTCGGAAACTCTTAATGCCCTTTACTGAAGTAGGTGGTGGAAATTTATCGATCACCATTATTTTTGCCTTGTCCACCTCTATTCCTTTTCTAGAGACTCTATGGCCTAAGACTATCCCTTCTTGTATTATAAAATGACACTTTTTTTCAATTTAGCACTAAGCTAGTCTCTTCACATCTTTTAATTACATTTTCTAATTTATATAAACAATCATCATATGATTCCTCAAAAACCGAGAAGTCATCCATGAATACCTCAAGTGTTTGCTCAACCATAACTGAAAAATGGACATCCTACACCTTTGAAAAGTTGTTGGAGCATTGCATAGCCCTAAAGGCATCATTCTGAAAGCAAATGTGCCATAAGGACAAGTGAATGTTGTCTTCTCTTGATCCTCTGATGCTATAGTAATATGGTTGTAGCCTGTGTATCCATCCAAGAAACAATAATACTCTTTTTAAGCAAGTCTGTCTAGCATCTGGTCTATGAAAGACAATGAAAAGTGGTCATTCATTGTAGCTTTGTTTAGCTTCCTATAATACATGAAAACTCTCTATCTAGTTATTGTTCTTGTGGGAATAAGCTGGTTCTTTTCATTTGTTACAACAGTCACTCAACCTTTCTTCGGAACGCATTGAACTTGACTTACCCATGAGTTGTCTGATATTGAGTAAATAATTCTAATATCGAGCCACGTAATGATCTCTTTTTTCACAACTTCCTTCATGATCAGGTTTAATATTCTTTGTTTCTCTACCGAGTTGCTGTAATAGTTTTCTAGTAAAATCTTGTGCATGTATATGACATTCCTTTTATATCTGTCATGGTCTATTAATAGCCTTCTTGTATCTTTCTTATGCATCCACCACACACTTCTTTTGATCTGCATTCAAAGAAGATGAAATGACTACCAGAAGGGTGTTATTGTCACAAAGATAAACATATTTTATATGTGAAGGTAAAAGTTTTAATTCTAAAATAGGAAATGACTTAATAGAAGGAACAGACGGTTTCATTTCCCTATTTGAGAGGTCTAAAGATTCAAAATGTTTGTCAGCCCTCATGAGTTGCTTCTCTCCAAACCATGTTATGTTAGCTGCTTCAAGATCTTCATCTTCAAGTTCTTCAAATGTTACAACATTGATTTCCTCCTTACTGCAGCAACTATTTAAACTCTATATCACAACAATGTAACACCCTAAGCAAATCCCACATCCGTAAAACATGAGAGAGATATTGGGTTTATAAGAAGTGATCCATATTTTAATTGGCAAGACGCGTTTTGGGGTGTATGGGCGCCCGAGGAATAAAACAATATGAGCCTTGTTAATGCTTAAAGCATACAATATCTTGCCAGGTCTGGGTTGGGTCAAGAAAGATGGTATCAGATCAGGTTTGTGTGTTCTCTTGAGCGATGATGGGGCAAATCTCAGCGAGTACGCTGAGTCCCTAAAATGGGTGTATGTAACACCCTAGGCGAATCCCACATTGACAAAGCGTGGGAGAGATGTTAAGTTTATAAGAGGTGATCTATACCTTAATTGGCAAGATGACTTTTGGAGTGTATAGGCTCCCCATGAACAAAACCATGAGGGCCTTATTAAGGCCTAAAGCAGATAATATCTTGTATAGTCTGAGTTGGGTCATAACACAGTAAAGTCCACAACACTGATTAAATTGTAATCTTTAACCCCATCTGGACTTTTCATTACATCCAACATATTGAATGTAACTTGCTGATAATTCACTCGCATATTCAACTTTCATTTTTCCTAGAATGATTGACACTTCTTTATCTGCCTCAAAGTCCATCACTATGAAATCCAATGGAAAAATAAATTTATCCACCTTTACTAACACGTCTTCTATCTTACCTTCTAGATAAACGTGAGATCTATCAGCAAGTTGCAAAGTCACTGTTGTTTACCTTACTTCTCCAACTCCCAATTGCTTGAACATTGATAAAGACATGAGATTGATGCTAAGCCTTAGATCATAAAGTGTCTTACCACTGTATTTAGTTCCAATGGAGCATGAAATTGTGAAGCTCCCTAGATCCTTCAACTTCTAAGGTATTTTGTTACAGGCATTTGACTGCACTCTTGTGTTAGAGCAACTATTTCAAATTGTCTAAGCCTCATTTTCTTTGTCAGAATATCTTTCAAGAACTTCACATAATTTGGCATTTGTTCGAGAGATTCTATAAAAAAAGAATATTGATATGTAGCTGCTTCAAAACTTCCAGGAACTTGCTGAATTGTTTATCTTACTTTTTCTTTTGAAATCTTTATAGAAAGGGTGATGGATGTCTAAACTGCTGTGCTGTAGTAAGTTGTGCAGACTGCTTCTCTTTTGCCAAGTTCTGAACTGATGTGGTTAGTATTGCAACATGTTCACAACAAGTGCTGGATCATTACTTTTTGCTAATGTTATAGCTTACCTATTTACATTAGTGGGCTAAAAAGTGGATTGTTGTAGTTCTTTTTCAATTTGAGTTTCTTGTTGAGTTAAAACGGGTTCCACTCCTCTTTTTGGTGCACCAACATAAATATGAACATCCTTTCCAGATTTTAAGTTAATCACCTGGCAATACTCTTTTCATTCTCTTCTCAAACCATTTGTGCTGCTGGGTAAACAGCCCTGAGGTTTGTTACTTAATGATGCCGTGAGCCATCCAATTTGATTCTCTAAATTTCTTAAAGACACGGCTTGACTTTGGAGAACCGCTTTATTCTTCACAATGTATTCCTTAAACAAAGCTTCAAGAGAGCTGAATTGACGGTTGCTGGTGTTTCTTTGCCCTTGATTTTGCTGGTGAAATCAAAGTGGTTGAGCTGGCCTGTTTTGTCCGCTGGATGCTGCATCATGTTGATTCTGATTGCTCCACAAGAAGTTTGGGTACTGTCTCCATCCAGGGTTGTAAGTGTTTGAATATAGATTATTCTGGTTCTGTCTGTTGAAATTGCCCACATAATTGACTGAGACTGGATTTTCAGGACAATTGTCAAATAAATGTCCCTCTCCACAATAAACGCAAGATACTTCAGAAACTTGGTTGACAGTTATTGGAGCAGTAGTCATAGTCTTCACCATGTTTGTTAATGAGGTTACTCGGGCTGACAATGCTGTTAAGATATTTACATTATAGACTCCTATTGTTCCTCTTACTGCAGCTTGCCTGGTCGATGGCCACTGATAATTATTGTTGGCTATCCTCTAAAAAATTTTATAATCTTTATTGTAAGAACTTAGATAATAAGGGCCAATTTACTGAAGTGTCCAACATTAATCTAGTGCTTGGGTGGAGACCATTATAGAAGGTTTCTAATTGTATGCAGTAAATACAAGTTTTCTAATTGTATGCAGTAAGGAGTATCATGATGGGGACATTTCCTGAGTAACTCCTTAAATCTTTCCTATGCATCATACAAACTCCCATCTTCAAGTTGATGGAAAGATGTGATCTCATTCCTTAATTTTGCAATCTTGGTCAGTGGAAAGTATTTCATAAAACATTTGTCAACCAAGTCATTCCATGTGGTGATGGAGTCAGTGGTAAAAGATTCAACCATGCCCTTTCTCAATCTCTTAAAGAAAATAGGAAAAGTTTGAGCCTCAATGCTTCTTATGATGCTTCAGCACTCTTGAAAACATCACTTACTTTTAAAAAAAACAACTTAAGGTGTAAATAAGGATTTTCGGATGGTATTAGCCTAAAGGACTAAAGAGAACGTAATTTTGATGATAACAAACATATGTCTTAGGTGATTTGAAAAATATTGTATTTCACATTTAACTAATTCTTGAAGTATAACATCTATGATTAAGTGAATCACGTGAAATCAAGTTCAAGCTCTCAACAGACAATAGCATGATCAAGAATAAAGTTTAGAGCTCAACAGATTCATTATTACAACAATTCTTGTAAAGTTGGTAAGATTTAATATATGCATGGTTTAGCATTTGAGAAACTCAAGATTTTGATTAAATCACACTTTTCATAAACCAAAGGTTTAATAATTATAAGCCAAGTATTTTATGCAATTAATTTCTCTCTTCCATTTCAAGCCTTTTTTAGCTCACCTTTGATTAAATTACGACCATATATTGCATTAATTCATCTCTAGGATCAATTTTATTGGCTCAAACACTTCCATTTCACACAAAATCTTGAAAATTCAAATTTGGGTATTTAAGTTTGTTCTTGTTTTCAACAATGGTTTGTAGTGAAAAATCCAAGGGAAAAGATGTAGCCAAGAAGTGCAAGGAACATCATGGAGACAATCCAGAGTTCATATTAACCCATTTTCAACATCCACCTCTTCAGAAATGTTTTCATAAAAAGTTTATGTCGAGCCACCTTCACAGTGTCTTTTATCTCTTGTTTTATTTTGGTTCCCTGTTCTATTATGCACTACATTTTCATATGCATTGTTTTTTTAATTGTAGATTAAGAATGATTGCTGTTTGATATTTGGATGCTTTATATTTGGATGATGTTTTCTAGATTCTTTGAATGTTATAACTCTTTGGTTAATTACATGCTTAATTTTTTATATGTTTCTTGATTAATCATTGAGTGGTTATTTTTTGTCTAGGTATGAATTTATAGTAATTTTGATGATGAAGGGGGAGAAGTCATGCATTTTGGATCAGAGATAGGTAATATGTATTTTGATCTTGAAGTATTTGTGCATGGTTTTGAAACATTAAGGGGGAGTTTACAAATTGTTATAGACCATATATTCAAGGGGAGTTTGTTTTAAATTTGTTTTGTATATTGAGTCATGTATGCCATGTATTAAGGGAGAGTATAAATGTCAAAATACATGAGATGTTTGTCATTATAAAAAAAATGGAGATTATTAACCTAAAATGTTACAAATAATGTAATTTTGATGGTAACAAACATATGTCTTAAGTGATTTGAAAAATATTATATTTCACATTTCACTAGTTCTTGAAGGAAAATATTTATGATGAAGTGAATCTCGTGAAATCAAGTTCAAGACTCTCAACAGACAAAGACGCAATCAAGAATAAAGTTTAGAGCTCAACAGACTCATTATTGCAATAATTCTTCTAAAGCTAGTAAGGTTTAATATATGCATGATTTAGCATTTGAGAAGCTCAAGATTTTGTTTAATAAATCACATTTTTCATACATCAAAGGTTTAGCAATTAATTATAATTGCTAAACCTAAGTATTTTATGCAATTAGTTATTTTTCAAGATGTGGACTAAAATGAAAAAGTTTTGCAATCTTCGATTTTAATAAGTATTATTTTGAAATCTGGATTTAGACCTATTCACAAACCATTGAAATGTTTTGGGCCATATTTTAATTTATAAATATTTTGGGGCTAAAATGTAAATATTAAAAATAGACAAAGAGGTAGTGGCTAACTGCCTGAAGGCTAGCGGATAGCCGCCTAAGGAAAATTCATATTTTTAAATTTTGGACTAAATTGGAAAGGTTTTGAGAACTTTGAAATTTATAAGTATTATGTTAAATTTTGGAAAGGACTTCTTTGAAAAATATTATTAGCTTTGGGTCATATATAATTTTAGAAAATTTTGGAATAACAAGTATTATTTAAAAATTCTGAATTTGGGTATGGGTGAAAAATTTTATGACGTTTTAGACCATAGTACAATTATAGAAAGATTTGGGCAAAATTGTAATTTTATTAAACAGTGTTGCTTTACAAAATTCAAATTTTTATGATAACTTTCACTGAACTGAATCGGGGAGCCAGCTAATTAAGCGGCTAGCAGCTTGCTTGCTGGAATTTTCCTATAATGGCTAGTTTTTAGGCTAAATCTATATAAATTCAAATCAAACTTCAATTTTAACACTTTTGCTAGGAAAAACAAGTGTAAACAACATATTTTGAGCTTTTAATTAGCAAATCATCATAGATTAAATCTTCATTGAGCTATTATTTGTATATCCACTCTAAAAGAGAGTTGTTTGTTGTAATCTTCATTTCTTTATCAAATTTGTGAGAGTTTGAGTGTGAGAAACAATTAGGTTAAGAGATTGGGGGATAATCTCTTGTTGTAAAGGTCCATTGACACCTTGAAAGTCAATTGTAAACATTTGAAACCTTGGAAGGCTTGGATAGTGAAATCCTCAAGCTTGGTTGGCTTGTAGGCGAAGATTGCCGAACCATGCAAAAATCATTGTGTTTGCTCTCTTTTCCCTTACTCTTTTTATTATTGTGCTTTATTAAATTTATTATTTTTTATTTCATTAAGGCAATAAATTGAATTGTTGTGTGGTTTGTTTAGTTTAAGTTTTAAAATCTCAATTCACCCTCTCTTAGGTTGCGTAACTAGCATTTCAGATGGCAGCCCATTAAATTGCCCCACTGTTTGAATGATAACTCTATTAAATGAGAGTTATCATGACACTTTTAAACTTCAAATCAAGATTACTTAGAGAGTAAATGATGTGTTTTGTTGCATTTTAATAATAGTTTGCATCAACATCCATTTTAGTTTAATTTTAATGAAGTTTTTTTGAATTCGAATAATTATGTGCTTAAATCTTATGCATAATTGTAGGTAATTGGAAGCTCGAATTTCAAGGAAAGGATGCTGTTGCAATGAGCTTGCAAAAGGAACAAAAGAATATGGCTGCAGAATATTTAAAGCAAGTCTGGAACAGTGAAGATGTTGTAGTCATTGCTATAGCAACCTTGAAGCATTGATAGAAAAGATTTCGCGCGAGACACTTAATAGATTGCAATCTGGAGTTTCCTAATCTGGAAGATACGTGCCTTAGACTTTCGATTACTCTAATTTTCAACTATAAAAGAGGCACACACAAAAAGAAAAGAAGAGACCATCAACCAAGAACAAAAACCGAAAATAAATAAGAGAAAAAGAGAATTAAATTAAGTTCTAAACTAAGGGTTGCAACAAAGAGAATTTACAGAAATCAATCGGGAACTCAGTCCTTCTTATTCATCTTTTGTTTTCTTGTTTTTTATTTATTCACGGGGATATATTTGATGACTGAAACTCATTTAGTTATTGTTCTTTCGCAAATTATGAACTAATTTAATTGTGATTGAATGCTAAGCAATCTTAATAGTTCCTTGATTGAATTTATATGTGTTGCTGCATGTTTGCTATAACATTTTGTTTTGGTAATATTTATTTATATTCATTATTTCGGCTGTACACTCATTTAATGATACAAGTTAAGAAAGAGTCATAAAAGGGTATATTCTAGTGGAACATATCAGAGCAATACTTGGTTTTAGATTGGGTTTCCTGAGTTGAGTTTACCTTGTCTAAAAGGGTCATTCCTAATCTAGAATTAGTGATGAACTAGACATAGAGATTCACTTTATAGGGTAATTAGAAGCTAAGCATGTAATGTTATATCTTATGTTGGCATAACAATTGGTCACTGTTAAGTTACATATAGATATAAGACATCCAACATGCGACAGCTGAGGATATATAAGGATTTTACCCAGTACTGTAGCAATGCTGTAGCAACCGAGCCTAAGATTTGAAGAAATAGTTAAAACCATTAAGAGAGTTTAATAACTCAACCACTTCATTCCCATTAGTTTTACTCTTGTGTTTGACGTGAGAATTTTATTTATTGCATTTTAAAATTTAGTTAATTGTTTAGTTTCATCAATTTTTTTATTTTAATTTAGAACAACCACTGCACTATTATAGATTGTTGTAGCAAATTTGATAACATCAATCCCTATTGAGAGGATCTTAAATATTCATCATTATATTACTTGTTGTGACACTTGCACATTGACACCAATAGCATTTGAATTTACAATAACATTGAAGTATATGAAATATCACGAGTTTTAGCTCAAAATTATCAACTTGCACTTCCAGTCTAACTATTCCAGGGTTTATAGCTTGAGGAGTCAACAATGCATAATCTTTAATGGCTCTATCTCTATCATCCGTCATATGAATCATGTTGTTATTCCCTGATTGCCCATAAATAATTTGCCAATTTTGATCTTCTGACATCTTTGTGCATTAATTGGTTGTATTTCTTCTCGGGGGTTCAAATTCCCCATATCTTGTAAATCATCCATTGCTACGATAATTTTTTAATTTCATTGTTTTTTTCTTAATCTTCTTGCAGTTCTTTCAATTTCTGGATCAAACTGGAATTCAACAAGTTTATATTTGCGCATACAAGGGTTGCTGTCAACAAAATAAACAAATGAAAATTAACATTAAAACTTAACACCGTTTAAGATTAATTCCACAAATCACAATGAACAATCAATTCTTGACAACGGTGCTAAAAACTTGGTGTGTACATTTTCTATTACTATGGGTGTCAATATTCAAGTGTACACAACAAGTAATATACTCATGAGTATTCAGATCGTCTCCCTAGGGATTGATGTTATCAGATTTGCTACAACAATCTTTAACAATGTAGTTTTGTTCTAATTAAAATAAGACACCTTATGAGACTACTAAACTAATTAAAATAAAAATACAATAAATAAAATACAAATAAGAAAATTCTCATGCCAAACACAAGGATAAAACTAATAGGAAAGAAGTAGTTGAGTGAATAAATTCACTTAATGTCATTGACTATTTTCTCAATTATAGTACCGTTGCTACAACATCAACTACAGCACGGGGCATAATCCCTCATGTATCCTCAGTTATCTCCTGTTGGATATCTTATATCTAATGTAACCTAACAGTGACCAATTGTTACGCCAACACTAAATATAGCATTAAACGATCTACGTTTCATTTACCCTATAAGGTGAATCCTTATATCTAGTTCATTACTAATTTTAGATTAAGTATTGCCTTATTCAAGTTGAGATTAACTCAAATTGGGAAACTCAATCTAAAACCAAGTATTGTCTTAACTAGATCCACTAAGTCAGACATTTGTTATGCTTTTTCTTAGCTAGTATCCCTAAATGGGTGGTCAACTGAAATATAGAATTAAAATAAGCACAAAATGCTATAGCAAACACATAGCAATACTTGTATATCAGTCAAACGTCCATTAAGATCGTTTATCACTCAACTACAATAAAATTTACTTTATGATTTGTGAGAGAAAAACAAATAAAAGAGCTTCAGCCATTAAATATTTTCCCATGAATAAATAGAAAACAAGAAAAGAATAAGAAGAACTGATTGTCGATTGATCTTTGCGATTTCTCCTTTGATACAGCCTTTAATCTCTCTCTTGATTTCTATTTTCTTGTGTTTTCCTATCCGGTTTATTCATTTGGGTAACGACTATCTCTTTTTCTTTGTGTGTGTGCTACTTTTATAGCTTAGAATTAGAGCAACCAGAAGTCTAGGGCGTGTATCTTCCATTTTTGGAAACTCCATATCACAATCTTTTAGTTAATGCACGCGAAATCTTCTTTGTCGTTGCTTCAAGATTGCTATAGTAACGGTGTTACAGCAATGGTGCTACAACAATGGCTTTAGCATCTTCACTGTTTCTTACTTGTTTTAATTCTTCTGATTTTCAGTATAAAATACTTCTCGATCTTTTCAATTAACTTGAGCTACTTGTTGGTCTTTGTCTCATAATAGAACTGCATGGTCTTTGGCTCATAATAGAACTGCACATTAATTTGAAAACTTACAATAAGAATATTGGTGATAAAGAATATTATATCTATCGTAATTCATAATTTCTTTGTACCCCAACGTTTGTTGTGTTTAAGAATTCTAACATTTACGCACAAAGCTAGATGACGGCCAAGAAAATGTAATCACCACCCAAAGAAGAAAATTTGAAAAATACAAACACTGCCTTTGTGAACCACAACTGCACAATTAATGCAACAGTTGAATTTGGGCTGCACAAACTAACTGTGAATACAACTCTTGAGAGACCATGGAAACAAGTTAGAGTAGAGTCAAGTGGCCAGGCTACTATGTCCTCACTAATGCAGCTAAAGTTCATAACTTTACAGTTGAGAGTTTTATTCATGAAAAGAATGACATCCACAATTGGAGGTTTCATTCATTCGTGGCTTGATTGATGAATTTGTTTGTTTGTTCAATCTATATCTAAATAATTAAATAAATATATCAAATATCACATTTATTGATTTATAAATCATGCATCTCAATTATGTTTATTTAGTTGTAATATTTATGGGTAATGTCTTCGATCTATTAATTGTTAGTGTAAAGTTGCAAGTATTACCCCTCTAAATTTCTCAAAACACCTCCATTTGAAAAATAATTTAATAAATATTTCCAAAAGCACCTAACTTTTAAATATTCCCAGTCCATACAGATGGCCAATGGACATGGCAATAAGTGGCACGGCACAAGCACGAGCATTGCACGGCAAGCACACAGATTGGGCTGTATTGAGAATTTGAGTCATACAAATCAACTATGAATACCACTAATATGAGACCGTGGAAATAGCATAGTCGGACCATAATCATAGAGTCCTACTTGGGGGATCTCATTGATATTGAAGGATGGTTTGAACTCAATGGGACATTTACCCTGGATCGGGAGCTAAATACGCAAACCGAGGATCGGGAGCTTCCAAAAAGGGTAGAGTCAAGTGGCCAGGCTGCTATGTCCTCACTAATGCAGCTGAAGTTTGGAACTTTACAGTTGAGATTTTATTTATGGAAAGAGTGGAGTCCACAATTGGAGGTTTCATTCATTTTTGGCCTAATTGATGAATTTGTTTGTTTGTTCAATCTAGATCTAATTAAATAAATAAATACATCAAATATCACGTTTATTGATTTATAAATTATGCATCTCAATTATGTTTATTTAGTTGTAATATTTATGGGTAATGTGTTTGATATATTAATTGTTAATGTAAAGTTGCAAGTATCGCCCCTCTAAATTTCTCAAACCACCACTATTTGTCAAATAATTCAATAAATATTTCAAAAGGCACCTAACTTTTAAACATGCCCACTCCATACAGATGGCCAATGGACATGGCAATAAGTGGCATGGCACAGGCACGAGCATTGCACGGCAAGCACACAGGTTGGGCTATATTGAGAATTTGAGCAAAACAAATCAACTATAAATACCACTCATGGGAGACCATGGAAATAGTATGGTCGGAACATAATCATAGAGTCTTACTTGGGGGATCTCATTGATCTTGAGGGATGGTCAGAATTCAATGGGATGTTTACCTTGGACACTTTATACTACGCTAAATATGCAAACCGAGGATCAGGAGGTTCCGAAAAGGGTAGAGTCAAGTGGCCAGGCTGTTATGTCCTCACTAATGCAGCTGAAGTTCAGAGCTTTACAGTTGAGAGTTTTATTAATTAAAAGAGTGGCATCCACAGTTAGAGGTTTCATTCATTCGTGGCCTGATTGATGAATTTGTTTGTTTGTTCAATCTATATCTAAATAATTAAATAAATACATCAAATATCACGTTTATTGATTTATCAATTATGTATCTCAATTAAGTTTATTTAGTTGTAATATTTATGGGTAATGCCTTCTATATATTGATTGTTAATGTAAAGTTGCAGGCATCACCCTTCTAAATTTCTCAAACCACCCGTATTTGAAAAATAATTCAATAAATATTTCAAAAAGAACCTAACTTTTAAATATGCCCCCTATATACAGATGGCCAATGGACATGGCAATAAGTGGTACGGCATAAGCACGAGCATTGCACGGCAAGCACACAGGCTGGGCTGTATTGAGAATTTGAGCTATACAAATCAGCTATAAATACCACTCATGAGAGACCATGGAAATAGTATGGTCGGAACATAATCATAGAGTCGTTCTTGGGGGATCTCATCGATCTTGAGCGATAGTTTGAATTCAATGAGACATTTACCTTCAACATTCTGTACTAAGCTAAATACGCAAACCGAGGATCGGGAGCTTCCGAAAAGGGTTAAGTCAAGTGGCCAGACTGTTATGTCCTAATTAATGCAGCTGAAGTTCAGAGTTTTATAGTTGAGATTTTATTTATGGAAAGAGTGGAGTCCACAATTGGAGGTTTTATTCATTTGTGGCCTGATTGATGATTTGTTTGTTTGTTTGTTCAATCTATATCTAAATAATTAAATAAATACATCAAATATCACATTTATCGATTTATAAATTATGCATGTCAATTATGTTTATTTAGTTGTAAAATTTATGGGTAATACATTTGATATATTAATTTTAAATGTAAAGTTGCAAGTATTGCCCCTCTAAATTTCTCAAACCACCCCTATTTGTAAAATAATTCAATAAATATTTCAAAAAGCACCTAACTTTTAAATATGCCCACTCTGTACAAATGGCCAATGGACGGCAATAAGTGGCACGACACAGGCACGAGCATTACACGACAAGCACACAGGCTGGGCTGTATTGAGAATTTGAGCTATACAAATCAACTATGACTACCACTCGTGGGAGACCATGAAAATAGTGGTCGGAACATAATCATAGAGTCCTACTCGGGGGATCTCATTGATCTTGAGGGATGGTCTGAATTCAATGGAACATTTACCTTGAACACTCTGTACTAAGCTAAATACGTAAACTGAGGATCGGGAGCTTCCGAAAAGGGTATAGTCAACTAGCCATGCTGTTATGTCCCAACTAATGCAATTGAAGTTCAGAGCTTTACAGTTGAGAATTCTATTCATTGAAATTGTGGCATCTACAATTGGAGGTTTCATTCATTCGTGACCTGATTGATGAATTTGTTTGTTTGTTCAATCTATATCTAAATAATTAAGTAAATATGTCAAATATCATGTTTATTGATTTATAAATTATGCATCTCAATTATGTTTATTTAGTTGTAATGTTTATGGGTAATGTGTTGGATATATTGATTGTTAATATAAAGTTGCAAGTATCGCCCCTCTAAATTTCTCAAACCACTCCTATTTGTAAAATATTTCAATAAATATTTCAAAAAGCATCTAACGTTTAAATATGCCACTCTGTACAAATGGCCAATGGACATGGCAATAGGTGGCATGTCACAGGCACGAGTATTGCACGGCAAGCACACAGGCTGGGCTGTATTGAGAATTTGAGCCACACAAATCAACTATGAATACCACTCATGGGAGACCATAGAAATAGTATGGTCGGAACATAATGATAGAGTCCTACTTGGGGGATCTCATTGATCTTGAGGGATTGTCTGAATTCAATGAGACATCTAACTTGGACACTCTGTACTATGCTAAATACGCAAACTAAGGATGGGGAGCTTCCAAAAAGGGTAGAGTCAAGTGGCCATGTTGTTATGTCCTAACTAATGTAGCTGAAGTTCAGAGCTTCACAGTTGAGAATTTTATTCATTAAAGGTTTGGCATCTACAATTAGATGTTTTAATTCATTTGTGGCTTGATTGATGATTTGTTTATTTGTTTGTTCAATCTATATCTAAATAATTAAATAAATACATCAAATATCACATTTATCGATTTATAAATTATGCATGTCAATTATGTTTATTTATTTGTAAAATTTATGGGTAATGTGTTTGATATATTAATTTTTAATGTAAAGTTGCAAGTATCGCCCCTTTAATTTCTCAAACCACCCCTATTTGTAAAATAATTCAATAAATTTTTCAAAAAAACACCTAACTTTTAAGTATGCCCAATCTATACAAATGGCCAATGGACATGGCAATAAGTCGCACGACACAGGCACGAGCATTGCATGATAAGGACACAAGCTGGGCTGTATTGAGAATTTTAGCCACACAAATCAACTATGAATACCACTCATGGGAGACCATGGAAATAGTATGGTCGGAACATAATCATAGAGTCCTACTTGGGGGATCTCATTGATCTTGAGGGATGGTCTGAATTCAATGGGACATTTACCTTAGACACTTTGTACTAAGCTAAATATGCAAACCGAGGGTCGGGAGCTTCCGAAAAGGGTAGAGTCAACTAGCCATGCTGTTATGTCCCAACTAATGTAGCTGAAGTTCAGAGCATTACAGTTGAGAATTTTATTCATTGAAAGTGTGACATCTACAATTGGAGGTTTCATTCATTCGGGGCCTGATTAATGAATTTGTTTGTTTGTTCAATCTATATCTAAATAATCAAGTAAATACGTCAAATAACACGTTTATTGATTTATAAATTATGCATCTCAATTATTTTTATTTAGTTGTAATGTTTATGGGTAATGTGTTCGATATATTGATTGTTAATGTAAAGTTGCAAGGATCGCCCCTCTAAATTTCTCAAACCACCCATATTTGAAAAATAATTCAATAAATATTTCAAAAAACACCTAACTTTTAAATATGCCCACTCCATACAGGTTGCCAATGGACATGGCAATAAGTGGCACGGCACAGGCACGAGCATTGCATGGTAAGCATACAGGCTAGGCTGTATTGAGAATTTGAGCCATACAAATCAACGGTAAATACCACTCATGGGAGACCATGAAAATAGTATGGTCAGAACATAATGATAGAGTCCTACTTGGGGGATCTCATTGATCTTGAGGGATGGTCTGAATTCAATGGGACGTTTACCTTGGACACTCTGTGCTATGCTAAATTTGAAAACCGAGGATTGGGAGCTTCCAAAAAGGGTATAGTCAAGTGGCTAGTTACTATGTCCTCACTAATGCTGTTGATGTTCAAAGCTTTACAGTTGAGAGTTTTATTCATGGAAAGAGTGGCATCCACAATTAGAGGTTTCGTTCATTCGTGACCTAATTGATCAATGTGTTTGTTTATTCAATCTATATCGAAACAAGTAAAGAAATACATTAAATATCACGTTTATTGGTTGATGAATTTGTTTGTTTGTTCAATCTATATCTAAATAATTAAGTAAAATACGTCAAATATCACGTTTATTGATTTATAAATTATGCATCTCAATTATGTTTATTTAGTTGTAATATTTATGGGTAATGTGTTTGATATATTGATTGTTAATGTAAAGTTGCAAGTATCGCCCCTCTAAATTTCTCAAACCATCCCTATTTGAAAAATAATTCAATAAATATTTCAAAAAGTACCTAACTGTTAAATATGCCACTCCATACAAATGGCTAATGGACATGGCAATAATGGCATGTCACTTGCACGACAAGCATACAGGCTGGGCTGTATTGAATTTGAGACATACAAATCAACTGTAAATACCACTCATGGGAGACCATGGAAATAGTATGGTCGGAACATAATGATAGAGTCCTACTTGGGGGATCTCATTGATCTTGAGGGATGGTCTGAATTCAATGGGACGTTTACCTTGGACACTATGTGCTATGCTAAATTTGAAAATCGAGGATCGGGAGCTTCCAAAAAGGGTATAGTCAAGTGGCTAGTTACTATGTCCTCACTAATGCAGCTGAAGTTCAAAACTTTATAATTGAGAGTTTTATTCATGGAAAGAGTGGCATCCACAATTGGAGGTTTCGTTCTTTCGTGACCTAATTGATCAATGTGTTTTTTTATTCAATCTATATCGAAATAAGTAAAGAAATACATTAAATATCACGTTTATTGGTTGATGAATTTGTTTGTTTGTTCAATCTATATCTAAATAATTAAGTAAATATATCAAATATCACGTTTATTGATTTATAAATTATGAATCTCAATTATGTTTATTTAGTTGTAATATTTATGCGTAATGACTTTGATATATTAATTGTTAATATAAACTTACAAGTATCGCCCCTCTAAATTTCTCAAACCACCCCTATTTGAAAAATAATTCAATAAATATTTCAAAAAAACACATAACTTTTAAATATTTCCTTTCCATACAGATAGCCAATGGACATGACAATAAGTGGCAGGGTATAGGCACGAGCATTGCACGGCAAGCACACAGACTGGGCTGTATTGAGAATTTGAGCCATACAAATCAACTATGAATACCACTCATAGGAGACCGTGGAAATAGCATAGTCGGACCATAATCATAGAGTACTACTTGGGGGATCTCATTGATATTGAAGGATGGTCTGAATTCAATGGGATATTTACCCTGGATACTCCGTATTATGCTAAATACGCAAATCGAGGATCGTGAGTTTCCAAAAAGGGTAAAGTCAAGTGGTCAGGCTGTTATGTCCTCACTAATACAGTTGAAGTTCAAAACTTTACAGTTGAGATTTTATTTATGGAAAGAGTTGAGTCCACAATTGGAGGTTTCACTCATTTGTGGCCTGATTGATGACTTTGTTTGTTTGTTAAATCTATATCTAAATAATTAAATAAATACATCAATTGCCACGTTCATTGATTTATAAATTTTGCATCTCAATTATGTTTATTCAGTTGTAATATTTACGGGCGATATGTTTGATATATTAATTGTTAATGTAAAGTAGCCAGGCCCTCTAAATTTCTCAAACCACCCCTATTTGAAAAATAATTCAATAAATATTTCAAAAAAATTTTAAATATGCCTGCTTCATACAGATGGCCAATAGACATGGCAATAAGTGGCAGGACACAGGCACGAGCATTGCACGGCAAGCACACAGGCTGGGATGTATTGAGAATTTGAGCCAAACAAATCAACTATAAATACCACAAATACCACTCATGGGAGACCATGGAAATAGTATGGTCGGAATATAATTATAGAGTCATACTTGGGGGATCTCATTGATCTTGAGGGATGTTCTCAATTCAATGAAACATTTACCTTGGACACTCTGTACTAAGCTAAATACGCAAACCGAGGGTCGGGAGCTTCCGAAAAGGGTAGAGTCAACTAGCCATGCTGTTATGTCCCAACTAATGTAGCTGAAGTTAAGAGCTTTACAGTTGAGAATTTTATTCGTTGAAAGTGTGACATCTACAATTGGAGGTTTCATTCATTCGGGGCCTGATTAATGAATTTGTTTGTTTGTTCAATCTTTATCTAAATAATCAAGTAAATACGTCAAATAACACGTTTATTGATTTATAAATTATGCATCTCAATTATGTTTATTTAGTTGTAATATTTATGGGTAATGTGTTTGATATATTGATTGTTAATGTAAAGTTGCAAGTATCGCCCCTCTAAATTTATCAAACCGCCCCTATTTGAAAAATAATTCAATAAATATTTTTAAAAAGTACTTAAGTTTAAATATGCTTGCTCCATACAGATGGCCAATGGACATGGCAATAAGTGGCACGACACAAGCACAAGCATTGCACGACATGCACACAGGCTGGGCTGAATTGAGAATTTGAGCCATATAAATCAACTATGAATACCACTCATGGGAGACAATGGAAATAGTATAGTCGGAATATAATCATAGAGTCCTACTTGGGTGATCTCATTGATCTTGAGAGATGGTCTGAATTCAATAGGACATTTACCTTGGACACTATGTACTACGCTAAATTTGCAAACCGAGGATCGGGAGCTTCCAAAAAGGGTAGAGTCAAGTGGCTAGGCTACTATGTCCTCACTAATGCAGTTGAAGTTCAGAACTTTATAGTTAAGAGTTTTATTCATGGAAAGAATGACATCCACAATTGGAGGTTTCATTTATTCGTGGCCTGATTGATGAATTTATTTGTTTGTTCAATCTTTATCTAAATAATCAAATAAATACATCAAATATCACGTTTATTGATTTATAAATTATGCATCTCAATTATGTTTATTAGTTGTAATATTTATGGGTAATGTCTTCGATATAATAATTGTTAGTGAAAGGTTTCAAGTTGCCCCTCTAAATTTCTCACAACACCCCTATTTGAAAAATAAATATTTCAAAAAGAACCTAATTTTATATATGCCCACTCTATACAGATGCCCAATGGACCTGGCAGTAGGTGGTACGGCACAGGTACGAGTACTGCACGACATGCACACCGGCTGGGCTAAATTGAGAATTTGAGCCATACAAATCAACTATGAATACCACTCATGGGAGACCATCGAAATAATATAGTCGAACCAAAATCATAGAGTGCTACTAGGGGATCTCATTGATACTAAGTGATGATTTGAATTTAACGGGATATTTGCCTTAGACACTTTATATTGCGCCAAATATGTTGTAGGCCAAGAGCTTCCAAAAAGGGTAAAGTCCAATGCCCAGGGTCATCACTAATGCAATTGAAGTTCAGAATTTTGTAGTTGATAGTTTTATTTATCGAAGGAGTGACATCCACAATTGAAGGTTCCATTCATTCTTGGCTAGATTGGTTAATTTGTTTGTTTGTTCCATTTCTATGTAAATAATTAAATAAAGGCACCAAATATCACATTTATTAATTTATAAATTATAGATCTCAATTATGTTTATTTAGATATAATATTTATAGGTAATTGTTTTGATATATTAATTGTTAGTATAAAGCTGTAAGCAGTACCCCTCTAATTTTCTCACAACAACCTTATTTGAAAAATAATTAAATAAATATCTTCAAAAGCACCTAATTTTCAAATATGCCCACTCCATAAATATGGCTAATGGGCCTAGCAGCAAGTGGGACAGCACGTGCACACTACAAACATGGAATGATACATGTTTGTATAGCACAACATGGCACGACATGCATGCAGGCTAGGCTAGACCAAGAATTTTTCCTTAAAAGCATGACTCGATTAGAGATGGGTTAAAGTACAACACGTGAAAAAATACGCAATAAGCATGTTTCACTCGTGGGCTAGCATGCGGCCCATAGGCTATCAACATCATGCGGGGCAAAGTATATTAGAGTAAAACTTTTTAATGATGTAATCTTAAAATTTTATGATTTTATAAATAACATGAAATTGAATCTTTTAATTTATTTTATTAGCATGGCTTTTTCTAAATTCATTTAGGTAACATTTACTTTTTGGATTGGATTAGGAATCCTGGGGAGTGGGAATCCTAGGATTGGGAGTGTGGAGTGGGAGTGGGAGTAGGTTGTTTACTTACACTGGAATAGAAGCATGGAATGGAGATCAGAATCCAATTTATGTGTTTACTTTGTCTTGGATTGGGAGTAAATAGTTTCAAATTACAATTTTATCCTTATTTAAAGAATTATAATTTTTAATTACAAAACTAATAAAAAATATATTTAATGAATAATATTTATTTTATTATATTTGTAAATTTATTATAATTATTAATATTCTTAATTATGAACAATAAATTATTAATTGTAATTTTAATATAAAATGAAATGTTATTTTATTTTATTTTATATAATTATATTAAATTTATTATTATATAAAATAATAATATAATATTATTTAGTACAAAATTAATATTTTCTTAGAATAAAGTATTTATTATTATTATTAAATAAATATAGTACTATTATTTTTAAAATAAATATAATAATATTATATTTATTAATTCTCTATTAATATAATAATATTATTTTAAAATAATTTTAACTTAGAATCAATGTAAATTATTATTTAGTTAAATATAATATTATTTATTTTATTTTATTAATTATAAAACATAAAATAAAAAAAAAGGTAGAAATGGGAGAGGTGGGAGTGGATTCCCACTCCCACCTCCCCCAATGGGAGTCCCACTCCCACTCCCCACTCCAAAAATAAGTGGGGCCCACGGAGTGGGACTCCCAATCCCTCCCCATTTTAAGTAAGTAAACGCTGGAGTGAGAGGAATCCACACTCCTCACTCCCACTCCAGCAAGTAAACACAACATTAATTCTTAATTTAAAAAAAATGCTCTAATTGTTTTATGTTTATAATTTATTAAATGAATAAATGATATAATAATTTTAGTAAGGGATATTATCATTTTTCCACTTATGTTTTCTGACACATCAAGCCAGTACCACGATTCAGTTAAAAATATATTTTACCACCAAACGTTTATGTTGTTAGCACTTTACCACCATTTTGTTAATGCAGTTAAAAATTTACTGATGTCATAAGGAAATTTCAGGAATTTTATGTTAAAGCCAAAATGCACTGTTCAATTGTGAAAGAGATATTATCATTTGTCCACTGGAAGTTTTATAAATGTATGAATTCATTACTAAAGTTTCCTAAAATCTGTATTTTACCACCTAATGTCTAATTTGTTATCACTTTATCATTAAAACATTAATATGATAAAAAATTTACGATATCATAAGGGCATTTAAGGAATTTCACGTTGAAGGCAAAACATTAACACAATGATTGAATGATGAAGTGTCAAATTTAGAGTATTTAGTACCATTATAGTGCTTGAAATAGCTTAGGGTTGTTGTTGTTGAATGATAATTATCAAAATTAAAGTGTGGCTTATATTACTTAGAATTTGATATTTGAATGCACAATAGCATGTTTATATAGTAAAAGAAGTAGCCGTTTGGCTACCTTTTTAGGATAATTGCTTTTATGTAATTTCTTTCTTTCCAAATGACAAAATATCTTTTACACTCCAGGTCAAATTTTTAATTATCTTTAACATTTTGGTGACAAAGCGATAAAAACTTAAATATTAGGTGGTAAGAAGAGGGTTTTAGGAAATCTTGGTACTAAAATGATATTTTAAAAAAAATTTGGTGGACAAATGATAAATCTCTCTTTTTTGTAATTTCTTTCTTTTCAAAGGAAAAAATCGTCTTTTATGCTCCAGTGACAAAATCAACTTTTAACTCATATTCCATTAAATATTAACTTATTCTAATAGAATGGTGATAAAATGCTAACAGTGTAAACGTTTGGTAGTAAAATATAATTTTCATCAAATTATGGTACTGACTTAATGTGTCAGAAAAACTTTGATGGAAAAATGATAATATCCCTTTTAATAAATAAAATTATAAATATCATGATTCTAGAAATGTATGCATTAATGTTATTATGGATTATGATCTGTGATTTTATGTAAGTCTAAGTTAATAATTAAATTAACCCTTAAGAAAAATTTATTATTGTTGTTGTTATTGTTAAGTATTAAAAAAGAATTTTAATATCATAAGGTCCCATTTAGAAGCAAATAGTACAATCTCTTAATATTATTAGTTTATTATTATTGAATATGGACTTGAGTTTTAAACTTTTGATACAATTGAATTTGATT
Organism: Citrus x clementina; assembly: GCF_000493195.1. Classification (NCBI taxonomy): domain Eukaryota; kingdom Viridiplantae; phylum Streptophyta; class Magnoliopsida; order Sapindales; family Rutaceae; genus Citrus; species Citrus x clementina. Next base: position 14,034,864 of record NW_006262139.1, on the reverse strand, counting down.
AAAGTTATGTGGACCTAAAAACAGTACATAGACCTAAAAAAAACATCAACATCTTGATATGCCCTTTAAAAAAAAAGAAAAAAATTTATTGTGATTTTCTTAGGCATGGCCCATTGTGGCATGTGTGAGAGGCCACACCTAAGTAAAAAATATTAGGCATGCACGGCGTAGCACAAATCATATGGTGGGTCATCTCGCGCCAGCCCACGAGCCTCATGAGTCTTCCTTTGATTGCTTGGGTTGTCACGACTTGCTGGCCACGTCTACCAATCCATGCTAAATTTTATTTCTTCTTCTTCTTATTATTATTATTACTATTATTATTATTATTATTATTATTTCTTTTGTCCAAAATATGGCTCTTCGGAAAATCTGACGGAACTTGTAACTGATCTAAAAGACTTAGAACTCCATTAAACAAAAGCTATCAAAGCTATCAACACCATATATATTAATAAGAGAAAATATAGTTTTAGAAAAAGAGTTGAGAAAAAAATGGTCATGATTCAACCATTCTTCCCTCTTCTTATAATGAGATCATGGGTCAAAACTCTATCCTATGCAAATAAATTATTTTTCTTTTTCTATTATTTTTTATTTTTAGAAGCAAATGAACTATTTTTCTTTTGTATTATTTTTTATATTTTTAGAAGAAAAGGATCGAAAAATAAATTTACAAGAACTAGATATGAATCCTAAATTCGTAAATTGCCCCTTTTTCATTCAATCGTTTGTTTCTCAATTCGCCCCAAATTAAGCTTAAAGGAGAAAGAGTTTGTACTTGTGGAAGCCGCTCAGTCTGTCATTATAACCCGAGAAGTAGGGAGAATTACAATCCCCATCAAAGGGATAGATTATATGAGGTTAATTGTCTATTTATGAAATTTCATAAACTTTTAAGATTATAAAATATTAAATAAGGGTTTTGTAAAGGCTTTCGAAGGGCTTTCGAGGGTGCCCATAGCAACACTAGTCACATAACTTCTAGGATTCACTACAACAAACAGCTTAATATACTTTTGATAATAAATAGTTTTTCCCAAGGTGTAAGATGGTCGTAAGGATGAAAATAATATAATAATAAATATGATAAAATTTTCCGAGTGTCGTTTGTCGTTGGTGATAATGACTATCTTCTTGAAAATACCTGCTGGGCTCAATTAAAAGCACTTTAAAATTTACACACTTTGGGCCCGATCTTTGTAATATAGTAAAACCCCAAGCCAACAACCATATCTTCCAATAATTTCACGCCAGTACTTGGCAATTTTTTTAAATTTAATTACACTTGGTAAAATTAGAAACCAAAAAGAATGAAATCTAAATAAAAAGTACGATAGCTACTTTTTAGAAATTAAACACTAACCACAACAATGTAAGTCAATGATATACAAAGCGATGGTCAACTTTGTACTTTGAACTTTGCAGCATGAATTCGGTATGTTGGGATTTTCATTTTGATAATAATACTTCGTTGTCTGAGTTACAAGAATTATTGTTCATGTTGAAAAGAAAAGCAATGGCAATTCGATTTTTGTGACAGTAAACTGAAATGCTTATTATGCCAGGTAAACTTTAAGTAAATTATTTTTATGCGTACCAAAAACTAAAAAGGAAGATAAAAACAGAGGAGTTACGAGGGGATAAAATTCAATCTGGAATGAACTAGTTATATTTCTTTTTTCTTCTTTTGCCGCCCTTTCAGTGTATCCTCATTTTAAATAGTTAGCATTATTGGCATTGGTTTTATCATATTAAAGTGATAAGAAAGTTTGCATCTACATAACTTGTGAGATGACTTTTGTGCTTAAGATTTTTTTTTTTTTTGAAAAGGGTGTATAAAATTTAATAGCAATATCAAGAACAAGTTTCCTTTCTTAAGCTTTGAACTGAATATATATTAAGCTTTTCAGCTTTTCCGAGCTTGCTGCAATGATTTCTTTTTAAGCGTTTCCAGCCTTTTTAAAGCACTTTTTCACATGTTTAAATTAATACTAATGCACGTGTTTCAGGTTTTGATTGTTGTACTACCATACGAAGTAGCTTCTGTGCTTTGTGGTGGCTATCTTTTATAGTCAAGTGGATACATATCAAATGTATTAATGGTTGGACAAACAAATCTTTTGTCGCATCATTGGAGGTTTTGAAGTATGCATGTCCTATGTGTGAAAAATTGTCGAAGAATTAGATCTCGTTTGATGCTATTTCTTTATTTGTCCAATTGTTTCTTAATTAAGATCATTATTTATATTTGCTAATCTTATGTGTAACAAGGAAGCTGAATTAATAATATCTAACTTATCCTTGTCATTTGGCTTATTATCCTTGTCATTTGACTGAGTTTCCTCTAACATCTCATCCACAGATTTCTTTAGTTTAAATCAATTTTACCGAAAGTCATTCGTTGAACATTCGAATTTGGATTTAGTAGTATATTTTTTAGCTTTCTAACTGTGAACTTTTGATGACCTAGGCTGAAATAGGAACTGTAGATACTCATGCCACAGCCTTGAAAAAAGAGTAACTAGAAGATGTGTGTCACTCTTTTGGCGCAGCATTATGGTTCCTCTTGAAAAGAAATTACGAAGTTTTGTATACCCTACAAAAGAATGGCAAAGTCTGCACCAATAGTCAAACAGGGAATCACTCTCTTTCTGTCTAGCTATTAATTAGCTTAGGCCAATTGATTATAATCACTATTCCTATTCTGCAGTCCTATTTTGCCAAAACCCTATTTCTCAAAGTAGTTGTTTTAGGAGTTGTGACTAATTTGCAACTTTAAAGACTAATGACTTAAGCTTAACATCTAATTGTTCGATTTTATCAAGCTTTTAAAGTCCCTTGCTCACCTCCATGGTTGTAAAATTGCAGGATAAAGTTGATAGACTGTATAAAAAAGGAAACTCTCCAACTATAAATAAAAGGAAGTCTTCAACAATTATAACAAAGGAAAGCCTCCAGCTACTAACAAAGGGAAAAGGACGGCTGAAGTTACAAGATCAAATGACATAATTGCTGGCAGAGGAAAGTCTCAAGCTAGCACAAACAACAAGGAAATTGAATCAGCTTCTATAGTTGGTGGTGAAGCTCCATGTTTTACTACTATAGACTCTAAAATTGATGAAGGTAATGTTGGGAAATTTATGGGTGAAGCAGATACGCAATTAAAGTGAAATTTAGAAATAATGGGACACAAAATCACACAGGGACACCAGAAATTACGTGGTTCGGCTTTTAACCTACACCTACGGGTGAAGATAGAAAAAAAATATTTTACTAGTGAAAGGAGTTACAAGTATTGTAGTATTTTAGCTCACTTCTCCAAACTCAATACACCAAAACTCTTAAATTACTAAACTCTTATCAAAATGGATCTGAAGAGGAAGAGAAAAACTTAATGCTAAGGACGAAAATGAAGCCCTCTATTTGTAACTTCATTTCTTGCCCTCTTTTCAATTAAAATAATTATATTATTATTTTTTTATTATTTTTTTCTTCACCTTAAGAGGTGCAGCACCTCTTTTTCTTCCTTTGTCCCATTTTTTTTCTTTTGTTCCAATCAAAGAAGGAAGCAACACTTCTTTCTTCAAAATGGGCGGGCCCGCCTTCTAGAAGGGTGGTACTCGCATGTCATTTTTGTCAGGCAATAATTTAATTTTTAATGCACAATTAAATTCAAATTAATGGCTAATTTACATCTTATTTGATTTTGTATCAGCTTCAAATAGTAAAAATAAGAAAACTAGTCGAGGAAAGGCCATAGGAGTTGCTCGAGGGTATGGTTTGACGTTAGAGATATATGATGGTAGGTAAAATCAACTTCCTATTTTGGTTTTGTATATAGTTTACAATCATTTCTTTTAATTCTATTGGCTTAAATCTTTGTTTTGTGTATAGCAACAGAGCTATCTAACCTTTAGTTTTTGTTTGAACCTTACATTATCGTCGAAATTTACTTAAATACTTCTTATAAAAAATTGTAAGGATTATAACACTAAGCTATACGTGAAAATCTTGCAACATCACAAATTTTCGAAGGCATGCATATTCGCTTTTGAGTCAGATTCTCAGAGCAAGCAGCAATAAATTAATGTTAAATAAGAAAAACCTTTGGTGAAACCATCACCTATAATCAGGAACATTCATGTTGTATCACCAAGAATCAATAACGAATTATATAGAAACATACCTGAATCTATAACGCTAAATTGCTCTCTAGAGTTGTATGGTTGGCCTTCCAGATCTGCAGGTTCTCTTAAAGAATTATTTAAGTTTCTCACTGCCCCCTCTCTAATGATGAGATGTCAGTAGAGAATAGAAAAGACACTCGTAACCTGAGGATCATAACCATTTATATAGATAATTTTTTTTTTCTGTTGTCATTAGGTATTCTTAATTTTACTCATCATAGAATTAGAATACCATTGGGTCTCTACGCATTAAAAGCTCACACCCTATTGATACATTCAAGCTCGTAATACCGAAAATGTTAATAGCTCACTTTTAATTGGACTTAACCTTATATGACAGTCCGCAACACATAATTATTCACATATAAGCCCAACATTGGATTAAAGATCCAACAATATTAGATTAAAAAAATCCAACAATCTCCTACTTGTGCTATATGTGTAACTTTATAATTATTCTTTGCAAAATAATTGTATACGCTCAACCTTACTGTTATTACCGAAATGTATCTATAACCAATCCAGTCCATCAATCATACTAACATAGGATCAAAACAACTTTCGCTACAATTATCGTAACTCGACCTATCAATGGTCATTATGCCAATACAACTCAAAAGACTTAGATCATGATGTGGACATGTAACATGGAAATTTCATGAAATATGATTTTAACATGTCTATTTCCAACTAATCTACCTAAAACCTTAATGAGATTAAACCACACGAAAATCATAGTGTGAATAAACTAAAACTTTATTTCAGTAGAAAATAACCATAAATATCCTTAAACTGAAATCACTAAAAATGTCTATAGCATAAGAGCATATAAAATCATACTCCCACTAAAATTGAATATCTTTTAATAACATGACACCTCATGAAACATTTTGGGTGACAATCCTTTAGTAAGCGAATCCACAATCATGGAGTCTCTACCAATGTGCTCAATAGATAACTGTCCACTCTGAACTCTTTCTTTAACAACGAGGAACTTGATGTCTATATACTTTGACTTCGTTGAGCTCCTGTTGTTATTGGAATACAACATTGTTGACTTATTGTCACAAAATAACTTGAGTGGTCTATTAACACCATATACTATATGCAGCCCCGTTACAAAATTTCGCAAACATATTCTGTGATTGGATGCTTTATAACATGCTATGAACTTTGTTGCCATAGTAGAGGAGGGTATGAGAGACTGTTCAGTACTCTTCGAGGAGACAACATCCATAGCTAGTAGATAGATGTAACCCAAAGTGGATTTCATACTATAGCAGCATCCAGTAAAATCAGAGTTAATATACCTAAGATCTCAAGCTAACCTGACCTTTGATATGTAAGCATGTAGTCTTTTGTCCTCTGTAAGTATTGTAAGACCCTTTGGCTGCTTTCCGATGGTCTACTCTTGAATTATCTAAATATCGACTTAACATCTCAGTAACGTATGCAATATTTAGTCGCATACAAACTTGAGCATACATTTGAATTCTTTTTGCCGATGCATAAGGGATTTTCTGCATTTTTTTTCTCAAAATCATTCTTAAGACACTAATTGAGACTAAACTTGTCTTTTTAGCAACATGGGTATGACCTAGTTTGCAATCTTGCATGCCATATCTCTTAAGAGTCATTTCGATATAGCTCTTTCGTGATAATCCAAGAATACCCCCGGAGTGATTCAGTGTATCTATATGCCTAATACAATAGAGGCATCACCAAGATCTTTCATTTTAAAATTCTTAGCTAGTAATCTCTTGGTGTCGTGCAATAAGCCTATATCGCTATTAGCAAGCACAATGTCATCGACATATAAAACTAGAAAAATATACTAGCTTCCACAAAACTTATAATATATGCAATTATTGACCAAATTTATCTCGAAACTGAATTAGTTGATCTCTTAATAAAACTTGAAATACCATTGTTAAGATGCTTATTTGAGCCCATAGATAGATTTATTAAATTTGCAAACTAAATTCTTTGGGTCTCTTGACACAAAGTTTTCTAGCTGCACCATATAGATTGTCTCATTAATGTCACCATTGAGAAACACCGTCTTTACATTCATCGGATGTAACTTAAGATCTAAATGCGCCACCAGTGCCATTATAATCCTGAAAGAGTCTTTGTAGTCAATGATTTCTTTCTGCGTAAAGCCCTTTGCAACAAGACGTGCCTTGTACCTTTTCACATTGTCTTTCGAATCCCTCTTGGTCTTAAATATCCATTTGTAGTTGATGCTTTCTTTCTGCATAAAGTCTTTTGTGGCAAGACGCGCCTGGTACCTCTCCATATTGCCTTTCGAATCCCTCTTGGTCTTAAATATCAATTTGCAACTAATAGGTTTCGCACCTTCTAGCAATGGGACAAGATCTCGTACATCATTGTCTTTTATGGACTTTATCTTCTCATTCATGGCATCAATCCACTTCTGAGAATTAGAACTTTCCATGGCTTGGAGGAAATTAATTGGATCATCTTTCATCACTTCAATGTTTGTCTCATGTTCTTGGAGAAATTCAATATAGTTATTTGGTACTGTACTTCTCATTTCTTTAGTTGATTTCCTTAATGGCATAGGTTCTTGAGGTGGTAGAATTTGTTCTTCTAGAATAACTTCTTGTATGGGGGTTTTCCAACATTATTTTGATCTGTTGTGTCTTGAATAAGGTCATGAATAAGACCTTAATCAATGCCCATAACACCTGTAGGAATATCAACATATTCTTCTTCAAGGACAAAGTCCCTAATTGTATCTCCCCTCGCAAACTCAACATTCTTAAATAACCGAGCATTTCCTGACTCGAAAATCTACATAGTCATGGGATCATAAAACTTATATCCCTTGGATCTTTCAGAGTATCCAATAAAATAGCAACTCACCATCCTTGAGTCGAGTTTCTTCTCATTAAGCCTATAAGGCCTTGCCTCAACTAGACATTCTTAAACATACAAGTACTTTAGACTAGACTTCTTACCTGTCCAAAGCTTGTTAGGAGTTTTGGCAGTCACTTTAGTTGGAATCTTATTAAATATGTAATCTACAACCTTAAGTGCTTCCCCCCAGAGTGATTCAGGTAAGGTCGAATGACAAATTATACTCTTCACCATGTCTTTAAGTGTCATGTTTCATCTTTCAACAGCATCATTCATAGTGGGTGAACCCAACATAGTGTACTGCCGGACGATACCGCATTCCTCTAGGAATTTAGCAAATCTTAGACGTTATTCACTTGAATCATCATATTTGTCATAGTATTCGCTGCCACGATCAGATTTGGCACTTTTAATTCTTTTGCCGAGTTGGTTATCAACTTTAGCCTTTAATTTTTTTAACATATCCAAGGACTGTGACTTTTCACGGAGGAGATATATGTAGCTATATCTAGAAAAATTGTCTATGAACATCATAAAATATTATTAACCATTCTAAGCCAGCGCAGGGAATGACTCACAAATGTGTGTATGTATGAGTTCTAAGATACCCAAAGTCATGTTGGCTTCAAATCTCCTTTTATTGGTTTGTTTCCCCTTAATACAATTAACACAGATATCAAAATCTGTGAAATCTAAGGGGTTGAGAATTTCTTCTAACAGAAGTTCCTCTATTCTCTATCTGAAGATATAACTTAATCTCCTGTGCCACAACGCAGCTGAATTCTCATTGGTTAATTTCTCTTCAAACCTTATGTACTTAATTGTAGGGATTTATTAAATGAAGCAATTGTATCAAGTAGATAAAGATTATCATTGGCTGACAAAGAACTAGAATCAAGTAGTTTTGAATCTTAAAACAAACAAAATTTTTCATTATCAAATGAACAAGAAAAACCAGATTTGTCCAAAGTAGAAATAGAAATCAAATTTCGTCTAAAAGATGGAATAACAAATGTTTCATCAAGATCTATATAAAATCTAGTCTTTAACAGTAATCTAAAATTTCCAATCGCTTATACTTTAACTGTCTTGCCATCGCTCACATGGATATATCTTTCACCATCACTGGGTTTTCAGCAACTTGGGAAACCTTGCATAGACAAACTGATGTGAGTGGTTGCACCATAATCTATCCATCACATGTGTCTAGATACCGAAGTTCAATTAGCCTAAGAACAAACCAAATTAAGAAGCATACCTTTCTTAGCACGCCATGTGTGACAATTAGTGCAATGATTTGATCTTCTTATGCCCTTCAGCCCCACAAAAGAAACAACTAGTAACTTTCTGATCACCTGGTCTCTTTTGTTGTTTCTTTTGAGGTGATGTATCTGCAGCTTCCTTATCCTTCTTCTTTTTCTTGCCCTTAGATGTAGAGGCTAGGTGAACACTTTTTGCCTTATATTTTTTCAACTTATCATCTTCTTGAACAAAGTGTGATATGAGCTTATTTAGAGACCAAGTCTCTTTCTGACAATTATAACTCACCTTAAACTGGTTAAATTGTGTTGGTAAAGATATTAAAACCAAATGCACTAGCAAGTTCTTGGAGAGTTTAAACTTAAGTGCTCATAATGTAGAAGCAAGATGAGACATCTCCATAATGTACTCCTGATATTGCTTTTATCAGTATACCTTATTGAAACTAGGCTTGTCAAGAGCGTACCAATTTCAACCTTTTCGTTCTTGACAAACTTCTGTTTAATTTGTGCAAGGAACTCTTTAATCATAGTTGCTTTTTCAATCATTGAGGCCCTAAATGCTTCTGGGAATGGCCTTATTCATGATCATGATACATATGCAATTTGATCTCTCCCATCTTTCTATTTCCCTTTTAGCATCAGGGTACTCTCGTCTGTAAGAGGTGAGAGAGAATCAACCCTGAACGTAAGGTCAAGATCGATGATTGCGAGAACTATTAAGAGGTTTTCTTGTCATGATTTGAAGTTAGAACCATTTAGTATATGAATATAATTGATGTTGACAATAATATTAGCAGCAAGCATAATTGAACAGAGAATAACAAACAAACAAAACAAGCTCATATTAGTCATAAAACAAAATGAATTCAAATAAAGGTAAACCCCATCTAAAGATACCAGACACTCTATTAATATTCTATTTTTGGACAAAATATTAACTTGTTAGTGATATCTCGGTGTAGTAATCAAACACTGATAATAAGAACATGTCAAATAATAAATCTTCATTTGGGTTGATTTATTGTTCACATGTAAAATCGAATAATCATCACGTGGTTATTACCACAGGTGCATATGCAATTATATTAAATATGGACCTTCCTTTCGGCTGATCCATATTTACAGAAATTACATGTACAATACTGTTTATATTTCAAAATAAATTAATTTCCACAAGGGTGGTCACTTTAGCGACATGTTGCTTCAATTAATTTATCTCAAAACATATATAAACCTACTAATATTTAAATTTAAATTGCACCAAAATTTACAAAAAAATTTAAAAATAAACATTAGGGTAAAAAATCGGTCAATGGTCAAAGTCAACAATCAATGGCTGACCATTGATCATTGGTTGACTGGTTCGACTGAACCAGTTCTGGTTGACCCGATCGGATTTGAACCAACCCTAATCCAAAAACCCTAATTTTTTTTTTATTTTCTTCCATAGCCACCGTTTCTTGTTTTTGGTTGCGCCTTTCTCGACCAAAAACGACCATGTCCTTTTTTTTTTTGTATGTGTCTTAAGGCCTCAGCTTAAATTCGATTAGCCACAACTTGGTGGCCACAGCTTGCTTGACAGCATGGCCATTTGGCTAGGTTGCCGCTGGCTTGAATCCTTTAAAACCGAATTTCTAAAATTATTTTCCTTAATTATGAATTTATGAATTTATGAATTTATTTAATTCTTAATTCTTAATTTCGAATTGCTGAAATTGAAAAACGACTTCTAAAATTTTGTAATCCTTAATTTGTTCTCAAACTCAATAATTTTAATAAATTGGAGAACACCAAAGATTTAATTATTAATAAAAAATAAATTTGATTCTCAATGATTCAACATGAAGAGGCTTTGATACCACTAGTTATAATAAGAAAATCCTTTGTGAAAACCATCACCTATAACCAGAAACATTCATGTTGTATCACCAATAATTAATAACAAATTATGCAGAAGTGTACCTGAATCTATAATGTTAAATCACTCTCTAGGGTTGTGTGGTTGGCCTTCTAGATCTATACGTTCTCCTAAAAAATCCGTTAAGTTTCTCACTGCACTCTATCTAATAATGAGATGTCAGTAGAGAATAGAAAAGACACGTGAGACCTACAGACTAAAATCACTTATGTAGATAATTTTTTTTCTTGTTGTCATTTTGTATTCCTAATTTTGCCCATCATAGGATTAGAATACCATTGGGTCTCTACATATTAAAAACTCACAGCCTATTAGATACATTAAAGCCCGTAATACCGAAAACTTTAACATATTACTTTTAATTGAACTTAACTTTATATGACAGTCCGCAACACATAATTTTTCACATATAAGCCCAACATTGGATTAACGATCCAATAATATTGGATTAAAAAATTCAACAATTAAACTTATTCAGCCTTGGCGGCGTTGGAATGAATATTTCATACGAAAAGATCAAAGAGGCAAAATCATACTTTCTTAAGGCACAAAAAAACGCAACAGATCACTGCAAAAAAAGGCATATATTCATGACTTCCTTGTTAATTACGACGCTGCTATATGGCGTATGGATACTCAAGGATTTCCTCGTTTTGACAAACGAATTATGAGGATGCAAGAGGGCACACTACAAGAAAAATGACCTACTATGACAGGTAAAACTGTCATAGTAGGAAATGGATGACAGTTGTTCATACCGTCATTATAGCCAGCGTCAAGAATTGATGACAGAACAATACCCGTCATAGCCTGTGATGGATATAACCAGTCGCACAACTATCATAATTTTATTTAGAGGGAAATATAATAATTTTAAATTTCCCTCTTTTTTTTTGAATTTCGCATGCTATATTTTGAATTTTTAGTGGGAAATCTTAAATTTGGCACGAAAATGGAAACTATAATTAATTGATTTTTTTCAATTAATTCAGAAACTGAAATTATAATTAATAAAAATGAGTATTTTGTTACTACCATGAAATCATTATTATTTTAATAAAAATCCTGAAATTGATTTAGAAATTAAAATTCATAATTTAGCTAATTCATTAGACTGTTAAAATGAATATTGCAATTAAAAATTCATTGACAAAGAAAATGAAATGAATAACACTGAATAATTATTGATAATTGTCAACAAACATAATTTATCCAAATACATGTGACAAGTCCAACATATATAGAAGGTATTGTAACAACATAAAAACCAAATTTCAGTACCATCTAGAAGACTAGCAGTTTTGAGATTAATGAACCATGATCAGTAATTTCCAGCAACACAACGAAGCCAACACTGATCAACCAAAAAAAAAAAGTCATCCTAGTAGTTTTGGTGAAACACACTATAAATTCCAATCTAAGAAGAAGCTAAACGTGCAAAGTTGCATCAATACTCAGGACTATTTTTGCATCAAAGGAAAAAGATAGCAAACTCCAGCAATACCCACCATCTTCATCAAATTCCAACATAGCAAGTGTAACAAGCTAGGTAACAGCACAAGTAAAATATAACTTCATCAAATTCAAAGTCTGTGACAACCCATATAGATTAGAATACTAAGCAATCGAATAATAGCTAGCTGATGATCAAATGAAATTTTTTTTAAATTTAGAAAATTTGATCTCAACCAATAAATTACCTGGGTGGATTCCCTTTTCAGGCCAATGTAGTGTATCTGAGTTGTCACCCCTCAAAATTGTCAAGGAAGTATGTTGTGATATTGGCCACCCTCTGAAATTTGTAATACCTAAAGCATGGATTAATATGACATTAAAAACAATTCATAACTGATGAAAAAACAATATGAAACAATAATTCTAAGAGCTTCTTACTCTGAAGAAAACAAAAACCTGATACAGCTCATCAATCCTCCGCTTCAACAACTCAAAATTATCTTTCGACAATGGATTCGTTTTACAAAAAAAGATATCAGTCTCATTGGTATACATCTTAAACCTGTAAGGGGAATTCTCAATCCTATCACCCATCAAAAGCTCACCACGATTCTCAGCATTATCTTTAACACCCTCCTGGGGCTTGCAAAACGACAAGCTATAGTAACTAAACAGCATTTTGGTGTCTATTGCAGTGATGGAATTCACCTTCACAGACAAAAGGTCACTAACAACATGTTTGTGAGGGTAGTTACCCCGCAAGTAAAATCCCAAACAAGAAGATTAAAAAAAGAAGAAAACGAACAAAACCCATATCCAGAAATTGCCCACTCTGTGATGAATTTGAGTCAGATCTGGGCAGCCCAGATCGTGAAATTAGTCTAAAAGCACAGATTTAATAGTTTTGCAATATGGGTATTGAGTTGTAACGAAGATTAAGAGATGAAATCACCATAATTGAACAAAGAATATGAGAGAACGGGAGCAATATTGAAGTAAAGATTATAGTATGAAAATGGATCTGACTGACCTCTAATATAGAATGTTAATGCATGAAGACGATAATTGACTAATTGAGGGAGTGGTGTGTGCGTCTCTGTGATTGTGACGAGGAAGAACAGAGTGGTGTGTGCTTCCTGTCACAAAGCAAACATGACATTCATTCACATGAAGCAGCCCTTCACTCTGGACCTGTAAAGGACTATAACCCAGCCTATCTACTGCAAAGTACGCTTAAAATGGTAGGGAAAATGATCTTAAAATAGCTCCCTTTCAATTTTTTTCAGCCGAGCAAAATTGATTCAGGCTTTTTATCAAACACTTGAAGGGAATACAAAAATACTAACTATATCCCCAATTCGAAGATAGTGAACATACGACTATAAACATGTGATTTGCCACACCCAAGAACAAAGCCTATGTCATTTTGTAGTTCTAAGGTTCGCTAATTTCAACAAATTAGTAAATTCAACCAATGAAAATGAAAAAAAAAACCTTTACATCACAGTGAATGAATTTGAGAACTACAACTCTAGGGTTTTTAATTTCTTTTCTAGGGTTCGAACAATAATTACCTGTAACAATTGAACAATCAGGTTCTAATATGCTCAATCAGTGGTGTGCTCTTAGCTTAGGTTCTGAAATTTGAGTGTGGCAGCACGCGTTCGGTGGGTTCTCCGTATGGTTCTCAGTGAGGGTTCGCCGATTTTGATAATTAAAGGGTTTGGGTTATCAAAATCAACGGTGTTTTAAAGGTGGTGCTAGGGTCTCAAGTGATGGGTTTGCTGTGAGAGTGAGAGAAGAGTGTGTTTGGGTTTTGCACTTTTGCTTTTTAACACTTGTAAAAACTAAAAATATCGATACGAAATGAACGAGGTCTGTTTCTTTTGTTTTATTTAATTTATTTTTCCCTAAACGCTGTCGTTGGAGAAGAATGTAAGAAACGACAGCATTTCACTTTATTATTTGGTAATAAAATATTTTTAAAAATAAAGTCAAACTCGCGTAATTAAAGTGAAAATAAAAAATTATTCATGCATTCTTGATAGCTAAATTAACTATCACCAGTCTATCATAAGTTCTTGATAGATTGTATTTCTATCACAAATATATCATAAACGCATGACAAAAAAATAATTTATCATGCGTCTATCATTATAAACCTTCAGGCCAAAAACCGTCACATGAAGGACTGTCATAATAGATGCTTTTTCTTGTAGTGGCAGCTTTTGTTTGTAATTATGCTGCCGGCTTTGTGCTGAAAATGGCGTACAATTTTATGTTCAAGAGAACAACGAACTGTTTAATTTTACCGGTGCTCTGTTTGAGATGTTATCGACCTTAGTTGATGAATGAAATATATTCATAAAGGGTAAGCAGCTATGCTGTTGATTAGTTGGTGGTCCAATTATGATCATGTTGTTGATTAGTTTCAGGTTTTAAGGGAACAAAAGAAGAATTGTCTAAATACAAATGCCTTTTCTTTGAATTAAACGTTTGTTTATTTTCATTGTTGTTCAGATGATATTACATAATTGTTTGCGGTTGAATTGGCTTTTAGTTGTGTTGATTTAATCTTCATTCATTGAACTCTAGAATCTTTTCTAATATTTGACAAATAATAGTTACCTTCCAGGTAAATATATGAAAAGCAAAAATGTTGTCTAAATTAATGTATGAAGTTTTACCGTATATGGCGAACTTTCTACGTGATTATTAAAGGTAGAAAGCAATTTAATTACTATAATTTATTATTTTTGTTATTATTTTTATTATCAAGGTTGAGCTATTTATACTTTAAAAATTATTCGGAAGACTCATACAAACACTAAGGTTATTTGAACCAATTAAAATATTCTTCACAGCCATTTTTTAATAAATTTTTCATTATTAAAATATTCATACCTCAAATTACTATTCTAGAGAAAATATTTTTATTTAAAATAATAATAATTATTTTACTCTCTTTGAATGCCAGTAATCATCTTTTTTTTTTTTTTTCTGAATTCCTTTTCTTGTGTAGGTTTGACTGTTTATCCCTTAATAATTGTTTGTACTTTTAGTGTATGATGATTATATATTATGAAGCCTCTCTTATGTTATAAATATATATATAAATAGAAGGCCCCAATTACATTATATCTCTTTAATTCGAAATATTTACAGCCGTTCTTAATTTTTCTTCTGGAAATTCTGCCTTCTTGATAAAATACTATTACAAGGATCTGAAATATTTATGATTCCCACCATGGAACTAGTCATATAGTCCGTAAAATTTTCAAGTAGTGAGTCTCTCAAGTAGTTGTGGGAATTTGTTTGCTTTGATGAGTGGTAATATTTGCCTAAATTTATGTCATCAGCTTCTACTTTTTAATTAATATTATTTATTTCAAAATTGCCCTTCTTAAAAAATAAATATGTTTTCTTCTCTCTCAATTCTCAATAGATTAACTTCTAATCTCTCACACCTTTCTTTTTTTTTTAAATTAAATTACAATTTGAATCAAATATTAACTCCTAATCTAATCCAACAATCCCGAATTGAAATTAAACAAAATTGTAGATTATCACACAAATCAAAGCCAATATCATTAAACAAAACCCACTACTTTTTCATAAAAAATTAAGAAAAGCTAACATTGAAATTCATCGTATGTTAGTGGAGGTGATGGATTGGTGTTGAAGAAGATAGGTGGTGGTGATGAACTTGTTGTTAATGAAAATAAGTGGTGGGGGTGATGGTTGTTGAGTGTTAGAAAATGCATATTTATAAAGGAGAAAACCGTCATTTTACATTTTAAGTCTTACTAACAACCCTTACTTTTATATATTTAACCTTCTTGTGATTTAATTACATGTGTTTTATTTTAATTAAGTATTTTATGTATTTTAGGGGCATTATAGTCATTTCACAATAAAGGAGAGATCAGACGGCAAAACGGACATCACTTTTGAACTCAGGACGGTCGAAAACCTTAGGAGGAGCATAAAAGGAAAAATGGCACTATTCACATGTACGGTACTATTCACGTGTATGGTACTGTATACGTTACTGTTCACGACACTGTTCACATAAACGGATGATGACGTGGCATTGACCGATGATGTGGCATTGACTGATGAGGTGTCACGATCCTGTTGGACTAAAATTCTTATGTACTGTTGATGGTGACGTGGCAGCATATCAGTGGACGAAAAATCTCGCGTACGGTGCATGCATCACACAGGATTATTTTCAACCAAATCGCGTTACTGTTCATCCGGGTCAAACCGTGTTACTGTTCATCCGCGTGGTCAAACCGTGGACTGTTGACTGATGACGTGGCGCAATCCTGAGCGTCCAAACTGTTTTTAATCCGATGGCCATGATTTACTCCATGTATCTATAAAAAGGGGGCCTCCCCCCCTGATTTGATATTTCTGAATCCATTTTTGGGATCCATTTTCTGTAATTCCCTCTCCATCTTGTATTTTCTTCGTATTTTAATAAATTCTCATTTTGCCCCTAGTTCAATTATGAGTGGCTAATTTTCTTTTAAGCTTGGGTTGAAGGTGAAGTCTCAACATGTGTCATGGGCTTAATTTGGTAAATTTATTTTCTCTTCCCCTCTAGTTTTTGTGGATGTTTTGACTTCTCGTCGACAAATAATACTAATCTTGTCTAGTACCGCCTTGGTTTCACCGGCCCTCTAGTACAAGGTTATTATTATTTGGCACGATAAGCCCTTAGCACCATATTGATTAGAGCGTGGTTCATGAGGTGTGGATTCCCCCCTCATGATTTAATTGGCATTAATAAGGAATATTTAGCCCATGATGCATGTTGATACGGATCCAGATACCCAAGTACGTCATTTCAATAGAATTCTCTTCAATTTATTCTCACCATTTCAATACCAATTTTAGAATTTATTCTCTCCATTTTAATTTAAGTTTTAGCATATTCCAATCATTTCCACCACAAATTCAATCACCCATTCACAAAATTAATTCTACACAATTAAAATCCACCTCCTCGTGGGATCGACACTCGTCACCATTAGTCTATACTACAATAGATTCGTGCGCTTGCGAGTACATTAAAATTTGCACAACAAGTTTTTGGCGCCGTTGCCGGGGAGGTAAGTAATTTTAATTCATAGAATTAATTTTTTTTGAATAATTTCTTTTATTTTTTTTCTTGTATTTTTTTTATTAAATTAAAAAAAAAAGAAAAAAAAAGTGAATCTACATTTAAAGGTTAGTATTTCTTTTCTTTTTCTCTTCTTTAAAATTTTGTAATTTAATTTTCCATTTATTTTTCTTTGTAATTTTTTTTTGTTTATCTTATTAATTTAATTTTTAGTTAATTTCTTTCACGTATTTATTTTTGTGTATTTTTATAGAAAGGTTGTAATAGCGCAATAAGGTTAGTATCGTAATTTCTCCCTCTTCTTTATTTTTATTTGTTTTGTTCCCATCTTTATTTTTTGTTTTGTTTGCATCTTTATTTTTATTTTATTTATTTTGCATGCATGGTCGTAGGTCATTATTACCTAATCTTGAACCTATAGACCTTGAATTAGAAAAAACACTTCGCACACACAAACACGTTAAAAATAAAATGGATTTACAAGCACCACAGGAGAGGCCATTTAAGGACTATTTTAGTCCCTTAGCTAATTTGAGCACGTCATGCATAAGATACCCAAATGTAGCTGCTAGGAGTTTTGAATTAAAACCTAGTGTGTTAAATTGTCTCCCTACATTTTATGGCCTAGAAAATGAGGATCCATATAATCATTTGAATGATTTTCATGCCATTTGTCAAATATTCAAATATGAGAATTTTTCAGATGATGATGTTAAACTTAGACTATTCCCATTTTCTTTAAAAGATAGAGCTCGTTCATGGCTTAATACATTGCCTGCTAATAGCATTGCATCATGGGAACAAATGGTTACAAAATTTTTAAATAAATATTTCCCAGTGCATAAAACCAATGCTATTCGCAGGGAAATCTCGGAGTTTACCCAGAAAGATGACGAGCAATTTTTCGAAACATGGGAGCGATTCAATGGGCTACTCTTGAAGTGTCCACATCATGGGTACGAGAAATGGCACCAATGCCAATACTTTTTGGAGGGATTATTGCCGAATGTGCAAGAATGGCTAATGGCAACAATTGAGAATGCTTTGTTGGATTTAGGAGCTAGTGTAAATCTGTTACCTTATTCAGTGTTTGTGAAACTTGGACTAGGAGAATTACACCCAACTCCAGTGGTGTTACAACTTGCAGATCGGTCCACAAAAATACCTCGTGGTATTGTGGAGGACGTGCTTATCCAGGTAGACAAATTTTATTTTCCTGTTGACTTCATTGTAATTGACACTCAACCAATACAGGATTCAAGGAAGCACATCCCCATTATTCTAGGCCGACCTTTCTTGGCAACTGCGGATGCTCACATTCAATGCAGGACTGGAAATATGCAGTTGTCCTTCGGCAACATGACTATGGAACTGAACATCTTCAACATTGCCAAACAACCTCACAGTGCAGATGATGGAATTGTTGATGTGGATTTAATAGAAACAATAGTTGATAATACTTTTCTTTCAAACCTTAGTGATGATCCTTTACAGACATGCTTAACTCACTTTGGTTTTGATTTTGATATTGACAGATCGGTTGATGAGGTCAATGCCCTGCTTGACTCAGCACCATCTATGGACACTAATAAATGGAAGTCAAGAGTTGAGCAACTAGCACCATCAGAGAAGCAACTCATTCCATCATCAGAATCACCACCGAAACTCGAGCTCAAACCATTGCCCAACACTTTGGAATATGCGTTTTTGGGAGAAGAAAGTACTCTACCGGTAATCATCTCAGCATCCCTCAATGACGAACAAAAAGGTAAGTTGTTGGATGTTTTGAAAGAGCACAAAGGGGCATTAGGATGGACCATAGCAGACATTAAAGGTATAAACCCAGTAGACTGCATGAATTACATTCACCTTGATGAAAATGCTAAAACTACTAGGGAGATGCAACGTCGGTTAAATCCTAACATGAAAGAAGTTGTTAGAACTGAGGTCCTTAAGCTATTAGATGCAGGTATCATTTACCCAATTTCTGATAGTTCATGGGTCAGTCCTGTACAAGTTGTCCCTAAAAAGTCAGGAGTCACAGTAGTTACCAATGCTGATAATGAATTGATACCCACTAGAGTAACTACAGGATGGCGTGTATGCATTGATTATAGAAAGTTGAATTCTGTCACACGTAAAGACCATTTTCCTTTACCATTTATTGATCAAATGCTTGATAGATTAGCAGGCCATGAATTTTATTGCTTTCTAGATGGCTACTCAGGATATAATCAGATTCCCATAGCACCAAAAGATCAAGAGAAAACTACTTTCACTTGCCCTTTTGGCACATTTGCATATAGGAGAATGCCATTTGGATTATGTAATGCACCTGCTACATTTCAACGATGCATGCTAAGCATTTTTTCTGATATGGTTGAACGATTTCTTGAAGTCTTTATGGATGACTTTTCTGTCTTTGGTGATTCATTTGATCAATGTTTACATCATCTAACACTAGTTCTGCAGAGATGTATCGAGAAGAACTTGGTCTTAAATTGGGAGAAATGCCATTTTATGGTAAAACAAGGTATTGTTCTCGGTCACATCATTTCGAGCAAAGGTATTGAGGTTGACAAAGCCAAGGTGGATCTCATTTCTAATCTTCCTCCACCCAAAACAGTCAGAGAAGTAAGATATTTCCTTGGGCATGCTGGTTTCTATAGACGTTTCATTAAAGATTTTAGCAAAGTTTCTAGACCCTTATGCAATTTACTTGCTAAGGATGTACCTTTTATCTTTAATGATTCATGTCTTATGGCGTTTGAAAAATTAAAACAGTTGTTGACATCATCACCCATCATTCAGGCCCCAAACTGGAACTTACCATTTGAACTAATGTGTGATGCATCTGATTATGCAGTAGGAGCAGTATTAGGACAAAGAGTTGATCGAATTCCCCATGTTATTTACTATGCTAGTATGACATTAAATGATGCACAGTTGAACTATTCAACTACTGAAAAAGAAATGCTAGCAGTAGTGTTTGCATTAGAAAAATTTCGATCTTATCTCATTGGTTGTAAAATAATTGTGTTCACAGATCATGCTGCTCTTAAATATCTTCTCACAAAGAAAGATGCAAAAGCTAGACTAATTCGTTGGGTGTTACTTTTGCAGGAATTTGACTTGGAATTCAAAGATAAGAAAGGGTCAGAAAATGTTGTGGCGGACCATCTCTCTCGTCTCCATTTTGACACAATAATAGAACAATTACCATTAAATGAGTCATTTCCAGATGAACAATTAATGAGTGTGGAAGTATTACCTTGGTATGCTGATATAGTTAATTATCTTGTTACAGGTAAACTTCCAGAGCATTGGACCAAGCAAGACAAGATCAAATTCTTTGCGGAAATAAAGAATTTCTTTTGGGATGACCCGTATTTGTTCAAGTATTGTGCAGACCAAATTGTTAGACGATGTGTCCCAGAAAATGAAATTCAGAATATCCTTTCATTCTGCCATGAACAAGCTTGTGGAGGCCATTTCAGTGCTAAGAAAACAGCGACTAAAGTTTTACAATGTGGTTTCTATTGGCCAATACTATTTCGAGACGCTTACACTTTTTGTTCTTCATGTGATAGGTGTCAACGAATGGAGAGCATTACACGAAGGAACATGATGCCACTAAATCCAATTTTAGTGGTTGAGATTTTTGACGTATGGGGTATCGACTTCATGGGACCCTTTCCCCCTTCTTTTGGCCATCAATACATATTGGTTGGTGTTGACTACGTCTCAAAATGGGTAGAAGCAATTCCATGTAGGACCAATGATCACAAGGTGGTGATAGGATTTTTGAAAAGCAACATTGTCTCGCGCTTTGGATTCCCTCGAGCAATAATCAGTGATGGTGGTGCCCACTTTTGTAACAAAGCATTCAAAGCTCTTTTGACAAAGTATTCAATCACACACAAAGTGGCGACCCCGTATCATCCGCAAACCAGTGGCCAAGTTGAGATCTCCAATCGAGAAATAAAGCACATATTAGAAAAAACGGTGAGGCCGGACAGAAAAGATTGGTCATTAAGACTTGATGATGCCTTATGGGCATATAGAACGGCTTTCAAGACCCCGATTGGGATGTCACCCTACAGGCTAGTGTATGGAAAAGCTTGCCACCTACCTGTGGAACTCGAGCATCGTGCATATTGGGCCATCAAGAAATTCAATTTTGACATGCAGCAAGCCAGCTCAGAAAGAAGATTACAGCTGGCAGAACTTGAAGAAATTCGCAATGACGCGTACGAAAATGCCAAGATTTACAAGCAACGAATGAAAGTCTTCCATGATAAGCAAATTATGAGAAAATCGTTCACTCCAGGTCAGAAAGTGCTTTTATTCAATTCTCGCTTGCACCTATTCCCAGGTAAGTTACGCTCTCGTTGGTCTGGCCCATTTATTGTTCATACTGTTTTTCCACATGGGGCAATTGAAATTAAAGACCCAAAGAACGGTGTCACGTTTAAAGTTAATGGTCAAAGATTAAAGCCATATCTAGAGTACCAACCACATGAAGAAGACACCGAAATAAATTTGAGTGACCCACCAAATTTAAATTGATTTTTTTTTCTTCTTTTCGTTGATTTGATTTTTCTTTCTTTCTTTGTATTATTATTCTTTTGCTAATTGAAATTGTTTTTGCATAAGTGTGTTTATTTTACCATTAAGTTTTCTCTTATCATTTTTAATCATGAGTCTCATACTTAGACCGTTCCTCCTGAACATTCTTAAACCACTTCAACGTGTCAAAACTCATCTCAAAAGACAGATTCAATTTTGTAAAACACATCGCATTTGGGCTCTACAACCACCAGAGTTAGTAGCCTATGTTGAGGGTTTAGAACACCAACTCAGAGACATTGAGAGAAGTGTTTACGACATCCAGTTGGAGCTTGAGGTAAATTCAATAAGAGGACGATTTTAATTTTCTTTGTGTGTTTTAATTTGTTTTTCTATTTGTGTGCTTTAGTTTGTTACCCCGGTGAAATGGCGGATAACGGTACTCCGTGACAATCAAGTCGGTTACTTCAGTTTCCCATAATAACTGATATTCTGAGGCGAAGGTATGGACAGAAACGAGATTCTAGCGAAGCTTCACAAGCGATTCCCTTCACTTCCTCAGAATGCCCTCCTTACGATCTATAAAGCTCGGTCCGAACGCATGCGATTACTCATGAGGAATAACATACCTGCTGACATCCGTTGGTTAATCGAGGCTAAAGTACGATCGGCAGGTGAGTTACCTCCAAAATTTATTGCATACATGCCTGGTTGTGGTAAAGGAAATTATGCAAGAAAACGACGAGCTCGAAGAATTTCTGTTGCTTGTCATAAGTGTGCCAGAATGAGTTGCAATAAAAACCCATGTTCTTTAGGAATGGTGTCTGATAACAGGGAAGATAAGATTCAATTCATTAGGGATGGCTTGAATAAGGAGTCATTGGATGATATCCTTTTGTCTCTTGAAACGCATCCCAGTGGATATGTGCAAGGAGCGATTCTCCAGTTATGGCCATTATTCCAGAAAGAGCATGCACGATATAGTCTCGAGAATCTGACTATAAACGACCATGTTTGCCAGTTTATAAGAAAACTGGATAGGAAGCCTATCCTCGACCCATAGAGGGCGTTCAAGCCGTTTCTGGACGTAAAACCAGAGGAAGATGTGAGCCACAGTCGCAACTACCTGTAAATATCCTTTTACTTTATTGTTATTTTATTTCACTATTGTCTTATTGTTTGCATTATTGTCTTTAATAATTTTATTACTGTTTGCTTTTTCCTTTTTACTGTTTTCTTTTTGACTTGCGAGCCACGTGCTTTACGCGTTATTTGATACTGACATATTACCTCATACACAATCATGACCCACTATCACCAAGACTCTTAAATGTGATTTCTTTTTTGTCAAGCACTCACAAATTGTTTTCGAGAAGTATCACAATGGCAGCTACTCCCAATAGACAATTCAAGAACATTTGTGTGCTTTCTGGATTTACCTTAAAGAGTTCGTTGAGGCAGCCATAGATCTTGGTCGAAGCATAGCAGGGAGAAAATTACACTTGGTGTATGGAGGAGGTAATCGAGGGTTATCAAAAATGGTCTCAGAAGCAGCTTTTATCAGAGGAAGTCAAGTGTTAGGCATCATCCCAAGAGTCCTAAAACCATTGGGCAGTTCGTCTGACTCATCAACTGGAGAAGAGTTAGTCGTCTCAGGTATGTAAGAAAGAATAACTGAAATGCTTAATTATGCTGATGCTTTTATTTTCCTTCCAGGAGATCTTGCAACACTAGAGGCACTTATCACACTAGCATCTTGGGCCCATCTGCACATCCACCAGAAACCCATCGGTTTGTTAAATGTCAATAACTTTTATGATGGCTTTATCGCATTTCTTAACCATGCAATAAAAAACTATTTCATTCCCGCTAATGTGAAAAAACTCTTTATTTGTGCTCACACTGCTAATGAGCTACTGGATCTATTACAAGCTTATAGACCGGAGCCAGACCCCTGGACCTTTGTGTTGGAGCGTCCAAATAATGATGGTAACAGTAGCAGCAGTAAGAAGTACAAATTAGATTTAACTCTCCGCCTGTAAATATTTTCTTCTGTGTTGCACCACCCAGGTGATGTCTTCTAAACTCTACTTCTTTCATTTCAAACATTGAGGACCATGTTTCGTTCTGGTTGGGGGGAGGGAATAGTCGACAATTATGAAATTTTGGTTAAGTTTTTACTAATTTTTTGTTGTAGAAACTAACTGTTGCTAACTTTTTGTGTTGAAGATGGCTGAATATGGAGTGTAGTGACTCTAGAAACGCATCTTCATCGTTTAAAAAAAAATTAAAAAAAAAAAACTTAAAAAAAAAAAATTAAGACATTTTCTTTTTTCTTTATTATGTGTTTATGTTTATTTTTCTTCTTTTTAATTTATCCTCTATAAAAATGCATTTTCCAACTTTTGAGTCGAAGATGGCTGAATATGGAGTGTAGTTCCTCTAGAAACGCATCTTCTTTAAAAAAAATAATAAAAAAATCATTTTCTTTTCTATCATTTTTGTAACTTTTCTAAATTAATTTTTCTACATCATTTTCACATTTCTGCATGCATATTTTTTTTTTTTTTTTATGTTTAGAATAGGTTGGGGGGTAGAATGTTGTTTAAAAAAAAAAATTTTGATTTGTTTTAACATTGGGTGACATGATTAATTTAAATTTTAGTATTTGTATTATCTTTGGTCTTAAGTGATGTTACATTATGTTTGCTACTCTACATGTTGATGTTGGAGACATATATGAGTTGCTTGAAGGAATGAACATGTCATAATAAGTACCAAGTGAGTTTTTGAGCCTATCATTTTTCTTGGAGAGTAACCCTTTTGCCCATTCTTTATACAGCTTAACAGTTTATTATTGTATACACGATCTCTAGATTTCTTTTGAGTTAACCCTTAATAAAAAAAAAAAAAAAGTGTGTTGCTACATTTGGAGGCCCATCTAACTAGTAGATATGGAAGGTTATTCAGAGCCCTAAAAGACGATGGAAAGGCCATCTTTGATCCGTTTGAGCCTTTCTAGCCATCCCTTTTATTAAATATCCATAGTTAACCCTTTTGAGCCTTTAAAAAAAAATATATATATTTTCTTTGTCAACTTATCATCTTGACCCACTCCGATTTGGAGTATTACCCGATGTCTTATAAGTTCCATCACCTATTTATGTTTGAGAAAATGTAAATAATTATTTTGTTCAGTGAAGTTATGCCAAATAAAAGCAAAAAAAAAAAAAACAAAAAAACAAAAACAAAAACAAAAGTTGTTTCAAAAGAATAAAAATAGGTGAAATCCACCTTGCAACTTCCAAAAAAAAAAAAGTCTCTGCATTTTTCTCAAACATAGACTTTGTTTTCCTTATTTCCCTTCTTTGTTAACCATGTCCCTAGCCTACGTTACGTCCTAATAAAAGTCATTCTTGATTTTAGGGAACTATAGTCCGAAGTAGAAGCTAGTTATATGGGCTAAAAAGATGTAGTGATGCATAATTAAAAAAAAAAAAAAAGATAAATAAAGTGGGTTGACTAACATTTTATTTGACTTGAGATCGTATTATTTCTAAGCTGAGGGCATATTTATTTCATCTTGGTGAGAGCATGTGATATCACTTCTTTATTATTTTCTCTCTCAATTACCATTCATTGGAGTGACTATTTTTATTGGGATTAATTTATTTGTGAGAGTGTCACTACTTCCAGTGAGATTTTGGGGTTTGACATGTCATTCTTGAGAGTAGCTAAAACAAAGTCTACTGGGCTAATTCATGTGGATGGTTGATGTGGGTGTGATGTTGCTTTAGACTGGAGATAATGCTTATACTTTTATTTGATTGCTATCATTAATCTGATGGAATAAATACGAGTGTTTCTATTAAAAAAAAATATATATTTTGAATTTGAATTTTGTTTTCGCTTTATTTGCTAGGGACTAGCAATAAGCTGGTTGGGGGGTGTGTTGAGTGTTAGAAAATGCATATTTATAAAGGAGAAAACCGTCATTTTACATTTTAAGTCTTACTAACAACCGTTACTTTTATATATTTAACCTTCTTGTGATTTAATTACATGTGTTTTATTTTAATTAAGTATTTTATGTATTTTAGGGGCATTATAGTCATTTCACAATAAAGGAGAGATCAGACGGCAAAACGGACATCACTTTTGAACTCAGGACGGTCGAAAACCTTAGGAGGAGCATAAAAGGAAAAATGGCACTATTCACATGTACGGTACTATTCACGTGTATGGTACTGTATACGTTACTGTTCACGACACTGTTCACATAAACGGATGATGACGTGGCATTGACCGATGATGTGGCATTGACTGATGAGGTGTCACGATCCTGTTGGACTAAAATTCTTATGTACTGTTGATGGTGACGTGGCAGCATATCAGTGGACGAAAAATCTCGCGTACGGTGCATGCATCACACAGGATTATTTTCAACCAAACCGCGTTACTGTTCATCCGGGTCAAACCATGTTACTGTTCATCCGCGTGGTCAAACCGTGGACTGTTGACTGATGACGTGGCGCAATCCTGAGCGTCCAAACTGTTTTTAATCCGATGGCCATGATTTACTCCATGTATCTATAAAAAGGGGGCCTCCCCCCCTAATTTGATATCTCTGAATCCATTTTTGGGATCCATTTTCTGTAATTCCCTCTCCATCTTGTATTTTCTTCGTATTTTAATAAATTCTCATTTTGCCCCTAGTTCAATTATGAGTGGCTAATTTTCTTTTAAGCTTGGGTTGAAGGTGAAGTCTCAACATGTGTCATGGGCTTAATTTGGTAAATTTATTTTCTCTTCCCCTCTAGTTTTTGTGGATGTTTTGACTTCTCGTTGACAAATAATACTAATCTTGTCTAGTACCGCCTTGGTTTCACCGGCCCTCTAGTACAAGGTTATTATTATTTGGCACGATAAGCCTTTAGCACCATATTGATTAGAGCGTGGTTCATGAGGTGTGGATTCCCCCCTCATGATTTAATTGGCATTAATAAGGAATATTTAGCCCATGATGCATGTTGATACGGATCCAGATACCCAAGTACGTCATTTCAATAGAATTCTCTTCAATTTATTCTCACCATTTCAATACCAATTTTAGAATTTATTCTCTCCATTTTAATTTAAGTTTTAGCATATTCCAATCATTTCCACCACAAATCCAATCACCCATTCACAAAATTAATTCTACACAATTAAAATCCACCTCCTCGTGGGATCGACACTCGTCACCATTAGTCTATACTACAATAGATTCGTGCGCTTGCGAGTACATTAAAATTTGCACAACAATGGTTATGGTAGAGAGAGAGAGATAAGGAGAGAGAGAATAAGATAAAATAAAATAAATAATTTTTATTTTTATTTTTAATGAGTATAATTCTAAAAAATAATAAAATAAATTAAAAAATGGAGGTTAGTGAGATGATTTGAGGGGGTTAAATATCATTATCCCTCATTGATTTCTACATTGGACTCTTTAGGCTTACTTATAAGGACATTAATTGTCTATTTTAATGGACTTATATGTAAATTGCATTGTATGTAATTTAAAAAAAAAAATCATGCGAACAGATTCTATCCCAAATTTTTTTTCTTCAAAAAACGGTTTATCAACAAAACTCGCAACATTTGATTAGTTAAAATATATTGATGATAGTATTTAAGAAACGTATGACTTTCAGGCAACAATCGTAATATATGTTTCCATTCGAACTTGTAGAATTATTGATATTATATTATCAAAATTAATCTACTACTAAACTTGCTTATCAGATCATCTTAACTGATTCACGCAACATTCAATCAATAGTTTAAGTCTTATATTTCCATAATCCATGTTCTTTTCGAAGTATTTCCTTTGACTATTCATTTATATCAAATATATAATTTAATACATTACGGAATCGGAGGGAAAATTTCCAGTTACATGTCTTAAAGAGCCAAATATTGAGTAGAACTCCAATTTTCACTTTAATAATCGAAAAAGATGAATGGCCTATTAACATTAACAAAATTGAACATATTCACAAATAAAGTGACAATGGGTGCACCAAAAAAGTTTATCTTATCACAACAAAAATACTAATAAAGTTATGATATAAAATTTATATTTTAATATGGCACATCCTTGTAGCAATCGAGAGTTGCTCAATCTTCACTTTGTTTCAATCTCACATGTCTCATCAATCATCAGATTCATTGAAAATCTAAAATTAATGCTATATTTAGTCGAGGTTGATTAACATCATCATTATTTAGATTATTTGAAAATCTAACGCAAACTGTACTTCAATAAATGGCTGTGGCTTGTATTTGGGCGTGCATTTGCACAGTGAAGAAGAAGAACACCGATGACAAGTTTTAGCGATCTACCTTAAGTAGAAGACATTCTTACGTTCCAAATGCGTACAAAAATCATAGTATTCCATCATTGCAAATTCAAGATTCATAGTTAAGCAACTGCGCAACCAGATGCGTTCCAACGACACTTGTTCATTTTTACCGCCTCCTTACTGCTCCTAAAACGGATGAAGATGTGCCTTGTACTTCCTTTCTTTTGATAATGAAAAAGAAACCTCACCTGCAGGTCAAGATAGCTACTATGAAGATAAATAGTAAAGTTGTGTTATAATTTCAGTAGTCATGATACTACTAATAGCTCGAATCAAATATCAATGCTACATATAAATCTCCATTACAACTATTTATGGACACTATTGTGACTTATAAATAATGAATAAATGTAATCATAAAAATTATATGGGTGGGGATAGTTTTTTCCCACTTTTTGTATAATGGCATCCAACATAAAAATATTCACTACACCCAATTTCTCATTACACCCATGTTCATATCTAAAAAATCAAAATTATTCTTTGCAAAACCTAAAAATATTATATATACTCCCATTTTCTTCTGCTTTATTAATTTTTACCATCTTCTAAGTGTTATTATGTGTGCCATTGGACATTGATAATTGATCAATGTAGTAAGTTATAATTTTTATGTTGGATCTTTAATCCAACATTGTTGGATTCTTAATCCAATTATAAGTTCTTATAGTGCTCCTACTTGCTCTTTCAATGTCTACTCATCTTTTTCAAAGGGATACAAATTGAAGTATTCTGCATTAGAGCTAAAATCACATTCTCCTTCTTTATAAAAAATTACATCTTGGCTAATCATAATCTTTCCATTGTTTGGATTGTATAGTTTCTATCCTTTAGAATTGTTATCATAGTCGATGAAGATGAACTTCTCACCTTTATCATCCAGGTTGGCTCTTCTCTCATATGGTATATGTACATGAGCTATGCTTCTAAAAACTATTAGATGAGAGATGCCCAACTTTACCACACCATGCTTTTTGTGTGCCTTGCCCTAAACATTTTTTGCTGGAGATCTACTAGATAGGTAGACAACACATGTAATAGCTTCTACCCAAAACTTTTTGGGCAATCTCTTACTTTTGAGCATGCTTCTTACCATGTTGAGGATGGTTATATTCTTCCTTTCTACTATACCATTTTTTTTTTTTTTTGGATTGTAGAACAGTCAAAGGACATCGAATTCCATTTGCTTCACAAAACTCTTGGAATTCTTTAGAAGTGAATTCTAATCTTTAATTAGATCTCATGGCTTTAATATGGTGTCCGCTTTCTTTCATTATTACAACTTTGAACTTCTTGAAAGCTTCAAAAGCTCCTGACTTCTGCATCAAAAAGTACACCTAAGTGTTTCTTAAAAAATCATCTATGAATAGAAGGAAGTGATTACTTTTACTAAGGAAGCTTGTCTTGATTGGTCCATATACATTAATATGAATAAGCTCAAGTAGTCAAGTTGCTTATGAGCTTTTGAGTTTGACTCCTTTGAAAAGCTCTTCCTAAACCACTTGCCAAGTAAACATCCTTCAAAAAGTTTATTAAGATGATTAATTAAAGGTACGTCTTTTATCATGTTCTTCTTTAATAGTAATTCTAGTTCTCCAAAGTTGAGATGTCTATATCAAAGAAGCTAAATCCAGGTTAGATCTTTATAACAAGCTTTGAGACACTTTGCAACATCAT
The DNA here is from genome assembly GCF_000493195.1 of Citrus x clementina. Classification (NCBI taxonomy): domain Eukaryota; kingdom Viridiplantae; phylum Streptophyta; class Magnoliopsida; order Sapindales; family Rutaceae; genus Citrus; species Citrus x clementina. The sequence goes on along the minus strand of NW_006262139.1, from coordinate 14,005,372 downwards.
TTTGGATATTTAAAGGAATCATTTTATTCTTCGATACTTTGACCTTTGTATTTAAGTTTCTTTTCTCGTCTTTTAGAAAAAAACTATAATCTTTTAAGTGAATACCATAGTCTTTTTCTAAGAGAAACTAAGGATGTTGCTTTTTATATTAGGCATATAGTAAACATTTGAAATTAATTGGTAGTTATCATCTTTTACACGAAGAAGAATGTTACATATGCCCTTCGCTGGTACTTTTGAATCATCTCCAAAAACAACATTGCCATTCACAACTTTATTTAACTCAACGAATATGCTTCCATTTCCGCTCATGTGATTGCCAGTACCTCTGTCTAGAGGCCATGTGTTTTCTTGTCCTCTACTAGTGTCATCACATGTTAATAAAAGTGTATCATCTTCACCATTCTTCTTTTTAATATAATTCACTATCTCATCAATTAGTACAATCATACTATACTTGAGATTTATCGTACCTTGATCTTGGATTGTCTCTATGTTGTCCTCTGGTTGAGCTTTCTCTTTTTCTATAATTGCAATTGTTGTTATTGAAATTCCAATCTCATCTATGATCATGACCTATTCTTCGTTCTCGATCTCTATCTCGAACATATTGTCTTCTGTCATTGTCAGAGCTTTTTTATTTTTTCTTTAGATTAACATCCATCTTGAGGAGTTTTTTTTTTTATCTCATACTCCTTTTTTTTTTTGTTTTTCTTCATAGGCTTGCAACCTTCCGTGGAGTTACTTTATCGTCACATCCTCTAAATTTTTTGTTTCCTCATTTGTCATGATATTATGGTCAAACTTCGAATCCATCGAAGGGAGTATCTTTTAATGATCCTTACTTTATTTATCACTTCACTATTTCTTTTTTATTTATTACTAATAGTCAAAACTCGAGTAAAATAATCTGAAATAGATTCAGATGCCTTCATATTTAAGGATTCAAATTCTCCTCTTAATGCTCGATGACGAATCTTTTTAACCTATTATACTGCTTTGTAAGTGGTCTTTACCTTCTCCAATGCCTCCTTTGAGGAGGTTGCGCCAACCTTTTTTTCAAAAGCATCTCATCTAATGATTGAAAGATGAGATATCACCTTTAAATCTTTCAAATTCACTTTTTTTTTATTGCAGTTAAAGTTGTTTCATTTTCCGGCATACTAAAGCCTTTTTCCACGACTATCCATACATAATGTGCACCCAACAAAGCTTTCATTTTGATACTCTAGTTGTCAAGCTTACTTTCCTTTAATTATAGAACTTGAAATGACATTATAACACTATTTACCATAATTTACAATTTGATTAAGAATTTGGAGATTCTAAATGTACGGATGAATCTGAAACATCAAAAAATCTTAGGAGAGACTTGGACAAAAAATTGAACTTTTTTTGTTAAAGTCAATAGTCAAACTTTGTCTTAGTTAACAGTCAATGGCTCGACAACACGGTTAACTGGATGTGGCTCAGCGGCTAGTCAAACTAACTTTGGCTTGATCAACAGAAATTGGCTTGGCTTGCTTAACTCAGCTCTGGCTTGCTCAACTCGGTGAGTTGACTCAAATTAACTGCAAAAGCTTCTGACAGCAATTAACGGCACATTTGGACTCCGATCAGGCTGATTTTTACAGCGTCATGGTCCTCTTGTCAAGCTCTTTGATTTGATATGCTACTTTGTTATATGGAGCACCAATTACTAACTCTGATACTATTTTGTTGGTAAATTTTAGAAAATCAAATACTTAAAAATAAACAATCTTCTATTTTTTCAAGAGCACTCCTCAATTACTGCCACTCTTATTTTTTCATTCTTTGTAACTTAAAGATTTTGTTAATTTTCTTGATGGTTAAACTAAATGCATGAGGGGGTATTATACATATTACAAATTTATCACAACTATTCATTTACTCAATTGCCACACAATCCTCATCATTCATCAAAACTTACCACTCAACTACTTCAACAACCACACTAACTTTACCTACTCTGCCACAAGAAGCTTCTATGAATTAGAAGTTTTGATTTCTTCAAGTTGAATCAAGTTTATGATCCAACATAAATTAGTAGTAATTTTTTATTAAATGTTTAAATTATTTTTAAAAAAAATGCTAAAACAATGATGCCATTCAAATTAGATGACACCGGTTTTATAAAACCTAAAAGGTATCAACATCAAAATTTTCTAACTATTGAAGAAATCAACAAATCCCTATCTCTTTCAAATGAATCCCTCTTTATAACGCTATATGGAACCCTAACCATGAGCCTCACGTCCACTGCCAATGAAGTCGAGAAGGTTCATTGTAAATCAAAATCACCATCTCACTCATTCAAACATACACTTTGTCGTTTCACTTCTGAAACCCTCATTGTTGCTCTTACTTAAGCCTTCATTTAACTGAGTCGTAGTCTTAGAACAAAGGTTACAAACAAAAACCCTAAACTCGAAAATGAAACTTTCCACTAGAGCCTAATTCCTACTACCTCACTAGCTACCAAGTGTATTAATCAAACTTCCAAGAGCCACAGGTCATTCCTCAATAATCTTTGTCACTGAAAAAAGACCAAAGCCCATTGTACGAAACAAAAAGGTCACGACAATTGCTGCCACTGATTGATGTTGATTTTGCCAGATTTGTGACATGTTGTCGCCTGAGTTCTATCCCTCATAACACCCTTTTTGAAACTTGACCAGTAACCGTTGCCAAAAATAGCCAAATCGCACCGATCAACCATTAAAGTTTCACAAATGTCGAAGCTCGATTCGTCATCGTGGCCATGTGACGAACCACAAAACCATTACTATTGGATTCAGCGCGGCTTGAAGCTTCTGCCCCGACATTCCCAGTCATTGTCACACAAATTCCGATCATCGTTGGTCTGCGAGGGCATTTTAATAAATTTGGACTTCGAGTGTAAATTCGACCTTCATCATTTTTTAATATTTCTTAATACTTAGTTTGATGGATATATTTCAATAGATTATCATTAATAATGTGCATTTGAATTTCAATTCAGTATAATTTCTTTGTGTTGAAATTTAAAGGATATACAAATCTTAATTAAGTGCATATTCTATTGGGATTTTTCAGCAATTAAAATTTGTTTTTCCTTCTTCTAAGGAGTTTGTGTCCAATTACATATTGAAACACAATTCAATTTGTATCTTAGCATTTGAAAGCACTTAATGAATGCTATTGTTATATAGCTGACATTTTCACTTTTGTTACTGTTATTACATGGGAAAACTTGGTACCTTGTTTTACTAATTTGTTGGATAATAGTTGTTGCATATTCGACATGATAAAGGCTTACAAATAGGGAGTACAACAATATTTGCTAGATTTCTAGTATAATACGATCATACACTAATTATGCGAATTTACAATTTTCTTGTTTTTGTTGTATCTAAGCGGCAGCAAAAAATATTCACACAGTAATTGGTGTTTTGTGCTCTATAGAGCTCATTTTTTATTTTTTTTTATCATGGAATTTCTAGGAGTTTATGTGAATATGTATGTGATTTGAAAGTAAAGTGACTTATTATTTGTCTTGTTTTGATTGAAATTTAAGGTAAAATTATTTGGTTGTAATTCTTTTTAATCTAATTAAAAGTGACGAGTTAAGTACCTATGAAATCTGTTGATGCGAGGAGTGGCTTTTAGCTATAATCAGGTGTAGGTTTCGGTTGTTTGGAAATACAAGATATTGAAAGTGCAAAAACCTTATCTGAATTTTTCTTGTGAATTTTTTTAATATTTGTTTTCTCTATATTGAAGAGATGAGACATCATATGTGCTTAGGTGAAATAGCTTATCACTTTAGCACTATATAATGAAAACTACTTTTAAAAGTTGAATAGAGGTAAAGGTTAATCACAAAATAGCTTAGCCTTTTGCTTGATTAATAAGTTGCTAGGCTTATATTTGTTACTGGTTTCAAAATTTGTATACTTTTTGCTTAATTTGGTTTGGAAAGATGTTGTTGTGTTAATGAGTTGTTTACTTATTAGATTGATTGAGTTTCACGAAGTTTGAGTTTATATTTCATGAATATTTTACTTTTTGTTAACTGTTTTATGCACTTTTATCGAGGACTTAGTAATGATTGAGTTATATGAGTTGTAATTGTTGAAGTTGTGATATGATTGAGTTGCAAGAGTTAAGTACCTACCATTTTTTTTTTTTTACAAGTGTTGGTAATCATTTTTTTGAGTTTTTGGGTTCACTGAGTTGCTGGACATGATTTGCTTGTGTTGATTGAGTTGCAGGACATGATTCTAGGTGTTCATGTTGTTGACTAGCTAGATAGATTCGAAGAACTATAGTAGTTGCTACTTTTTTATATTTTTGGATTGATTGCTCGGTTAAGTAGTTATGACCAATGATCATAACTATATTTTTTTAATTGATACATTGTATGATGAGATGAATGTATCATGATATTACTTGGATCTTGATGATAATTGTCTATACTTGTTAGCCAATTGTAGTTCTTTTTATCATATTATATATATTAGCTACATATAATATAATATAATATAATATTTATTCCCACCAAAATTAAGAAGAATAATAATAAATTGATGACGGGTATTACCCGTCATCTAATAGGGTGCATGACAGTAAAAAAGCATCATTATTTAACTTTTTTCTAGTAATGTTGTGGAATTGAGATGTCAGGGAAATCATGAGAATTTTCTTCATGACTAGAGGAGGCATCACTGTGGTATTATTTGATGATTCACTCGCTATGGATTTGTTTTGATTATCTGTTAAGACTCTCAGTTTCATTGGATTGCTGATCAAGGAGCTTGTTATCATTCTGCTCGTGAGACAATTAACGATTCACTGGTTCGTCGTTCATTGCAAGGATCAGGAAGTTCAGTATGGCTTTCTGGCATAGAAAAAATATTCTAACTTGGTGGATCAATTTCAGCGAAGTTCAATTCTTTGGCAGCTATCCAGTCATCACAGGTAGGAAAAGTTGTTAGAACACTTTGTTCCTGCAATGTTGTTGATGAGGTAGCTGTATTAGAAAAGGGAAAGGTGTTCTCACCAAACACAGCATGCCCAGAAATACAAATTCTATTAGTTTTAGGATTCAAGCATCTATAACCCTTGTGTGAGGAACTATAAACAATGAAGACATAAGTATATGTCTTCATGTCAAACTTGTTTTTGTTATTGTCTCTTAGATAAGGGAAACATTTACATCCTAAGACTTTTAATCCTCTATAATTTGGCATTCTATTAAAAAGCTTTTGATAAAGACTGTTCATCCCAAGTGTCAGTACTAGAAAAAAAAAAGCTCTTTATGACGGGTATTACCCGTCATCTTCGGCATGGCATGACGGTTGAGCAACCGTCATTGATTCCGGTGTCAAGAAAAAATCATGACAGTTTTTATATGTCATGGAAAGAATGACGTATTATCCATCACGATTCTGTCATCGTTGGTTTGATGAAAAATTTTCACGCATGACTAATGTCTGTCAATAACATTTCCCATTCATTACTATTCTCTGTCACGTAACCATGACATATTTAATTAAAATAATCAAATTTCTTATACATTTAATTAAATATTAATTCCTAAATTTTGGTGGTAAATGAAATATATTTTAAATGTTTTGTGAGAATTTATGAAATTGGCGCCAAATTTATAATTTTTTTTTGCGGGAAACAATGAAATTAGCGGCAATTTTTTTGTATTATATTTTGGCAGGAATTAATGAAATTGGCGCCATTTTTTTTGGTAGAAATTAAAATATATCCTTTAAATTATTATATAAATAAAAAAAAACGTCACACACACACGCGCGCGCGCGCGCACATATATATATATATATATATATAATTCATATACAATAATTCTCAAATCCATATCAACAAATTTCATAAATTATAATCTTGTTATGAAATAAAATAGCTACAATAACTATAGTTACATAAATACTTTAGCAGTTATTAATTTGTTTCCTAAAATAACGACTACAGTTTCTTAAATGAACAATCTTGAATCAGAGTTTATAAGCCACCAACAACACAACTAAAACCAACAACACTGTTTGATGAAACCATCCCAATAAACTAGCAATAATTAGCTGAATGAAGCACCAAACTGCCATCTCAATAAACCCTGCTTGAATTAACATCAGCACGTCAAGAAAAATCTTGAATTAACATGAAGAACAAAACCAACTACCATTAAATGCCACACAGTCTCATACTTCCATCAAATGCAAGTAACATATTTAATAAAACCAAATGCAAGTGATCAGTTGCTGGAAAACATGAAATAAACTAAACGTAGTTTGATACTGACATTACAATGAAAATTCCAAATAGGCAGGTTTCCATCCGAGAAGCATCAAAACCACACCAATGTAATCCAACATAATTACAAGCTCAACCCAAAACTATACATTATATTTACATATCAAAACTGGCTCTCTAACCAGGCTAATACAGCCAAGTAAATGAACATGAGAATGCAAAACAGGCTATAACATGTAGTTAATTAAAATGATAGGAAAAAGTATATTGTATTACCTGTACAATTTTGAATTCAGGGTGCACTCTTTTTTTACCGCTCGTTGCTGCGAATATGTTGATCCCACTAGGAGTTTAAAACTTATTGTATTTTTTTTTTGAAAAGGAATACTAACTTTCATTCAAACAAAAGAGTTGAATGCATTCATAATTTCGATTGGGTAAGAATCCAACCAAACAACAGCTTCTAAGTGATCAAAAGCTAAACTAGCCAATGAGTGGGCAATCGCGTTACAAGATCTTGGTGTATAATGTCACTTAACATTGTGGAGATCCTTAAACTTGTTTTGAATCTCTGAAGTAACCCAGTAAATCTCATTTTTGCTGCCCTTTCTGTTGTTAATTAAATCAGCCACCATTTGCGAATCAGTTTCGATAATTAAAGAGGTTAAACCCGCATCCACAGCTACTTGCAAACCCCACCTTACTGCTTCAGCTTCTGCATACGAAACATTCCCATGAAACCTTGTAGTCTTGACTGCAGCAGCTATGATATTCCCCGTTGCATCTCTGATCACGGCTCCCAACCCTGATAAATTTTTCTCCTTCCTTATGGCTGCATCAACATTCACCTTGAACCAGCTTTGTGGCGGAGGAAGCCAAGCTTTGGCTGTTTTCTTCTCTTTGTCAGCTCCACAAATCAGTCCTGAAGGCTTTACTCTCTGATAAGCTTCTAACAATGCTTCTGCAGTTGCTACTGACATTTGATAACCAGGCTTCTTTGCTTCAAATATAAGTTTATTTCTTGCTGTCCAAATTGTCCAGCAAGTGACAGCCAGCAGCTCGAAATCTGTTTTGCTCATCTTCTTTGCTAATTCTTGGAAAACCGTAAGCATATCTGGGCCTACCATATCCTTAAAACTTTCTGCAAATTTGGTGTGCTCCCAGGTTTTCTGAGCTGCCTTACATTCTACCAAAGCATGAAAAATGTTCTCAGACCTGTTACCACAAATTTGACAGAAAGGCTCATACATCACCTTTTTCCTCCATAAGTTCACTGCAGTTGGAAGCAAATTTCGAATAGCTCTCCATAGAAAGATCTTGATTTTTTCTGGGATGTTGAGAGTCCAAATGACTTTCCACTGATTGTTGTTGTTCACTGAACTGCTTGGTGTGTCCGGAACCTTCATCTTGAGGGCTATTTGGTATCCACTTTTGACAGAGTATTCTCCCTTCCTGTCATAATGCCATATTACTTGGTCTCTGCTGTGATTTCTGGGCAGGGGGATATTCATGATTGCATCTGTATCTTCCTGCACAAATTGGTCAAAAAGCAAAGCTTCTTTTCATCGGTTATCATTTGTTATTAGCTCAGAGACTGTAGTATCACTTGGAAGTGTTTTCACTGAGATTGGTTTAAAAGTAAGAGGTCGGGGAATCCAATTGTCTTTGTAGACCAGCACCTGATCACCCCCACCAATCCTCCATCTGTAGCCTTTGAGGATAACTTCTCTACCCCATAAAATACTCCTCCAGATATAGGAAGGTTTTGAGCCTACGGTTGCTTTCAAAAAATTTCCATGCTTGAAGTATTTGGCTTGTAAAACTTTAGCCACCAGTGAATTAGAATTTTGAATAATCCGCCACCCTTGCTTCGCTACCAATGCTTGATTAAAGCTGGATAAGTCCCTGAATCCCAAGCCACCACGACTTTTTGCTTGACTTAACTTATGCCAGCTAGCCCAATGTATGGCTCGCTTGTCCTCTTTACTTCCCCACCAGTACCTAGCAATTACTTTCTGGATGTCATTACATGTGCCCACTGGTAATTTGAACACACTCATGGCATAGGCTGGCACCGCTTGCGCTACTGCTTTGATGAGCACTTCTTTACCTCCACTTGAAAAACATTTATGCTCCCAACTTGATATTTTGCTCAGGATCTTGAGCTTTATCTCATTGAAGAAGGATTTCTTTTTTCGCCTAATCATAGAAGGCAGCCCCAAGTACCTCTCATGCTTCGAAACCACCTTGAGCTTGAATAAATTCTTTATGGTCGAAATTTGATCTGCTTTCACATTGTGGCTGAAAAAAATTGATGACTTGTCGAAATTGAAAATTTGCCCGGATGCCGTAGCATAGCAATCAAAAATTCCTTTGAGATGCACACAATCCTCCTTCGAGGCTCTTGCAAAAATTAGACTATCATCGGCGAATAACAGATGAGAAATGGTGATATTGTTGCCGAATTTCAGCCCATGTATCAGCCTCTGACTTTCAGCTTGCATCAGGAGATTTGAAAAAACCTCTGCACACAAAATGAACAAATATGGAGAAAGAGGACATCCTTGTCTTAACCCTCTTTGAGACTGAATCAAACCCTTCGGCACTCCATTAATGAGGACTGAGAAGGATGTTGTGGTTATGCAGCCCATTATCAGCTCTACCCACTTATTAGAAAAACCTAGCTTCAGCATTGCTTTTTCTAAAAAATGCCACTCCACCCGATCATAGGCTTTGCTTATATCAAGCTTTAAAGCCACTAACCCATTCTTTTTCCCCTTACTATGTCTGATTTTACGCAAGCATTCATACCCAATAATGATATTGTCAGTGATTAATCTATTGGGAATAAAAGCACTTTGTGCTAGGGAAATAACATGCTGAAGAATATATTTCAACCGATTAGCTATGGCTTTTGTAATGATCCTATAAATGACATTGCATAGACTAATGGGTCTGAAATCAGCAACTTTCCTAGGCTTTCCGATTTTTGGAATTAAAGCAATGTAGGTGTGATTTAAAGGAGCAATGGTACCTTTCTCGTTAAGGATGTGCAGACAGGTACTAACGACTCCCGTTTTAACTGACTGCCAATGCCTTTGGAAAAAAACAGCATGTAATCCGTCCGGACCCGAAGCTTTGGTTGGGCACATCTGAGCTAAAGCCTCTGTTACTTCCTCCTCGGTAAAAGGTTGATCAAGCTCCTCATTCATTGCATTATTGACTTTTGGATTTAACCCTTTTAAAACAGCTTCTAATTGATCTTGAGTTGGATTCGAGGTAGAAAATAAATTTGCGAAGTATCCGCAGATTTGTTTTTCCACTTCTTCATCGTCTTCAGTCCAATTCCCTTGATCATTTTCAATGCCCCATATCTTGTTCTTTCGTTTCCTAGATGATGCTTTCGAATGAAAAAACTTGGTATTTTTATCTCCTTGCTTAAGCCAATCTGCTCTCGAGCGGTGCTTCCAATAAATTTCTTTCTCAGCCAAGAATCTGTGAATTTGCCTTTCAGTCATTTTGATTTCATCCCCACTGTCTTCCTACTTCTGATCCTCCGTTAGCTTTCCAAGCTTATCAATCAGCCTTTGAAGCTTCTTTTCCCTACCACCAAATTCTTCTCTGCTCCAATTTTTTAGCTGAGCTAAAGAGTCTCTTGCTGTTTTGGCAAACGTTTGCACCACCGAATCCCCCAACCAGCTGCCTTTACAAGACCATTCCGCTTTGATAATTTCCTTGCATGCTTCGTAAGAACTCCACATATCTTCGTAATAGGCTCTTGAAAAATTTTCCCTCTTATAGTTCACCTTATTACTTCTTTCCTGAACTTCCATTAAGATGGGATTATGGTCGGAGCTCCAGCTTACAAGGTTTGTTGCCATTGCATCGTGGAAGTGATCTGTCCAGTCTTTACTACAAAAAAATCTATCTAATTTCTCCTTAATGAAACCTGATCCGAATCTCCTATTGGACCAAGTGTAAGAACATCCATTACTTCCCATATCAATTAGCTTACTGTCCTAGATAGCCTTTCGAAATTCGCTGACAGCATTTGAGTCTCTGTCATTGCCTCCATTCTTTTCATGCAAGTGAAGGATTTCATTAAAGTCACCAAAGCAAAGCCAAGTAGTGGAAGATAAGCCTGCGAGCCTTCTAAGTAAAGTCCAAGTATGCCTTTTTTTATCCGCCTCCGGATGTCCGTAAATTCCCGTACACCTCACCCATTTCCCTCGTTCGGTTTGCACTTCAGCATCTATATGGTGGCTGCTGAAAGATGTAATGTTGACTGAGATTTCTGAGTTCCACATCATGGCTATTCCTCCGCTTCTCCCTTTACTGCTAACTGCAAAACATCCATCAAACTTCAGTAATTTGCCAATTTTTCTCATTTGCACAGACATCAATTTGGTTTCACACAAGAAAACAACTTGAGGTTTGTGCATTTGGAGAATGGTTTTGAGTGCTAAGAACGTCCGGTCATTCCCCATTCCCCGGACATTCCAGCTGAGGATCCTCATGGTTCTCGGCGGGGCTGGTCACCAGCCTCCACCGATAAGTTCTTTGTTAAAGCTGTAGCATCTTGCTTTTCTGGGTTTGTATTTTCCCAGCTCAATTTGATCTTTGCCGAAGGAGAGCTGCAGTGCAAGTGTATGGTTGTTGCTGCCCTTGGGCTATTTAATCTTTTCTTCTTACGATCTGGGCTTCTCCATGAAATTGTTTCTCCTTTCCGTTTAGTAGCTCCCAATCCCTTTTGTGCCTTACTGCTGCTGCTTATTTCCCTAGCCTGTAGTTTCCACTTCTTGCGTTTGGGCTTACTTTGGCTCGCTACTGGCCCATTCTCCACTTCCTCTTCCGCACTTGCTTGGCAAGTGTTGTTTTCTTTAAATGAGTTTTCAGCTTCTTTTTCCCGCTCTTTTTCTTTTCCTTATTTTGTGATTAATTTCCCGCTTTGCTCTGTTGTGTCAGCTTCTGCAACTTCTACAGCTGGTAGCTTGAGCTGTCTCCTCGAATTTCCAGCTTTTTGCATTAAATGTTCTCCATCTACTTTGCCATTCTTTCCATGGACCATTGGGTCTAAAGGTTCACCTGATTTGAGAGGACTGGATTCAGATCCATATTCAGTTTCCGGGTCCCGTTGACTGTTTTGCATTTTCTATTGACTTTGGTTATCCGAAGCACCATCTCCTTTCTTGAATTGATTCTGTTCTTGCTGCCATTTATCTCGGCGGTTCTGCTTTAGTCTTCCAAATCGTATTGTAGCTTTCATCCAGTAGCCGTAAGGGAGGTCTTCCTTGGGTTGCCCTTTATACTCTATGCACTCCTTATGTTGATGCCCTATAAGCCCACAACAAAAACAAAAATCAGGTAGTCTTTCATATAGAATTGGAATTGGGATGCTGCCTTCATCTTCTGTTTCCACTTCCAGAAATTTTCGAAGGGGTTTAGTGATATCCACCGAGATTCGGAGTCTTGCAATCTCCCCAATACAGTTCCCCTCTTCATCTGTGTCTATCTCTTCCACTAAACCAATGTACTCTCCCAACTCTTGGACCATATCTCTGTGCATCCATGTAATCGGCATATTACGAAGATGAACCCAAAAAAGTGTGTGAGTGAATGACTGGTTTGCTATGTCTCCAATGCCTTTTGGTTCCGTTAACACCATTAGCGCCCCATCAAAATGCCAGGGCCCTCCTCCCATGACTTTCTTTTTATCAGCCTCCACAGCAAACTTAAACATAAATATGTTACTGCCCAAGCTCTCTATTCTCACTTCTTTATTTGTTCTCCATATCTGTAGCATAGCAGATCTGAGACCTTCTAGATTCACTCCTCTTTGGTGCATAATCTTGCCCACCAGACAGCATGCTGCTATTTGCTCCCCCCTAGCACTCTTTCTACCCATGAATGATATCTTATTCGGCTGCTCTCCTTTGATTGAAATAGCTTTGCATTTACAAATTAACTCCTCTGTATCCATACCTTGCTAGTTCTCAACTACTTCAATAAAGAACTTCTAAAAGTTTTCCTGCAACAATCCCCGTGTTTAATGAACTCCGCCTGTTTTATGACTTTCACTGCCAACCTCAGAAGGTTGGGGACAATACTATGAGAACTAAACTAGCCGCCACTATCAAAGAGTGGCTATATGAGCCATAAAGACTCTTTGTTTCTCTCCTTCAAGGTTTTCTCACGAAGAGGAGAGCACCTGTTAAGAGAGACTGAAAACTGTTTAAAACTTATTGTTAGAACTACTAAAATGTTTATAATGGATGTAACATTCTATGATGATTTAACTTTGATATACCTACTTTATTACCAACTCTTTAATGTCTTCCGCTGGACTATTTCCTTCCAGATCCATGAAATATCCAGTCTTTGTAGCCACATCAATCACAACAAGAATCCAATGAGCGCTATAATTAAGCGACAACTTGTAAGTAAGAAGAAATGAAAATTAACAACCTGCTTACTAATGAAAATGAATATAAATGAAAATGAATGTACCCAAGATTGTAAGGAATGAATATGAATTGAGAGGGGCGAGCTTTGGCCAAACGATTAGCAATTGCTTGTGTCCTTGTTATGCGCGTTTTAAGCGCATTTTCAACTCTGCTAGGGCTAACGTGACCAGGATTCATGAAGCCAAATGGCTTGCCCATTTTATCAGTTGGAATCTTGTCATATAAGCAAATGATATTCACACAAAAAACAAGAACTAAATATTTATATAATCTTTTAATAGATTTTGATAATTAAAAAAGGAAAAAGAAATAACTTATGCCATATAGATATGCATGTGATTAATGCCTAATGGTAGACAATGCATAACAATCATCCCTCCCAATATTAGCCAGACATTCACTTTCAAATACCTCATTATCAAGTGGATGAGGAGGTAATTTCCACTAGTAGGCAACTTCATATTACATAAGCCTAAAAAGAATTTAAATCTTGGATTCACTGTGGCGTTCTGTAGGTGTTGAGCAGTTGCTTGCCTTGTCTTTCTTCTTCGAACTACAGGGCTAGCATCACTACAATCTTCAAGTTTAGTCTTCCGAACCAGTACTTTATCAGGTTTGTCCATTGCTTTTTTTTCCATTGCTGTCTGTGGACTTTTCTTTTTGGGGCTGGCTTGTCTCTTGTTTGGAGTTTCAATGAGATTGTCTAAATCTCCTAGCTCATTTGCTGTTTTGGGTGTTTTTTTATTGGGGCTGCCCTTTCTTTTCTTTGGAGTCTTGGGGAATTTGCCAAAGTCTTCCAATATCTTCATTGCTGTTTTCTGCTTTTTATTATTGGGGCTGTCGTTTTTCCTTTTTAGATCCCCACCATTCTTTCTTGAAGATGTTGCTATTGATTTGAAGTTATGTTTTGAAACCTATATGGCCATTTCTATGATTAAAAAACAAGAAATTTAGGGTAATTATCCTTTATCATTATATAGAACAAAATAGTTTGTGCAGTACCTCTTGTTCATCAACTGCATTGGCTTTAGCATTCATCTCGAGATCTCCATCGTGCCTGTAATCACTCTTCATTAGTGTATTAGAGCTGCCGATGTCAGAGTGCCTAGATTTCCTTCTAATTTTCTTCCACAACTCCTCAATAGCTGCATCGTACTTTGCCAACCAATCTTCCAACTTCGATTTATCCTTTTCCATCGGATCATAATTACGTGGAGTGTCAAAATATTGAGATGGGATTACAAACTTGCCAGTCCCTTGCATATGGCCATTTTTTGGGGCTTTCCCCAAAGCTTTTGCAAGCAAATCATTTTTTCCATCTGAACTTGAAGATACTTTTTTTGCATTCCATCCAGCCTTCATCTAGGTATTATCCAATAACACATTTTATCAAATTTTGATATAAAAACATAATTGTTGCTGTAACATACATACAAACCAGCACTTACAAGGCTATCAACGATAACTTGAACATCAGGATGATATCCCCCATTTTTTTTTCTCCTACCTCTGATCCAAGCTACACTCATGTCTATCTGATCCTCACTAAGACCAGTTTCAGCACTCTAAAAAATTAAAGTTGGGTAGTAAATTTAAGAATGCAACCAAACATATATATTTAAGAACCTACTGTAACTTTCAAATGCAAGCAACCAGAATATAAACATACTTACAATTTCTTCCAACTGTCCAGCATATCCTCTTCGACTCAAGCAATGGTTATCCATTTCATCCAGTTCACTGACATTAATCACCGTCGCACATATAGAATTAAAGAAAAAGCATAATCTAATTATTGCAACTCGTACATGGTCAGGTAATATTGTCCGTAATGCAACAGCAATAAGCTGTTGCATAAACACATGACAATCATGTGATTTAAGACCCTGCAGCTTGCATTCCTTTAAAGATACCAAATTTTTCATATTAGAAGAATATCCATCAGGCACCTTAATGCTTCTCAAACATTCACAAAACCTTTTCTTCTCCTCTCTAGTTAAGGTAAAAGAAGCTGGAAGAAGCTTAATATGGTTCTTGTTTGAGAAATCAGGTGCCAATTTATCTCTAATTTTCAATGGTCCAAGACCCATTCTTGATTTAAGGCCATCCTTTGTTTTTTCCGGAATATTCAACAATGTGTCATAGATGCTTTCGCACACATTGTTTTCAATATGAATAACATCTAATTGATGTTAAACAAGCAAGTATATCCAGTACTCTAATTCAAAGAATATTGACTTTTTCTTCCAACAGTTGCTCGTATTACTATCATCAACACTTTTTCGCTTCTTGCTTGTTCTTTTTCCCCATTTGTTATTGATATCTTTAACTTGTTCCCACACATCGTAGCCTATCAATAGTTTTGGTGGGTCTCGTTCTTCCACCTCATTGTTGAAGGCCTTTCTTTGAAATCGAAATTCATGGTTTTTAAGAAGAAAACGCTTATGGCCCATATAAGCATTTTTCTTACAATGTGACAATCTACAGGGAGTTATATCTTCCCCACAAGCTGGACAAGCATAATACCCTTTTGTCATACATCCAGACAAAATTCTATAAGTTGGAAAGTCATTGATCGTCTATAGTAAGATAGCTGGCAAGTTAAAGAATTCTTTTCTATAGGCATCATATGCCTCAACACCAACAGCCCATAAAGACTGCAAGTCCTCAATTAATGGTGCTAGGAACACATCAATGTCATTCCCTGGTTGTTGTGGTCCGGAAATCAATAATGACAACATCATGAATTTCCTTTTCATACACAACCATAGAGGAAGATTATAAGTTATAAGGACAATTGGCCAGCAACTGTATGTACTGCTTAGGGAGCTATGTGGATTGATTCCGTCAGTTGAAAGGGCAAGACAGAGATTTCTAGATTCAGATGCAAAGGAAGGCCATTTATCATCCACTAACTTCCAAGCTGGTGAGTCAGCTGGATGACGAAGCTTGCCATCAACTTCGCTTTCATTTGCATGCCAAGTTAAGTCCTTGGCAGTTTGTGGTGATTGTAACAACTGCTTAAATCTAGGGATGAGTGGGAAATACTATAAAACTTTTGCAGGAATCCCTTTCCTATATTTTTCCTTAGAACCATCTTTTTTTCTGCCACTATGATACTCTACAAGTAGGACATTCAGAAAGGTTCACACAATCGTTTGGGCAAGCATGTATTTTTTTATACTGCAAGCCCAAGGCAGACATAGCTTTTTTTGCCTCATATATACACCTAGGTAGTGTATTGTTCTCTGGTAACATGTCAACAAGGAGACTCAATAAATCTGAAAAAGTTAGTATTAGACCAACCATATTTTCCCTTCAAGTTGTATAGCTTAACCAATGCACCTAACCTAGTATATTTTTGCAAACTGGGGTACAAAGGTTTCTCGGCGTCTTCTAATAAGGATTTAAAGGCCTTAGGATCATCATCAAAATGCTTGTAAGCATCATTAATCATGTTTACAGCCTCACCCTGATTAAGGTACATGTTTTGTGGGTCAACTTGGTCAACTGCGTCAATTTTTGGCATACAAGGTTCAGTTTCTCCATGCCAAGTCCAAATAGTATAACTGTCTTAGAAGGATAAAATGCTAGGTTTTTACATTTGATGCAAGGACACCTTATAAAATCACCATTATCAAAATTTTCAATTGCAAAATCCATGAACATATCCATACCAACAATATATTCTGCAGACAATCTATGACATGTTATCCAAGACTTTTCCATTTTATAAACCAAAAACAGTTCCTGATACAAAAGTAAAAATGTAATAAAATATTAGAAAAAAAAATGACAGAATACATGCAAAGTCTTATCCTTTTTTAAAGTTCTAGGACAAATACTATAAAAGCAATAGCCAATAATTTATCAATAACTTGAATTAAAATAAAGAAAATGCCTATCAACACCCATTATTATCATAGAATAAAATGCCAGTATAAAATTTTTATCATAGAATAAAATGCCAGTATAAAATTTTTATTTATATCAGTATAACAAAACCAAATATGCTACTAATCATGTTATGTATTTAATTACATATGACCAATAGGAGTTTAATTTTGGCTACTGATCATGTATATCTTTAATTGCATATGATCAAATTTAATATTTTAATAAAAAAACAAAATAGACTTTACTTTCATTAGTTTAATGAAATAGGCAATGTCATGCGAGGAAAATGGAATAAAAAATAGATCTATAGTACTCAAGTAACCAAAAGGTAGCATTATCTAGGGCCAGAAAAGCAGTTATATATCTATTTACCTGTTTGATTATCCAGCTTAAATGCCTTTCTTTTATCAAGTATTTTACAGCCACATGTCTCTATGTGCTTTGGCTCTTCTGGTGCTGTAGCACCTCTAGAGGTTTGTGCCCCTTTGCGTTTGCTGGATACCTTGGGAGCTGTGGCAGGAGATTTGGTTGGAGCTTGTTATGTTGCAGCTGGAGCAAGTTTTGTTGCAGCAGGTTCCTCAGTAGTGATACTGGCAATGAGGTCTCTCATATTGCTTCTTGCTTCTTCTGTTATAGTAACTTTACTAATAGCTTGCTTTATAATTGCATTTACATCCTCTTCCTAATCTGATTCTAACTCCTCGTCTTCTGAAATTTTATCTTTTTCTTTACTTGAAGGAGTCTCATTTGAGAGTTCTGCCTCTCTTTCTTCCTCGTCTGTATCTCCTTCTTCTTCCTCTTTCCTTTCTGAGTTTTCTATTTCTGCTTCAGCATCCTCTGTTTCTTTTTGCTCTGGTTGGTAATCTTTCTCAAACTCTCATTCCCTCTCATTTCCTACTGCAGCATCTTTACCCTTGTCTGCTAAGCTTCTTCCTCAACTTCTTTAAATTTAAATTGTTGCAACAGTGAATCTGGAAAATCTGCATTCTTACTCTTCATGTACATAACAAATTGGTGCTTTTGGGCTTCTAAATGCTTAAGTAAGTCCAGAACCTTTGATTTTCTTCTATCTAGGCTTGGACATATGCTTGCACTGCCTCACTAAGTGCTTGAATAATCTCTTTAAGCTCAGGAGCCTATTTTACTTTTGTTGGAGCAGAGCATTCTAGAGTTGCTACAGTAGGGTGCTCTAGAGTTATTGTAGTTGTAGTCTCTCTAGCAATTCTCTCTATTGTTCGGGCTATAATGGCCCCTTCATTCATTATTCTTTCATCACCTATCTTAAACTTCATCCCTGAAACCTCATGTATACCCGTGATCAAGGAAGGGAATACCAAGGTTCCTGATTTTTGTTTCTTATCGCACAGTCTCGATTTTTTTTCTATTATTTTGGCGACATCTATGGTTACCCTTTCACTATGGCATAAAGGAGTACGAGTTGGTCTTGTGAAACCATAGTGGTGTGGGTAGTAGGCATTAACCTAGATTTTATGAATTTTATCTAAACCTTAGCTATGGGTTTCAAATCGATTCTGTTAGCTATCCGTACTTCTTCATTCATCCACTCACTACCTAGGATAGTTAATGGTTTGAAAAGTTCCCCTCATTTCTTAACAGTCATATTTGCAGCAAATTAGGTATATTCATATTCAATAACAATGGGTAAATCATAAAAGACATTAATAACCTCATAGTCTAAAGGGACTTGGACTTGCCTTATGAAAATATTTCATTGGTCCTGCTACAGCATGTTAGAATAGAATTCTTTGACAACCAAACAATTTGTTCTTGAGGGTGAGAGCAAAATTTAACTCATCATCGCCTTGCTACAGCAGTATGGATGTTGTTCATTACACATGTGGGTTGCATGTGACAAGCTTGAAAGGTCCTGACCATCTAGATTTTAATGTTTCAAGAAAAACCTTAATCTTGAATTATAAATCAAAACTTGAGTGCATGGAATAAGTTCTCTCTGTTTGATTCTTTAGTCATGCCATTGTTTGGTCTTCTCCTTAAAATTCTTGCATTTTCATAAGAGAATAACCTAAACTCCTCTAGCTCACAAAGTTTTAATTTTCGTTGCTCTACTACACCAATCATGTCCATATTCAATTGCTTGACTACCTGATTTGCTTTGTGCTTTAACTCTAATGGCAAGTGACATGCTTTTCTATAAATAATTATGTATAGTGAAATGCCAATCGAATTTTTATAGATTGTTCTATAAGCCCATAAGGAGTCATTAAATCTAAGTGACCAACTTTCTGTTAAGACTTACAACTTTCTCCAAAATCTTCTTTATCTCTTTCTTGGATACCTTTGTCTGTCCACTTGTTTGTGGATGATATGTTGTAGCAACCTTATGCTTGATTTCATATTTAGCCAATGCTGAACTAAATGTTCGGTTGTAAAAATGTGTTTCTTCATCACAAATAATGGCTCTTGAAGTGCCAAATCTTGAGAAGATGTTCTTCTGAAAGAACTTCACCACCGCCTTAGCATCATTAGTTGGTAATTGTTGTGCAAATTTTATTGAACTCGCAAGCGCACGAATCTATTGTAGAATAAACTAATGGTAACGAGTGTCGATCCCATGAGGAGGTGGATTTTAATTGTGTGTAGAATTAATTTTGTAAATGGGTGGTTGGATTTGTAGAGAAAATGATTTGGATTATCCTAAAATTGGAATTGAAATGACGAGAATAGATTCTAAAATTGGAATTGAAATGGCGAGAATAAATTGAAGAGAAATCTATTGAGATGACGTACTTGGGTATCTGGATCCGTATCAACATGCATCATCGGCTAAATAATCCTTATTAATACCAATTAAATCATGAGGGGGGAATCCACACCTCATAAACCACGCTCTAATCAATATGGTGCTAAGGGCTTATCGTGCCAAATAATAATAACATTGTACTAGGGAATCGGTGTAACCAGGGCGGTATCTAGACAAGCTTATTATTATTTGTCGACGAGAAGTCAAAACATCCACAAAAACTAGAGGGGAAGAGAAAATAAATTTACCAAATAAAGCCCATGACACATGTTGAGACTTCACCTTTAACCCAAGCTTGAAAGAAAATTAGCTACTCATAATTGAACTAGGGGCAAAATAGGAATTTATTAAAATACGTAGAAAATACAAGATGGAGAAGGAATTACAGAAAATGGATCCCAAAAATAGATTCAGAGCTATCAAATTAAGGGGGCGAGGCCCCCTTTTTATAGATACATTGAGTAAGTTATGGCCATCAAATTAAAAACAGTTTGGACGCTCAGGATTGCGCCACGTCATCAGTCAACAGTACGCGGTTGGACCACGCGGATGAACAGTAACACGGTTTGACCCGAATTAAACAGTGACGCGGTTTGGTTGAAAATAATCCTGTGTAATGCATGTACCGTACGCGAGATTTTTGGTCCACTGATACCCAATAAAAATAGTCACTCCAATGAATGGTAATTGAGAGAAAATAATAAAGAAGTGATATCACATGCTCTCACCAAGATGAAATAAATATGCCCTCAGCTTAGAAATAATACGATCTCAAGTCAAATAAAAATGCTAGTCAATCTAATTTATTTATTTATTTTTATGCACCACTACATCGTTTTAACCCATATAACTAGCTTCTACTTCAGACTATAGTTCCTTAAAATCAAGAACTTTTATTAGGACGTAACGTAGGTTAGGGACATGGCTAACAAAGAAGGAAAATAAGGAAAACAAAGTGTATGTTTGAAAAAAATGCAGAGGATTTTTTTTTTTTTTTGGAAGTTGCAAGGTGGATTTCACTTATTATTATTTTTTTTTCTTCTTTTTTTTTCTTTTTTTCTGTAAACAACAAATTTTTTTTCTTTTGCTTTTGTTGGGCATAACTTCACTATATAAAATAATTATTTACATTTTTCTCAAACATAAATAGGTGATGGAACTTGTAAGATATTGGGTAATACTCCAAATCAGAGTGGGTCAAGTTGATAAATTTGACAAAGAAATTTTTTTTTTAAAGGCTGAAAAAGGTTAACTATGGATATTTGATAAAAAGGTTGGCTAGAAAGGCTCAAACGGATCAAAGATGGCCTTTCCATCGTCTTTTAAGGCTCTAAATAACCTTCCATATCTACTAATTAGATGGGCCTCCAAATGTAGCAACACACAATTTTTTTTTTTTAAGGGTTAACTCAAAAAAAATCTAAAGATTGTGTATACAATAATAAACTGCTAAGCTGTATAAAGAATGGGCAAAAGGGTTACTCTCCAAGAAAAATAATAGGCTCAAAAACTTACTTGGTACTTATTATGACATGTTCATTCCTTCAAGCAACTCATATTTGTCTCTGACATCAACATGTAGAGTAGCAAACATAGGGTAACATCACTTAAGACCAAAGATAATACAAATACTAAAATTTGAAATTAATCATGTCATCCAATGTTAAAACAAATCACAAAGTTTTTTTTTAAACAACATTCTACCCCCCAACCTATTCTAAACATGAAAGGAAAATATGCATGAAGAAATGTGAAAATGATGCAGAAAAATTAATTAGAAAAAGAAATGTTTTTATTTTTTTTATTTTTAACTAAGAAGATGCGTTTATGGAGGCACTACACTCCATATTCAGCCATCTTCGACTCAAATATTTGAAAATGTATATTTATAAAGGAGAAATTAAAAAGAAGAAGAAAAATGAACATCAAAACTTAATAAAGAAAAAAAGAAAATGTCTGAATTTTTTTTTGAATTTTTTTTTTCAAACGATGAAGATGCGTTTCTAGAGTCACTACACTCCATATTCAGCCATCTTCAACACAAAAAGTTAGCAACAGTTAGTTTCTACAACAAAAAATTAGTAAAAACTTAACCAAGATTCCACAATTGTCGACTATTCCCTCCCCCCAACCAGAACGAAATATTGTCCTCAATGTTTTAAAGGAAAGAAGTAGAGTTTAGAAGACATCACCTGGGTGGTGCAACATAGAAGAAAATATTTACAAGCGGAGAGTTAAATCTAATTTGTACTTCTTACTGCGGCTACTATTACCATCATTATTTAGACGCTCCAACACAAAGGTCCAGGGGTCTGGCTCCGGTCTATAAGCTTGTAACATATGAAGTAGCTCATTAGCAGTGTGAGCACAAATAAAAAACTTTTTTGCATTGGAAGGAACGAAATAGTTTTTTATTGCATGGTTAAGAAATGCGATAAAGCCATCATA
>NW_006262139.1:13883311-13983399 GCF_000493195.1 Citrus x clementina | reverse complement strand
GTGTTGCAAGATCTCCTGGAAGGAAAATAAAAGCATCAGCATGATTAAGCATTTCAGTTATTCTTTCTTGCATACCCGAGACAACTAACGCTTCTCCAGTCGATGAGTCAGACAAACTGCCCAAAGGTTTTAAAGCTCTTGGGATGATGCCTAACACTTGGGTGGCATGTCAGTGTCAAATAACGCGTAAAGCACATGGTTCGCGAGTAAAAAAGGAAACAGTAAAAAGAGAAAGAAATAATGATAAAATAAAATTATTAAAGACAATAATGCAAAAGATAAAATAACAGTGAAGTAAAAGGATATTTACAAGTAGTTGCGACTGTGGCTCACATCTTCCTCTGGTTTTACGTCCATAAATGGCTTGAACACCCTCTATGGGTCGAGGATGGGCTTCCCATCCAGTTTTCTTATAAACTGGAAAACAGGGTCGTTTATAGTCAGATTCCCAAGACTATATCGTGCATGCTCTTTCTGGAATAATGGCCATAACTGGAGAATCACTCATTGCACATATCCACTGGGATGCGTTTCAAGAGACAAAAGAATATCATCCAATGACTCTTTATTGAAGCCATCCCTAATGAATTGAATCTTATCTTCCCTGTTATCAGACACCATTCCTAAAGAACATGGGTTTTTATCGCAATTCATTCTGACAACTTATGACAAGCAACAGAAATTCTTCGAACTCGTCGTTTTCTTGCATAATTTCCTATACCACAACCAGGCATGTATGCAATAAATTTTGGAGGTAACTCGCCTACCAATCGTACTTTAGCCTCGATTAACCAACGGATGTCCGCAGGTATGTTATTCCTCATAAGCAATCACATGCGTTCGGACCGGGCTTTATAGATTGTAAGAAGGGCATTCTGAGGAAGTGAAGGGAATCACTTGTGAAGCTTCGCTAGAATCTCATTTCTGTCCATACCTTTGCCTCAGAATATCAGTTATTATGGGAAACTGAAGTAACCGACTTGATTGTCACGGAGTACCGTTATCCGCCACTTCACCGGGGTAACAAACTAAAGCACACAAACAAAAAAATAAATTAAAACACACAAAGAAAATTAAAATCGTCCTCTTATTAAATTTACCTCAAGCTCTAACTGGATGTCGTAAACACTTCTCTCAATGTCTCTAAGTTGGCTTTCTAAACCTTCAACATAGGATACTAACTCTGGTGGTTGCAGAGCCCAAATACGATGTGTTTTACAAAATTGAATATACCTTTTGAGATGAGATTTTACACGTTGAAGTGGTTTAAGAATGTTCAGGAGGAACGGTTTAAGTATGGTGCTCATGATTAACAATGATAAGAAAAAAAAACTTAATGGTTAAACAAACACACTTATGCAAAAATAATTTCAATTATCAAAAGAATAATAAAAAGAAAGAAAGAAAAGAAAAATCAAATCACCAAAAAGAAAAAAAATCAATTCAAATCTGGTGGGTCACTTAAATTTATTTCGGTGTCTTCTCCATGTGGTTGGTACTCTAGATATGGCTTTAATCTTTGACCATTAACTTTAAACGTGACACCATTCTTTGGGTCCTTTATTTCAATTGCCCCATGTAGAAAAACAGTATGAACAATAAAGGGACTAGACCATCGAGAGCGTAACTTACCTGGGAATAGGTGCAAGCGAGAATTGAATAAAAGCACTTTCTGACCTGGAATGAACGATTTTCTCATAATTTGCTTGTCATAGAAGACTTTCATTCATTGCTTGTAAATCTTGGCATTTTCGTATGCATCATTGCGAATTTCTTCAAGTTCTGCTAGCTGTAATCTTCTTTCTGAGCTGGCTTGCTGCATGTCAAAGTTGAATTTCTTGATGGCCCAATATGCACGATGTTCGAGTTCTACAGGTAGGTGGCAAGCTTTTCCATACACTAGCCTATAAGGTGACATCCCAATCGGAGTCTTGAAAGCCGTTCTATATGCCCATAATGCATCATCAAGTCTTAATGACCAATCTTTTCTGTCCGGCCTCACCGTCTTTTTTAATATGTGATTTATTTCTCGATTGGAGATCTCAACTTGGCCACTGGTTTTCGGATGATATAGGGTTGCCACTTTGTGAGTGATTGAATACTTTGTCAAAAGAGCTTTGAATGCTTTGTTACAAAAGTGGGCACCACCATCACTGATTATTGCTCGAGGGAATCCAAAGCGTGAAACAATGTTGCTTTTCAAAAATCCTATCACCATCTTGTGATCATTAGTTCTACATGGAATTGCTTATACCTATTTCGATACGTAGTCAACAGCAACCAATATGTATTGATGGCCAAAAGAATGGGGAAAGGGACCCATGAAGTCGATACCCCATACATAAAAAATCTCAACTACTAAAATTGGATTTAGTGGCATCATGTTCCTTCGTGTAATGCTCCCAATTCGTTGACACCTATCACATGAAGAACAGAAAGTGTAAGCGTCTCGAAATATAGTTGCCCAATAGAAACCACATTGTAAAACTTTAGTCACTGTTTTTTTAGCACTGAAATGGCCTTCACAAGCTTGTTCATGGCAGAATGAAAGAATATTCTGAATTTCATTTTGTGGGACACATCGTCTAACAATTTGATATGCACAATACTTGAACAAATACGGTTCATCCCAAAAGAAATTCTTTATTTCTGCAAAAAATTTGGTCTTGTCTTGTTTGGTCCAATGCTCTGGAAGTTGACCTGTAACAAGATAATTCACGATGTCAGCACACCACGGTAATACTTCCACACTCATTAATTGTTCATCTGGGAATGACTCATTCAATGGTAATGATTCCATAATTGTGTCAAAGTGGAGACGAGAGAGATGGTCAGCTACAACATTCTCTGTGCCTTTTTTATCTTTAAATTCCAAGTCGAACTCCTGCAAAAGTAACACCCAACTAATTAGTCTAGCTTTTGCATCTTTCTTTGTGAGAAGATATTTAAGAGCAGCATGATCTGTGAATATAATTATTTTACAACCAATGAGATAAGATCGAAATTTTTCTAATGCAAATACTACTGCTAGCATTTCTTTTTCAGTGGTTGAATAGTTCAACTGTGCATCATTCAATGTCATACTAGCATAGTAAATAACATGGGGAATTCGATCAACTCTTTGTCCTAATACTGCTCCTACTGCATAATCAGATGCATCACACATGAGATCAAATGGTAAGCTTCAATTTGGGGGCTGAATGATGGGTGATGATGTCAACAACCGCTTTAATTTTTCAAATGCCATAAGACATGAATCATTAAAGATAAAAGGTACATCCTTAGCAAGTAAATTGCATAAGGGTCTAGAAATTTTGCTAAAATCTTTAATGAAACGTCTATAGAAACCATCATGCCCAAGGAAAGATCTTACTTCTCTAACTGTTTTGGGTGGAGGAAGATTAGAAATGTGATCTACCTTGGCTTTGTCAACCTCAATACCTTTGCTCGAAATGATGTGACCGAGAACAATACCTTGTTTTACCATAAAATGGCACTTCTCCCAATTTAAGACTAAGTTCTTCTCGATACATCTCTGCAGAACTAATGTTAGATGATGTAAACATTGATCAAATGAATCACCAAAGACAGAAAAGTCATCCATAAAGACTTCAAGGAATCGTTCAACTATATAAGAAAAAATGCTTAACATGCATCGTTGAAATGTAGCAGGTGCATTACATAATCCAAATGGCATCCTCCTATATGCAAAAGTGCCAAAAGGGCAAGTGAAAATGGTTTTCTCTTGATCTTTTGGTGCTATAGGAATCTGATTATATCCTGAGTAGCCATCTAGAAAGCAATAAAATTCATGGCCTGCTAATCTATAAAGCATTTGATCAATAAATGGTAAAGGAAAATGGTCTTTATATGTGACAGAATTTAACTTTCTATAATCAATGCATACACGTCATCCTGTAGTTATTCTAGTGGGTATACATTCATTATCAGCGTTCATAACTACTGTGACTCCTGACGTTTTAGGGACAACTTGTGTAAGACTGACCCATGAACTATTAGAAATTGGGTAAATAATACCTTGGTCTAATAGTTTAAGGACTTCAGTTCTAACAACTTCTTTCATATTATGATTTAACCGACGTTGCATTTCCCTAGAAGATTTAGCATTTTCATCGAGGTGAATGTAATGCATGCAGTCTACTGGGTTTATACTTTTTATGTCTGCTATGGTCCATCCTAACGCTCCTTTGTGCTCTTTTAAAACATCCAATAACTTACCTTTTTATTCGTCATTTAGGGATGATGAGATGATTACCGGCAGAGTACTTTCTTCTCCCAAAAATGCATATTCCAAAGTGCTGGGCAATGGTTTAAGCTCAAGTTTTGATGGTGATTCTGATGATGGGATGGGTTTCTTCTCTGATGGTGCTAGTTGTTCAACTCTTGACTTCCATTTGTTAGTGTCCATGGATGGTGCTGAGTCAAGTAGGGCGTTGACCTCATCGATCGATCTGTTAATATCAAAATCCAAACCAAAGTGAGTTAAACATGTTTGTAAAGGATCATCACTAAGGTTTGAAAGAAAAGTATTATCAACTATTATTTTTATTAAATCCACATCAACAATTCCATCATCTGCATTGTGAGGTTGTTTGGCAATGTTGAAGATGTTCAGCTCCATAGTCATGTTGCCGAAGGACAACTGCATGTTTCCAGTCCTGCATTGAATGTGAGCATCCGCAGTTACCAAGAAAGGTTGGCCTAGAATAATGGGGATGTGCTTCCTTGAATCTTGTATTGGTTGAGTGTCAATTACAATGAAATCAACAGGAAAATAAAACTTGTCTACCTGGATAAGCACGTCCTCCACAATACCACCATGTATTTTCATGGATCAATCTGCAAGCTGTAACACCACTGGGGTTGGGTGTAATTCTTCAAGTCCAAGTTTTAAAAATACTGAGTAAGGCAACAGATTTACACTAGCTCCTAAATCCAACAAAGCATTCTCAATTATGTGGTTCCCTATACTACATGAGATAGTGGGGGAGCCTAGATCTTTACATTTTAAAGGAATTTTATGTTGGAGGATAGAACTAACGTTTTCTGTTAAAAATGTATTCTTTTGAACATGAATGTTTCTCTTTTTAGTACACAGGTCTTTAAGAAATTTGGCATAAGATGGAACTTGCTTTATAGTATCAAGTAAAGGGATGTTAACACTTACCTATTTGAAGATTTCGAAAATTTCACATGTGGATTTTCCCTTATTTCCTTTAGTTAACCTCTAAGGGAATGGAGCTTTGGGAACATATTCTCGCGGGTTGGTTTCTTTTTTCTCCTCCGATGATGAGTCCTTAACATTCACAGGTACAATTTGATTTTCTTTTGTCACCGGCATCTCCACTTTGTTGTCAACTTCTTTTCCTTTTCGCAAGGTCATGACTGCTTTGACCTCTCCATGCTGCTGTAGTGAACTGGTACTTGCTTCATGCACTCCTTTAGGATTAGGCACTGGTTGACTTGGAAATTTACCTTTCTCAACAGTCGTTGCCAAGGTCTGAACTGAAGAAGCAAGTTGTCCCACCATTTTCTCGAGGCTTGAAACTAATTGGGCTTGTGAGTTGAAGCCTGCTCTCAACTCATTTCGTAGTCCATCAATGGTGCGGTTCTGTTGCTCAATCGTGGAGTGAGTAACATTCTTGAAATTCTGGAATGCATCCTCTCATGGTTTGGGTTGAGAGTAGTTATGGTTTTGATTGTATGGTCTAAATGGTGGCTGAGAGGCTTAAGGATTTTGTGGAATTGGTGGAGCTGGAGCTGCTGGTCCGTTCTGTTGGAATCCTTGAGACCGTGAAAAATTGGGGTGGTCTCTCCATCCAGGGTTATATGTGTTGGAGTATGAGTTGTAATTCGATGGTTTCCTCATTACACCTATGGCATTGGCTTGATCTGAGTATAAGTCATGGTCATGTGGTTCTGTTGATTTAGCAGTCGATAACGATGCTATTTGTCGAGCAAGACCTTCAACCATCTCCTTGACTTCTTTGATTCCCGAAGTTGACTCGCCAATGTGAACCTCATTCACTCCCTTAATTCTTCTAGTATTCGTGAGTGATCGACTCCGTTGTTGGGAATTATCCGCTGGTCGCTGGAAGAATTCCCAAATCTCTGACGCACTTTTTGACATTAGCTCTCCTCCACTTGTTGCCATTAGCCATTCTTGCACATTCGGCAATAATCCCTCCAAAAAGTATTGGCATTGGTGCCATTTCTCGTGCCCATGATGTGGACACTTCAAGAGTAGCCCATTGAATCGCTCTCATGTTTCGAAAAACTGCTCATCTTCTCTCTAGGTAAACTCTGAGATTTCCCTGCGAGTAGCATTGGTTTTATGCACTGAGAAATATTTATTCAAAAATTTTGTTACCATTTATTCCCATGATGAAATGCTATTGCTAGGCAATGTATTAAGCCATGAACGAGCTCTATCCTTTAAAGAAAATGGGAATAGTCTAAGTTTTACATCATCATCTGAAAAATTCTTATATTTAAAAGTTTGAAAAATAGCATGAAAATCATTCAGATGATTATATGGGTCCTCATTTTCTAGGCCATAGAATGTTGGGAGACAATTTAGCACACTAGGTTTTAGTTCAAAACTCCTAGCAGCTACATTTGGGTATCTTATGCATGATGTGCTCAAATTAGCTAAAGGACTGAAGTAGTCCTTAAATGGCCTCTCATGTGGTGCTTGTAAATCCATTCCAAATTTATTTTTAACGTGCTTGTGTGTGCGAAGTATTTTTTCTAGTTCAAGGTCTATAGGTTCAAGATTAGGTAATAATGACCTTCAACCATGCATGCAAAACAAATAAAATGAAAATAAAGATGGAAACAAAACAAATAAAAATAAATAAGAGGGAGAAATTACGATACTAACCTTATTGCGCTATTATAACCTTACCATAAAAATACACAAAAAAAACAATACGTGAAATAAATTAACTAAAAATTAAATTAATAAGATAAATAAAAATTACAAAGAAAAATAAATTGAAAATTAAATTACAGAATTTTAAAGAAGAAAAAAAGAAAAAAAATACTAACCTTTAAATGTAGATTCACTTTTTTTTCTTTTTTTTAAAGAAAAAAAATACAAGAAAATAATTAAATGGAATTATTAACAAAAATTAATTCTATGAATTAAAATTACTTACCTCCCCGGCAACGGCGCCAAAAACTTGTTGTGCAAATTTTATTGAACTCGCAAGCACACAAATCTATTGTAGAATAGACTAGTGGTGACGAGTGCCGATCCCACGAGGAGGTGGATTTTAATTGTGTGTAGAATTAATTTTGTAAATGGGTGGTTGGATTTATGGTGAAAATGATTTGGATTATCTTAAAATTGGAATTGCAATGGCGAGAATAAATTCTAAAATTGGAATTGAAATGGCAAGAATAAATTGAAGAGAAATCTATTGAGATGACGTACTTGGGTATCTGGATCCATATCAACATGCATCATGGGCTAAATAATCATTATTAATGCCAATTAAATCATGAGGGGGGAATCCATACCTCATGAACCATGCGCTAATCAATATGGTGCTAAGGGCTTATCGTGCCAAATAATAATAACCTTGTACTAGGGAGCCGGTGTAACCATGGCAGTATCTAAACAAGTTTATTATTATTTGTCGACGAGAAGTCAAAATATCCACAAAAACTAGAGGGGAAGAGAAAATAAATTTACCAAATAAAGCCCATGACACATGTTGAGACTTCACCTTCAACCCAAGCTTGAAAGAAAATTAGCTACTCATAATTGAACTAGGGGCAAAATGGAAATTTATTAAAATACGTAGAAAATACAAGATGGAGAAGGAATTACAGAAAATGGATCCCAAAAATGAATTCAAAGCTATCAAATTAGGGGGGGAGGCCTCCTTTTTATAGATACATTGAGTAAATCATGGCTATCGGATTAAAAACAGTTTGGATGCTCAGGATTAGGCCACGTCATCAGTCAACAGTACGCGGTTTGACCACGTGGATGAACAGTAACACGGTTTGACCCGGGTTGAACAATGACGTGGTTTGGTTGAAAATAATCCTGTATAATGCATGTACTGTACGCGAGATTTTTGGTCCACTGATATGCTGCTACGTCATCGTCAACAGTACATAAGAATTTTAGTCCAACAGGATCGTGACACCTCATCAGTGAATGCCACATCATCGATCCGTCTATATGAACAGTGTCGTGAACAGTAACGTAGACAGTACCGTACACATGAATAGTACCGTACATGTGAATAGTGCCATTTTTCCTTTTATACTCCTCCTAAGGTTTTCGACCATCCTGAGTTCAAAAGTGATGTCTGTTTTGCCGTTTGATCTCTCGTTTATTGTGAAATGGCCATGATGCCCCTAAAATACATAAAATACTTAATTAAAATAAAACAAACATAATTAAATTACAAGAAGCTTAAATATATAAAAGTAAGGGTTGTTAGTAAGACGTGAAATGTAAAATGTTGATTTTCTCTTTTATAAATATACATTTTCTAACACTCAACAGTAATGCTACAGCTTCCACCCATTTGGAGACATGGTCTACAACCACTAGAATGTATAGGTTGCTGAAAGAGGGTGGGAATGGTACCATAAAATCTATCTCTCCTTACATAAAAAAGTTCCACTTCTAAGATGTTAGTGAGTCGCATCTCATGTTTTTGTGAAATGTTTCCTGCCCTTTGACACCTGTCACAACATTTAACAAACTCATAAGTATCTTTAAAAATAGAGGTCCAGTAGTAACCTGATTGAAGGACTTTGCTGTTGTCTTGTGCCATCTAAAGTGTCCTCCATATGCTACAGCATGACATGATTGCAGGATGTTTGAAATTTCTTCCTCTAGTACACATCTTCTGATCACATGGTCTGAACAAATGTCGTAAAAGTAAGGCTCATCCCATTGATCACTTTTCACATCATGAAGAAACCTTTTTTTTCTGGTAACTTAAATCTAGTGTTAATAGTCCACTCATCAGATAGTTATCAAAATCTATATACCATGGGAAACTTGCTTACTGTAGCATCTGAGAGTGTTGTAGCATCAACGATTGCTCATCACAAAATGTTTATGTAATATCTTGCTTGGTCAGAGTGCTTTCATCTGCTTCCAACCTTAAAAGATAATATGCTACTTAATTCTCAATGCATTTTTCTGTCCTTGATCTCAAAGTCAAACTCTTATAGTAATAAGATCCACCTAATTAACTTTAGTTTGACATCCTTCTTTGAAATCAAGTACTTAATAGCCGAGTGATCTGTATAAACAGTCATTTTGGTGCCAACCAAATAGGCTCTAGATTTATCAAATACAAAAATAATTGCCAGCAATTTTTTTTCAGTGGTAGTATAATTAACATGTGCATTAGCTAAAGTCTTGTTGGCATAATAAATGGAATGAAAAATCTTGCCTTTCCTTTGCCCTAGTACTGCTTTGACTGAATAGTCACTAATATCACACATCAATTCAAAAGGCATACTCCAGTCTGGTATTATAACAACTGGTGCTATAATAAGAGTTTTCTTCAATGCAACAAAAGCCTTTACACAACCTTCATTAAACTTGAAAGGCCTGTTATGTTCCAGCAACATGCATAAGGGTTTGGCTATTTTAGAAAAATCCTTAATTAACTTTCTATAGAACCCGGCATGTCTTAAGAAACTCCTAATGCCCATTACTGAAGTAGGTGTAGAAGTTTATCAATCAACTTTATTTTTTCCTTATCCACTTATATTCCATTTCTAGAGACTCTATGGCCTAAGGCTATTCTTTCTTGTACCATGAAATGACATTTTTCCCCATTTGGCACCAAGTTGGTCTCTTCACATCTGTAAGTATATTTTCTAGGTTATGCAAATAATCATCATATGATTCCCAAAAAACTAAGAAGTCGTCCATGAATACCTCAAGTGTTTGCTCCACCATATCTGAAAAAATGGACATCATACACCTCTGGGAGGTTGCTGGAGCATTACATAAACCGAATGACATCCTTCTAAAGGCAATGGTTCCATAAGGACAAGTGAATGTTGTCTTCTCCTGATCCTCTAGTGCTATATCAATCTAGTTGTAGCCTGAGTATTCATCAAAGAAACAATAATATTCTTTTCCAGTATGTATGTCCAGTCTATAAAAGGTAATGAGAAGTGGTCTTTATTTATGGCTTTGTTTAGCTTCTTATAATTCATGCAAACTCTCCATTCGGTCACTGTTCTTGTGGAAATAAGCTCATTATTCTTATTTGCTACAACTGTCACTCCATCTTTCTTTAGAACACATTGTACCGGACTTACCCGCGAGCTATCTGATTTTAGGTAAATAATTCCAGCACCAAGCCACTTAATGATCTCTTTTTTCACAACTTCCTTCATGATGAGATTTAATTTTCTTTGTTGTTCTACAAAATTGCTGTAGCAATCTTCCAGCAGAATCTTGTGCGCGTATATGGATGAGCTGATTCATTTGATATTTGCCACGGTCCATTAATAACTCTATTAAATGAGAGTTATCATGATACTTTTAGGATTAAATCAAGATTACTTAGAGAGTAATTTATGTGTTTTAGTGCATTTTAATGATAGTTTGCATTAACATCCATTTTAGTTTAAGTTTAATAAAAGTTTGTTTGATTTCGAATAACCATGTGCTTAAGACATATGCATAATTGTAAGTAACTGGAAGTTCAAATTTCATGGGAAGGATGCTATGGCAATCAGCTTGCAAAAGATGGAAAAGAACTTGGCTATAGAAGAATTAAAATAAGTCTGAAACAATGCAGGTGCTGTAGGATCCATTGTTATAGCAATCCTGGAACAACGACATATTAGATTTTACGCGAGACACTTATCGAATTGTGATCTGTAGTTTCCTAATCTAAAAGATGCATAGTCTAAACTTTTGTTTACCCCAATTTTCAGCTATAAAAGAAGCGCACACTCAAAGAAAAGGGAGGTCGTCAACCAAGATAAAAAACGAAAAAGAAACAAAGGAAAAACAAAATTCAAGAGCAAGACTTAAGGCTGCATCAGTGGAGAATTTAAAGGAATCAATTGGAATTCAATTTTTCTTATTCTTTTCTTGTTTTCTTGTTTATTCTTTGATCATGTAGATATATTTTATGGCTGAAACTTTGTTGTTTGCTTTTCTTTCATAAACTATGAACTATATTTACTTGTGGTTGAGTGATAAAAAAGCTTAATGGGTTCTTGACTGAATTTACATGTTGCTGCTTGTTTCTTATAGCATTTTATTTTGGTAAGGCTTATTTCTATTCATTATTTCCGCTAACCACCCATTTAATGATACAACCTAAAATAGAGCCACAAAATGGCCTATCTTAGTGGAGCATATCAGAACAATACTTGATTTTAGATTGGGTTTCCTGAGTTGAATTTAACTTAATTCCAAAAGGGCCACACTTAATCTAAAATTAGTGATGAACTAGATGTATGGATTCATCTTGTAGGGTAAATAGAACTTAAACGAGTAATGCTATATATTATGTTGCATAATAATTGGTCACTGTTAGGTTACATATAGATATAAGATATCCAACATGTGACAACTAATGATACATAAGGTTTTTGCCCAATGCTGTAGCAACTGAACTTAGAATTAGAAAAAATAGTCAAAACTATTAAGAGAGTTTAATCGCTCAACTATTGCATTCTTATTGATTTTATCCTTGTGTTGTGACGTGAAAGTTTTCATTCTGCATATTCATTTTATGCATTTTATTACGTAGTTTATTAGTTTAATTGTTAATTTATTTTCGTCTAAGGTAAACTGCACTGTTAAGATTGCTGTAGCAATTTTAGTAACATCAATCTTTGTGGAGACGATTTTGAATACTTATCATTATATTACTTGTTATGTACATTTGGACATTGACACCAATAGCATTTGAATATTCACCAACATCCATCCAATAACCTTCTTGTATCTCCCCAACACATCCACTGAGTTCTTCTCTTGATATGCATTCAATAATGATGAAATGATTACAGGGAGTGTATTATTGTCACCAAGATAAACATATTTTAATTGTGAAAGTAAAAGTTTTAATTCTAGAACAGGAGGTGACTCAATAGAAGGAACTGACGGTTTTACTTTCCAGTTTGAAAGGTTTAAAGATTAAGAAAGTGTGCCATTTCTCATGGGTTGCTTATCCCTTAACTATGCTATGTTAGTTGCTTCAAGGTCTTCATCTTCAAGTTCTTCAAATGTTACAGCATTGGTGTCCTATTTATTGCAGCAACTGTTTAACCTCTTTGTCACAACAAAGTTCACAACACTGATAAAATTACAGTCTTCAACCTCTTCTTAATAGTATCCAGCACATTAAATGTAACTTGTTGGTCATTTACCCGTATAGTCAACTCTCCTTTTTGCACATCAATTAGAGTTTTCCCCGTAGCTAAAAAAAGTCTTCCTAGAATGATTGACATTTCTTTATCTGCCTGAAAGTCCAACACTATATAATCTACTAGAAAAATAAATTTATCCACCTTCACCAACACATCTTCAATCTTCCCTTCTGGATAAACGTGAGATCGGTTAGCAAGTTACAAAGTCATTGTTGTTGGCCTAACTCCCAATTACTTGAACACTGATAAAGGCATGAGATTGATGTTTGCCCCCAAATCACAAAGTGTTTTACCACTGTATTTAGTTCTAATGGAACATGGAATTGTAAAGTTCCCTCTATTCTTCACTTTTGAGGTATTTTGTTCTGAAGCATATGGCTGCATTCTTGTGTTAGAGCAATTATTTCAAACTCTCCAAGCCTTCTTTTCCTTGCCAGAATGTTTTTAAAAACTTCATATAATTTGACATTTGTTAAAGAGCTTTTACAAAAGGAATATTAATATGTAGTTGCTTCAACACTTCTAGAGACTTGCTGAAGTACTTGTCTTACTTTTGCTTTTAAAATCTTTGAAGGAAAAGTGGTGAGTGTTTCAACTGTTGTGCTGCAGTTGGTTGTACAAACTGCTTCTCTTTTGCTATACTCTAGTCTGTTGTTGTTGGTATTGCAGCATGTCCTTCTACAATTGCTGGTTCATTATTTT
Organism: Citrus x clementina; assembly: GCF_000493195.1. Lineage (NCBI taxonomy): Eukaryota > Viridiplantae > Streptophyta > Magnoliopsida > Sapindales > Rutaceae > Citrus > Citrus x clementina. The sequence continues at coordinate 13,970,289 of NW_006262139.1, read as the reverse complement.
CTGATGATATTGTAGCTTGGCTGTTCACATTAGTGGAATAAAGTGGGTTGTTGTGGCTATTCTTTACTTTTGAGTTTCCTCTTGGGTTGAAATAGATTCCACGCTTCTTTTTGGTATATTAACTGGAATATAAATATCATTTTCAGACCTTAAGTTAATCACCTTGCAATGCTCTTTTCCTTCTCTCCTTGGATCTTTTGTATTGTTGGATAAACTATCCAGAGGTCTGTTACTCAATACTGTAGCAAGCTGTCCAATCTGATTTTCTAAATTTCTTAAAGACATGGCTTGCTTTGGACAACCGCTTCATTCTTCATAATATACTTCTTAATTAGAGTTTCGAGAGAACTGAGATCATTGTTGGTGTTTCTTTACCCTTGATTTTGTTTGTGAAATCCAAGTGGTTGGGCAAGTCTGTTTTGTCCACTCGTTGCAATAATATTCTGGTTTTGATTGTTCTATGAAAATTTTAAGTATTGTCTCCCTCTAGGGTTGTAAATGTTTGAATATGGATTGTTTTGGTCATGTCTATTGAAGTTACCTACATAGTTGACTGAGGCTGGATTTCTAGGATAATTGTCAAATAAATGCCCTTTTCCACAATAAACACAAGATACTTCAGCAACTTGGTTGACGGTTGCTGGAGCAGTGGTCATAGCCTTCACCAAATTTGTTAATGACGTTACGCAGAAAAGGTTTTGGTTTGACAATTAATCCTCATCCTGCAAACTTTTAGAAAAGCAAGAGTTAGGAGTTTGGGATTCAGAGATGAAATCAGGAGCAATTATTCTGAGATGCATTACGTTAGAGAGGAATTAAAATTTGTTGGCACGATATTTGTGAAAAATCTTGTTTGGCCTGTAATTGGTGAGACAAATCAAGTTTCATTTGTTCATTTGTTTACCTATGAGTTATGTGATTACTTTTACTTATGGTTCTTAAAACATTCAAAATTTCAGCCTTTTTGAACCCCATGTTTATAGAAATAAAATTGTTGGTAGTTTGTTACTGTAGAAGTGACTGGCAAAGTTATTGAGACTTTATCATGACCGGAAACACAAATGCTCAATGCCATGAATCTCAAAACACTACTAGAAGAGGTAAAATCATTATTTCGTATGCAAGGATGACTGATTAGAGATTGCTGTTGAATAGTGGTGAGCCAACATCAGATCCATCATCAATTGTAAATCCTGCAAAAATATTTGAATAGAGGGTATAGCCATCACGCTTTTCAACTTTCTTATCAGTGATGCAATAGATTGTTGAGTGAAGCCAGGCTGATGATGTATGACTTTCTTATGTATTTATCCAATGAAGAAATAAACTCCAAAGCATGTAGTCATCAATGTGAATACATGGTAAATTTTGGCAATTAAACCATATGAATAAATGAGGTGAAGATAAATTGCCCCTGTGTCATCCATCATGGTTAGTTCATGAAGTATCATCATTTGGGTAACATTTTTCGAGTCTTTTCTAACATTTATCATCCATCATGGTTAGTTTCTCTCAGAGAATGTAATTTATAAAACTAATAGGATCACTTGACCACTAGAATAAATAATTTAACTAGAGAAACAGAAAACAAGAGAGATTAAACTAGCATAACTCTTGGAAAAAATTTGTGGTTGTTGAACATTTGTTGACAGTCTGCAAAGTGGGTTTTTATCTTTGTTGGAAGATCTTATTTGGATCAACTTTTAATTATTTTACAAGAAGAAATCTCAAAGTTGTATTCATTTAAATGTAAAACAGTTAGCAAGCTCATTATGGTCTTATACAAATTCGTATTCATTTAACACTATATGTTAAAATTTTTGCAACAATTCATTGAGAACCAAAAACCTTATCATTTAATCATGTGATTTACTAGTTAGCATTTGGCTATTATGATATGGTTGGAATGGTGGTTCTTATTGTGTGAAATTGATGGAACTTACCTTGGTGCAAAGAATTGACTTGGTTATTAAGTTGCATCTGCAAATTTTTTATAAGATACCGTAGAAGTTGGCCCATGGATATATCTAGAGGCTTATGCTCAATATGTTAGCTCTTATCACAATTATGTATTTCCCACTGTGGAATAAGTAGTTTTAAAGATTACTACTATACAATGATCAACTATTGCATTTTAAGAATTCATGGATTTGTTTTTTTCACCTTTTACTTTTGGACTATATATTCAGAAGTCAAAGACCAGTTGCCCAATGCTTAGGAGTACTATTGTAATGGTCTGTATTAGATGAGGCTGAAAAAAGTCTACTCCATGATAACTGTATGTCTTAGTTTTGCAGAGCATCATGGTTTTTAGGATGAGACTAGAAAGGATTAATCTTGTAATTCTATTTTTTCTTCATCCAAGCCCAAGTTTTCTACATGGGATCTTACTTTGGGTTAGTGATTATTTTTTTTAAATTTTTATCTGTGTTGCTGTTCTCTGGTATATTATTTCGGTTGGACAGTTCTTTGTTGACGTGCTTTTGAGTTATATATCACTTAACTGAAAATGAAAAGAAAGAAGAAGTTTATTAAAGACTAATTATCTGAATTATGTCTCTCTTGCACAAATGATGTTGTAAGTGTACAAACTTGGGTTAGTGCATCTGGAAAAAATGGTTTGCAGCATGATTGGCTCATTCGTAATGCTAAGACAGGCGAAACATTAACAAGAGCAACTAGGTATGGAATTTTTAGGTACAGTTTTATTACTATTCTTTTGCGGTTGTTATGAAAGATGTGATGTATTTCAATGATTCTAATGATATTTTAATTTTGTTTCAGTAAAAGGATTTCCTTATGGCAACTTCCAAATTATAAATGGAAAAAAAAAATAGAAGTAGTCTCTTTTGGCAGCCTACTTATGTTTTGAAAGACACAAAAATTAATTCTTATTTTACAGATTGTAAAGTTTATTTTTTTAGTTAAATTTAATTAGTTAAAATAATTATTTTTGGCGGCATGAGATAGATGTCTCGCCACATCAGTTTATTAATTTGTTTAGCAACACAAATCTATTATGACAGCCTTTCATAAATTGCCACATGCACTAGTTTAACTCACCTAGGTAATTGTTGCTTTTATCACATCTTTAAACCCTACTTTGTAAGGTTTTCAATACAAATTACTTCCACACCCTGCCACTTCCCCACTGTCTCTATGTTTCACGCTTTTCAAAGAAACAAGGTGACGGGATTTTTTTCCTAAAGGTTTCTATTAGATTATTTTATTATTAGTTTATTTTATTTGTATTACAACTATCCGCAATTCTTTTTTTTTCTCCCTCAAAATAGCAAGTACACTTACCGACATATATATTTTTTATTGTAACTTTTGTTTAGGGATTTTCATCCAGCAGCTTTTCCTCCTTTTTCTCATCCATCAAGTTTTCCTAGAGATTCTCCATTCTCTACTCACCAAGGTTTGATTTTTTTTTTGTTTTATATTATTTTAATATAATATTCTGCATTCCTTATTATAGTGATCTAATATTTTAATGATTAATTGGTTCATCAGCCATGTAAGATTGAAAGAGCAAGTATACTTACTAACAAATATCATATTGCAATTTTGTATAGGGATTTTCATCCACCAACTTTTGCTCCTTTTCTCATCCATCAAGTTTTCCTAAGAATTCTCCATCCTCCATTTACCAAGGTTTGGTTATTTTTTTTGTTTTATAACATATTCTGCTTTCATTATTATGCTGATTTATTTTTTAATAATTAATAGTTTCATGAGCCATGTATAATTGACTTTTTAATATTTATACTTTAATAACTAATAGCTTATATGTACTGTTGATTTTTTTAATATTGTAAAATGATCACTAAAGATATTAGTATAACCTAGACTTTGTATAACAAACTGTAGAAAAACAATAAAATATAAGGAATAAACTCCCTGGAATATTGGTTCATCACCATTAAATGATTAATCATAGAAATATTTGAAATATATATTTAATAAATAAAAAATATTTAATATTTTAATAATTAAGAGTTTCAGGAGCCTTGTATTGTTGACTTTTTAATATTTATACTTTAATAATTAATAGGTTCAAGATATGTTTACTGTTCATTTTTTTTCAATACTACAAAATGATCACAAAATATATTGTTATAACCAAGACTTTGTATAACATACTGTAGAAAAAAAATAAAATATAAAGAATCAACTCCCTCAAATACTATTTCATCACCATTAAAACATTTTCATAGAAATATTTGAAATACATATTTAATAAATAAAAATATTTAATATTTTAATAATTGACAATTTTATGAGCCATGTATTGTTGACTTTTAGTATTTATTTATGAGCCATGTATTGTTGACTTTTAGTATTTATACTTTAATAATTAATATGTTACATGTACTGTTGATTTTTTTTTAATACTGCAAAATGATCACTAAATAATTAGTATAACCTAGACTTTGTATAACAAATTTCAGAAAATAATAAAATATAAAGAATCAAACATTCTTGAAGGTTCAACTTTAACTTGTATGAATGGTTTAACTTGCTAGTAGTGCAAGTTAATAAAATATTGTTGTAGGAATGGTTTTTTCTATATTTTTTGTTTTTCTTCACTGCTAGGAATGGTTTTATACTAGTTCATCATCGTCATCATATAAATACAAATAAAAATATTTAATATTTTAATAATTAATATTTGAAATATTTAATATTTTAATAATTAATATTTGAAATATTTAATATTTTAATAATTAATATTTGAAATATTTAATATTTTAATAATTAATATTTGAAATATTTAATATTTTAATAATTAATATTTGAAATATTTAATATTTTAATAATTAATATTTGAAAATATTTAATATTTTATACTTTAATAGTTAATAGGTTCATCGTATGTTTACTGTTATTTTTTTTTCAATACTGTAGAATGATCACTAAATATATTTTTATAACCTAGACTTTGTATAACAAATTGTAGAAAAACAATAAAAATATAAAGAATCAACTCCCTGAAATACTAGTTCATCACCATTATCATATAATTATAAAATGATCCTTGCAAAAATTACACTCAATTTAATGATTAAAATATATATAGATTTAATTTTCATAAAATCACCAATGTGGATTAGGAAAAAGAATAAGAATCAAAGTACATAAATAATAGACTAATAGATTGTTTGATGTAACAGGACTTTAATGATGGATAAGAATTGGATGTGGTTGTCAAATAGACTGTCCAAGGAGTTTCGTGACGGTGTTAAGTCTTTCACTAAAATTGCTAAAAAAAATTTAGACCAAAGATGGTAAGACACGGTGTGCTTGTCGAGATTGTTTAAATACCCGATCATTCGATGTAAAAATTGTTGCAAGCCATTTGATCCTAAAAGGATTCTCTAAAAGCTATAAAAAAATGGACTTTATATGGAGAACAACCTGAAATTGGTAGTGGTAGTGCTAATTTGAATGAGGCCACAAATCAAATAGGTAATGATGATAATGATGGATGTCTTGAGATGTTGTCCGACATGTGTAGGGAAACAGATATGAATATTGACGCAGGTCTAGTAAAATCAAATAATGCGAAAGTTGGAAATATCTTCCATGAATTTGAAAAATTATTTAATGCTGCTAAACATGAAGCATATCCGGGTTGTTCTAAGTATTCAACTTTAACTTGTATTATCAAGTTAATGAACAAGAAAGTAATTAATCACTAGAGTGATAAATCATTTGATATGTTGCTCCAATTTGTGACGGATTTGCTTTCTGAAGGTTCAAAAATTCTAACATCATACTATAAGGCTAAGAAAATGTTGTGTGACTTAGGATTGAGGTATGAATCAATTGATGCATGTGAAAATGATTGTGTTTTATTTTGGAAAGAGAATGTTGATGCTGATAAATATCCTATTTGGGACAAGCCTAGATATAAATTTGATAATGGAAAAGGCAAAAAGATCTCAAAAGAGGTCTTACATTATTTTCCATTAATACCTGGACTACAGAGGTTGTTTATGTCAATAAATACAACTTCTGATATGAGGTGGCATAAGGATAAATGTGTTAAAACAGAGGGTATTTTAAGGCATCCAGCTAATTCTGAAGGTTGGAAGGAATTCTATAACAAATATATTCATTTATCTCAAGATCCACACAATGTTAGATTGGGTCTTGCAACAAATAGTTTCAATCCATTTGGTGATATGAGCAATGCTCATAGCACATGGCTAGTAATACTTGTTCCTTATAATCTACCACCTTGGAAATGCATGAAAACCCCGTTTACAATAATATCGCTTCTTATTCCTAGTCGAAAAGCACCTAGGAGAGATATTGATTTATATTTACAACATTTGATAGAAGAATTAAAAAAACTATGGACCGATGGTATTGACACTTATGATGTATCTAAAAATGAAACTTTTTGTCAACATGCATGTGTTTTGTGAACAATGAATGACTTTCCAGGTTAGAGTACCAAAGGCTACAAAGCATGTCTAATATGTAACAAAGATACATCACAAACTTTGATAAATAAAATTTGTTACATGGTTTATCGTTGGTTCTTACCATCACGTCACTGTTGGCGAAATAGTTTAGAATTTGATGGGAAACCAAAATAGATACATCACAAACGATTCTGAAACAACTTGAGTGTGTCGAATATGTACAATTCAGCAAAAGTCCAAAATGTTCTAGTCGAAAAAGAAAACATTCTTTTAAGGGCTTGAATTGGATAAAAAAAAAAATATCTTTTTTGAGTTAGAATATTAGTCCAAACTAAAATTACATCATAATCTTAATGTAATGCACATAGAGAAGAATATATGTGATAGCATTATAGGGATATTGTTGAATATCGAAGGGAAAACAAAAGACACTATCAAAGCTAGAAAAGATTTAGCAAAAAATTAAAACTGAGTTTCATTTAACACCTGATGGGCCAAGAGTTTTAAAACCTCATGCATGTTATATGCTTGCTTTAGTTGAAAAAAAATATTTTATCGATTTTTGAAATATGTTTTTGTTATGTGTTATTGCAGCAGTTGCTTCCAATTGGTATATGACCATATTTGCGAGAAGATGTTTGTACAATACATGTAGAGTTGTCAAGCTTCTTTAAATAAATATGTGCAAAAACTTTATGTATTAGTGATTTGAATAAATTAGATTTGAATAAATTAGCCAAAGAAAATTTCCTAATTCATTGTAAATTAGAGAGGATATTTTCGCCAACTTTCTTTGACATTATGGTTTATTTGGCAGTACATTTGCCATTAGATGCAGAACTTATTGGCCTTGTTGCATTTAGGTGGATGTATCCATTTGAAAAGTATTTAGGGAAATTAAAAAAAATATGTGAGAAATAAAGCTAGATCAGAAGGTTCTATTACTAAGGCATATATTGTAGAAGAAGCACTAACATATTGCTCGATGTACCTTAGTGGAGTCGAAACAAGGTTTAACCGACATGAGTGAAATAATGATAGACAAAATGAAGAAAAGTTTGGTTTATCGGTATTCAACAGCCTGCTAGGCCATTTGGTAAAAGGGAATAAATACAACTACCTCAGGAACGCATAAAAAAAGCTAATTGGTATATCTTGAACAATTGCGAGGAATTACAACCTCACTTGGAGTATGTATATTATAATCTTTTAAACACACACACACACACACACACACACACTGTTTATATGATTTTTTTAATTTATGATTTTAATAAAAACAATTATATAGTGAGCATGCTACAGAGTTAGAGGTACAAAGTCTTTCTAATATATCTAAAAGACAAGAAAAGCAATTCCTTACGTGGTTTAAAAATCGGGTTTGTGATTAATGTCATTTAGTAATTTAATATTATACATTAACCAACTTTAGGATTAAATTACTTTTTCGTTATTTCTTTGTGGATGATGGCTATGTGTTGCGAATAGTTAATAGAAGAGACTGACCAATTTTATTCATTAGCTTGTAGTCCATATCTTGTTGTGTACTTGCACTCTGGATGTAATATCAACGGAGTTCGATATCATGTTCACACTCGTGACAAGAATCTAAAAACTCAAAATAGTGGGGCTATGGTACTAGGTCAACACGGTAGCGTTGATGTTGACTTTTATGGTATTTTATCTAGTGTTATAAAGCTAAATTATAATTTCGGAAATCAGGTTATCTTATTTAACAAAAAGAGAAAACAAAATGATTATCATCTCACATGCATTAATGTAAGCAGAATGTGGTACGAGAATGATCCTTTTGTGTTAGCAATTCAAGTTCGGCAAGTATTCTATGTTGATGACTATAAGTTAGGATCAAATTGGAAAGTGGTAAACAAGATCCAACACTAACATGTGTGGGATGTTTTAGAAATAGATGACATACAAGAAATCTTTGAAGGTGTAGATAATATTTACCAAGAGAATGAATCATCTCATATTCAATTGGCCGTCAAAGAAGAATGTTTAGATGGTAGCCAATTCCATCGGCATGATGTGAGTCCTGAAGAAGTTGACAACGATGGAATACATAATGAGGGAATAATGCTTGAAGATGAGGCTTCTGATGTTGGGGAAGAGGATGAAACAATTTAAAATTATTGTAATGATAAAGAAAATATTTCATCAAAAGATAATAATAGTGATGTCAATTAATAATGCATGCAATACAATTTGGTAATCTTCTTTTTTATGTGCATTATTATGTATGATTTATTTTAAGTTGTTTGTTTATGTTAGTATATATTTGTTGTATATTTTAAAAAAATATTATGGATGATTTAATTATGTTTTGTTAAATTATAGGATACTGGATCATGGCTTACAGAGCTTCTCGTCAATCACGTTTAGTAGTAGCGACACAAGCACGTAATGAATTAATTGCACCAACTAATTCATTGTCTAATTCTAGCTCTAACGCCATTCTTGGTATTTTATCTAGTCATATTTTATTTTTTTAATTTGCATAATGTCATTTAAAATTATTATTATTATTATTATTATTATTATTATTATTATTATTATTATTATTATTATTATTATTATTATTATTATTATTATTCTTTTTGCTTTTTTTTGGTAGCTGCTAATGCTAAGAAAAACAAGAGATCTAAGTCAAAAGACTTAAAACTTGACAAGCTCATTCACCAGTCCCAGGCACCATTGCCACTTGAGTTTTGTGAAACAATGAACGTGCCTACTAGTGCTAATGCGACGATAGTAGCTTCTGATATTGGTGTCATTCTAAGGCAAATTGCTCCATTAGTGGCAAATAAATGGAAACATGTGTCGGAATCTCAAAGGATATTAATGATAGATGATATTGCAGTAATATTTTATTTCATTTCATGTGCAATAGTTCATGGATTGGTGTAGTCTTTTATTTTTTATACAAATTCAGTGTTGGTAACATTTGTGGTATTTTTTCGCAAATTTGTCATTGATATCCATAATCCAATCATTAGAAACAACTTACTGGATAAATTGGCTACGAGGTTCAAGAATTTTCGTCACCAACTGAAGAAAGAGTTTGAGCAATATCCTACAGTTGAAGAGGCAAACCGAAATCCACTGAAAGATCTTTGTCATAAGCAAGCAAAATGGGAAAGTCTTTGTGATTATTTTTCAAGTGAGGCATTTAAGGTACAATTTTAATATATCAAGTGCTAATTGCTAGTGAAATTCTTCCTTGTGATTTCTATTTATTGGCATTGTTTTTCTACACTATTTTTACTGTTGTTCTATAATTTCTACACTATAGTTAATTATTATAGATTGTTGATTTCTCTACAATTTCTGCACTAAAGTCGAGGTCCACATGTTTGGAGACAGGATGTTAACTCTAGATATTTCCATTATCTAATTTGTAGTACGAAGAGCCCTGGATAACCACCAAAAAGTGATATAAAACTCATTTGCACCTTTTAGGGGAAAAAAATTTTTAAAAAAATGAAAGAGGAACAATTTGAGTCTCTTTTTAACTTTAAATCTTTAACAGTTGAAAACATCTTTTTCTTTATCTCCTAGTGATACACCATGTACCTTAAATCTTTAATAGGTGGATTCACTTTAATAGGTCTGCAAACTCATGCCACCTTTTTAGAAAAAAGAAAAAATAGTTCAATACAATACATTAAATATATATTGATAATTATAAAGTTTGAATAGGCCAAAGCCAAAAGCCAAAGCTGATTGATTTATATACTGATATTGGTATATGTACTCATTCTCTCCTTTTGTACGACCACTAATAACATTGATATTCTTTACTCTTTCATATTACATCTATGCCTTAATTTATACGTAAGGCTTTGTAGATTATTGTAATCTCTTTGTAACTTCATTTTCTGTGGAAGCATATTGAAATTTACTCTTAAAAGAAATCTTGTACAGTGTTTAGGAAATAGTTAGGTTTTTTCCCTTTTTTTATATTTGAAGAAAAAATTATATTTTGAGCAAAAGTTAGAAAGGGGTTAACATGCTCAAATAATTGATGTGTGAGTGGCATATGGAATTAGTGTGAAGAAGGGACCAATAAAATTTGTGAAGTGATGGAGAAAAATGGTGATAATAATGACATGTACTTACTAGTATTATTTAAAGATGAACTTTGAATCATGCAATTTAAGTTAGGCTACATAGCTTAAACCTAAATGGTCTTAGCAAAAATAGAAAGTTGATGAAAATTTATTACACCAACTTGTTGTTGTTAAATGGAGGTCGAATTTTGTTTGATTTATGGGAAAAGAACACTACACTGAGTATAATACTTTTGATTTGACCCAATATATGATGATGAAATATAATTTAATTAATTTTCTGAACTTGAAAAAATAAGTTTGAAGAAAATTAAATACTACCTAGCTAATTGATTGAATTTGGTGAACTAAAATTACTTGAAATGAATAAAAATATTTATTCACAATAAATTTCACAGTAATTGGTCTTTTTCAAACAATTATCATGTCTAATTTTTGAATTCAATCTTTCTATAGTATGTTTAGGTTTGCATAAATCAATCACTTTAATTAGATTGGTTTAAAACCCATTTATTATTAATTTTTATAATAAAATATATCTCCGAGGATTCTTTCCATGAACCATATTCCATGTAAATATTAAAATGCAACTATTTTGTTAAAGCGCTTCAAAAAATTGAAGTTTATGGCAAACTTAGGTGTTGTACATTATTGTAAACTCTTTGTTAACTACATTTTTTTGTTTCTTTTGTGGTTGGCGGTTTTTTCTATTATATTGTAAATTGTTATAGATGTTTTTTGCTACAGTAAAAACTGTGCGATTATACATGCAACTAAATGAAGATTCATTTATTTGCTAGATTTGTTGGTTGACATCACACATAAAATGGCCTATAGGTAAAATCAATTTTAATGTCTTTAATGACTTATTGAAACCTAGGTTAGCTTACCCACTTCACATGTTGACATAGTTTTCATGTAATCAATTTTTTAAAGAAATTTAATGCTTAATAACATGTTCTAACAAAATTAATAACAAATACGATAAAAAAAAACCAAGGAGAATCATAGTAAAGTGTCTTTCGTGCATCGTGGTGGATCAAAGTCTCATGCACAACATTTGAATGAAATGGTACTTAAAATGATGGGGACTTTGTTTTAACTTTTTTTCTATTATGTACTTGTATCATGTTTATAAATATTAAAATGCTTTTCTTCTTCTATATTAAAAAGACGGAAATGCTTGGAGAGTCTCCTGGTTTAATTGCTTTGTTCCGAAAGATGTTCTGGAGTGAAGCCAAAGGATAGAGTAGTATGGAAGCAAAAGCTAAATACGTAAGTTATTCCAAATTATTTACGTTTACTTGTAGTTGGAAGTATATTTGGGATTGAAGACATGTTTGCTTAAAAAATTTAATTAATGTTTTATTCTTGCATTGTCTTATCATTTTACTTATATTTTTGCAAGTACCATCGATCTTACTATTTACTATTTGTTTATTCTTAGCCAATGGAACTCATTATTCAATAAGCTTGTTTGATTCACTTTCTTTTGTAAATGTGTTTAGTATTATTTTAAAAAGTTTAGAAATTATTTAACTTCTAGTATTATGCAGGACCAAATGATAGACCCGAAGGAAAACTCCAATACTAAGACAAATGTTGAGCCATTAACTGATAATCAAATTTGAGATTCTGGGGAAGAAATCTAATTTTGTGAAGAAAATGATAGTTCCTTCAAAGTTAGCATCCAATGTAGCATTGTCCTAACAAAATCAATAGATTGCAAAGACGATTAAGGAGCAAGCAAAAAAGATTGAGGAACAAGATAATAGACTGCAAGTAGTTGAAGAGTTCATAAAATTCATGAAAGAACAACCATCGTTTTCACTTACACTTTCAGTTGACCCTGCATTATTTGATTCTCAATCCCAATGGGACATTTGCAAATCCATCTATTATGAAATCTTGCTTTTAGGTCATTGATATTGATTTGTGACTTTTATATTTATATTTATTTGCCAAGAACCATATTTGTCTAGATTTCAATGTCATGCTTTGTGTTTGAATCCTTTGGATTATGAATAAATATTTCAAAGTCTTTCTTATGTTACTCTCATTGTTGTGGGTTTGATTGTTAATGACTACAACATTTTTAATAATCACACTAGCTTTTCTAGTACAATATAATTAGTTGCAATATAGTAAATTATATAGTACTTAAGAATAATGTGAGGCAATATTGCTTGTTATTTGAAACAAAGGTAATTGTCATGGAATAATCTTTTTTAAATCCAAATTTTTAGTCATTAAATATCAATTCATGTGACTACAATATGTCGTCGTGAATGCTTTCTTTTAATGACAATTTATAGTCACTTTAACTCTTCGGATATGATATATATAGTCGTTAAATAGTAAAATATATTGTGATTAAAAATAATGTGAGACTATGTTGTTTGTCATTTGAAACGAAAGTAATCGTCATGAAATAACATTTTTTGAATCAAAATTCTTTGGTCAATATATATCAATTTATGTGACTATAATGTGTCGTCATGAATGTTTTCTTTTTAATGACAATTTATAATAGTCACTTTAACTTTTTGAATACTATATAAACGTTCGTCAAATAGTAAAATATATTGTAGTTAAAAATAATGTGAGAATATATTGTTTGTCATTTGAAATGAAATTAAATGTCATCGGATAACATTTCCTGAATCAAATTTTTTTGGTCACTATATATCAATTTATGTGACTATAATATGTCATTGTGCATGCTTTCCTTTAATGACAATTGAAAGTAGTCATTTCAACTTTTTGGATACGATATAAATAGTCATAAAATAGTGAAGTGCATTGTAATTAAAAATAATGTCAGACTATATTGCAAATATTTTGTAATGAAAGAATACGTCACAACATGTTAATTTTTCTGACTAAATATTATAGTTGTAAATGCTTACATTTTATGACAAGAGATAATGGTCACTTAAAATGTTTTGATACAAAATGGTCACTTAAAATGTTTTGATACAATTTAACCAGTCATGTAATAGTAAAATAAAATTGAGACTAAATTAATTACAAATTGCATTTACAAAAATTGTGACAAATGAAAACTACTTAGGACGATTATGAAATGTCGCGATATATAAAGTTAAACAACAAAAAAATAGCATTGCTATTGTATCTTCGAATCTCTAAAGTGATGATTTTAGTAATTGTTGCTCATATACTTTTAAGTCAAATATTATAGTCACTATAAACCACATATTATGACTAATATGAATTGTCATTAATTGCATTTTTGAATCTCTAATTTGACCATTCTATACACCATTTGTGACAATTTTAACTTAATTTTAAGACAATTATGTTTGTTATAAAACCATATTTTTAAAGTGACGAAAATGATTTTGATCTATAGAAATTTTTAAGACAGTCTTTCTACAACTAACGTGTGACGATTTATTTTTGGTCATAAAAAATATAAAGTGACTAATTTATTATTTTTAGTGACTAATATTCCTTGTAATAAAATCTCATTTTTCTCATAGTGTGTATATAAATTTATATACATATGTACACACACACATATGAAAGACAAATCTCAAATATATACTTGCAATCATATTATTACATGAATGCCATAAAAAAAGTATCTTATTTCTTAATCAATATCTATTTTAAGTGCTAGGAAAATCATTGACAATTTATAGTTAATAATTGAATATAGATAAAATTACTTAATATAAACCAGAGGTAATTAATTTGGACAATACAGTGATGAATTTTAGTCACCAATTTCATCACTACCTTTCCTTACCAAATGTGCATAACATACCAACTTTTGCATGCATATAACGCCAACCTTATCTTGTCAACTTCACATTATCACTCTTCCTCTCACTTGCTCTCTCTCTCTCTCTCTCTCTCTCTCTCTTTCTCTCTCTCACTCTCACTCTTTTCTCTTTCACTATGATTTGCCTCTTGTTTTCTTAATTTTTAGGGTTAGCAAATATGGATCATTTCATTGCCAACCCTCATCTTCATCAGTGCCTATACAACACAACCAAATGATTAACTATAATGAAAATTTCGGACAGAGTAATGGGGTAATTTAACTTATTTTCCTTTGCTTATTTCAGATCCCTCTCGGACCATCATCAAAGTTGATGGCTTGAGGCACAGATCTTATATAATTTTGCTTTGCATTTTATGTTTCCTGAATATTATCATATCAATACTCATTAATTATATGTGTAAATGTAGATTATATATAATCACGAATAATTATGACAGGGCAAGTTAGTTAAAAATTATATAATGTTTAAATATATAGTGTATAAGTTGACCGCTTATCTCACTTTTTTTTCCTTGAATAGTCCCTAAGAGTGTTCTCTTAGGGAGATATATTATTAAAATAGAAAAAGATTCAATAGGAGAGTAAGATCTCTAGGAGATTACTCATAGGGACTTTTGTATGTGGTAAAATTGTTTAAATAGAGAATGCAAAGCAAAATTATATAAGATCTGTGCCTCAAGCCATCAATTTTGATGATGGTCCGAGAGGGATCTCAAATAAGCAAAGGAAAATAAGCTAAATTACCTCATTACTCTGTTCAAAATTTTCATTATAGTTAATCATCTGGTTGTGTTGTATAGGCACTAATGAAGACGAGGCTTGGTCAATGAAATGATCAATATTTGCTAACCCTAAAAATTAAGAAAACAAAAGGCAAACCACAGTGAAAGAGAAAGAGAGCGAGAGAGAGAGAGAGAGAGAGCGAGTGAGAGTAAGAGTGATAATGTGAAGTTGGCAAGATAAGGTTGGCCTTTTATGCATGTAAAAGTTGGTATGTTATGCACATTTGGCAAGGAAAGGTGGTGATGAATCAGGTGACTAAAATTTGCTAAAGCAACGGCTGCTTTCATCACTGTATTGTCCAAAATAATTACCTATGGTTTATATTAAGTAATTTTATCTATATTAAATTATTATTTATAAATTGTCAATGATTTTCCTGGCACTTGAAATAGATATTGATTAAGAAATAAGATACTCTTTTATGGCATATATGTAATAATATGATTGCAAGTAGATATTTGAGATTTGTCTTACATATATATATATATATATATATACACACACACACAACACAACCAGATGACTTTATCTTCTTATAGAGGTATAGTTGCAAAATTATTGTTTTGACTTAATTATCCTTAGTGCAAGTGATATAGTGGTAAAACATGTGCTACACTAATAATTAGTCCATGGATGATGTAAAATTTAGTACATAAACATTCATAATATCGATAGATATAATCTAAAAGTATTAGTACATGAATTTATGTAATGTTGTAAGTAAAAAAAGTTTATGTAATGTTGTAAGTATAAAAAGTTATCTTAAAATTTTAAAGAATAAAATATTGTCCCAAATAATTTTAGAAAAATACTTTATTTCATTTAAACCTCTAATGTAACACAACATATAATTTTTACAATATACAAATAATTATTACTGTGTGGAGGCATGCTCCTTCAGATAAGATCTATAAATATTATAACCTATTATAATATGAAATTTATTCTTATTTGTAACTGACTCAAATTGGAAATAGAATTTATTATCATTCTAAAGAGATAATTTCTATATAAAATATCACTACGGAGAGGTTTTGTTGTATTATCCATATAAGATAAATAAAGCAATGCATGGCTGCCAACTGTCAGGTTTACATACCTTCCAAATAAGGTAGAAAAGATAAATTAAGTTATGCATTGATGGTAGCTGAATTAATTATAAAGCCTCTTTAATGGTATGGAGTTTGGGCCGAGATATCTCTGGATAGACGTATTTAATGCCTATACCAATTCAAATGTAGATAAAAAATTAGTAATGTTTATGAAGCATACCAAGTTGAATAATATATATATACTTTTATTTTTGGGTAAACTACTACATATATAAACTAGGATATATAAAAGTTAGAGCAATACACATATCCCAAATTTTTTTCCAAAAGATATTTATCCCAATTGAGATTTTATATCCTAATATATTGCAATTTCTTTTAACACTACTAGTACTAATGCAAAATTATCAAATGAATAAGAAATAAGATGGCAGAATTAGAACTTTTGTTTAATAGAGAAACTCAAATTTGGATAAGCCAGAACATAAAAATGGTAAATTGAAGGGATAAAATTTGACATTTACATAAAATTGGTAAAGTTTTAATTATGCAGTCATTACATTTAACTGCATAGACATGAGTTGTGGTAGCTCGATCTATATATATTTTATGGAAAACCGAAAACACTAATCCATGTATAACCTATACACAAGCAAGTTATTATGATTGTATTATATAGTTGTCACAAGTCTTATATTTTCAACAGAGAAATAAAATTTAATAACAATAATACATACATACATACATACGTGTGTACACATGTGTGTGTGTTTAGGGGGGGTGTGCGTGTGTATATGAAAGACAAATCTCAAATATATACTTGTAACCATGTTAGTACATGCACGACATAAAAAGAGTATCTTGTTTCCTAATCAATATACATTTCAAGTGCCAGGAAAATCATTGACAATTTATAGTTAATAATTTAGTATACATAAAATTACTTAATATAAACAAGGGGTAATTACTTTGGACCATATGGTGATGAAAGCAGTCGTTGTTTTAGCAAATTTTAGTCACCTGACTCATCACTATCTTTTCTTGGCAAATGTGCATAATGTACCAACTTTTGCATGCATAAAAGGCCAAACCTTATTTTTCCAACTTCACACTATCACTCTTCCTCTCACTCTCTCTCTTTTTCTCACTCTCACTCTCTTTCTCTTTCACTGTGATCTGCCTCTTGTTTTCTTAATTTTTAGGGTTAGTAAATATGGTTCATTTCATTGACCAAACCTCATCTTCATCGGTGCCCACACAACACAATAACATGATTAACTACAAAGAAAATTTCGGACAGAGTAATGGGGTAATTTAGCTTATTTTCGTTTGCTTATTTCAGATCCCTCTCAGATCATCAACAAAGTTGATGGCTTGAGGCTCAAATCTTATATGATTTTGCTTTACATATTACATTGCCACAATTTGACCACATGCAAAAGTTTGTAAACCTTAATTGGATCAATTGATGGAAAAAGGCTTAAATTGAGGTATGTAAAGAGCAAAATTGAAAAAATAATAACTTGCAGCAAACATGTTAGGGTAAATATTGCGGCATTTCAATCACTTTTTCGAAGTACTCATATATATACCGTTTAAGAAGAAATACGAAGTGGGAAATGGACGATTTCTTTGAAGAGTTAAAAAAGAAAAAAATTCAGTCTAGCTAGGTTGATCTATGCTTGCTATAATCTCAGTGATTTTCCTATCTTTCTCATTTTCATAGACCATTCTTTCAACTTTTGGAATGTCATAATCTCTCTTGACCAAAATTTCATTCTCAATTTTATTCATCTTCAGGTAATCAAGTGATCCCTGAATTTTATTGTACACACTACTTTAGCTTCACGAGCACGAATTACTTAAAGTTTAATTGTGTGTCTGCAACCTCATTCATTAAGTCCTGCAATCGATAAAGCGGATGTCCATAGTAAAGATGAGGTATGTCGCTGCTGTCAGTATAACTATCTATTTTTTACAGTAAAAAAAATACATAGTACTACTAAGTTAAAAATATGGAGGTCAAAATTACATTTGGAGATTAAGGATCTCAAAGTTTTTTTTTTTTTTTTAGTTAGGGGTTGAGTGTGGAGGAAGCATAAATGTGATTTTGCACCTTTTTTTTTCCCGCACCCTTTTTGTTTTCCCTTGAATAGTCCTTAAAAGTATTCTCTTAGAGAGATATATTATTAAAATAGAAAAAGATTCAAGAAGAGAGTAAAAATCTAAAACTTTCTTTCGAGTTGGGGGTTAAAGGTGATAAAATTCCTTCGTTAATGCCAAAAGATCAGCCAACAAATTATAAATCATATCTTCAATCAGCAAAATCATCTCATCAAAGTTGCTTATATCAAGGACTCCTTGACAAGCTCTCAAACAGTCACAATATCCCATACTTTAATCATTTTAATAGAACGTTCCTAAACTGACGTAATTATGTCATTTCCTAGTTGATACATTCTCTTTGTATATAAATTAGAATTGTAATCATCATTAAGGTGTGAGCAATAACATATTTCTTTTGCAATTGTCTTGCATACGATTTGTTTATGGTATCAGAGCTAGCTATGGCTAACACCTTCCACCAATGCTCTATCCTAATATCTATCAAGCTTTCGATGAATAATTTTCTTCTCTGGAGGTCACAAGTGCTTCCCCTTATAAGAAGCCTTGGCCTAGAACATCATATTCATGATGAGGCAACTCCACCGAAGATGATAGATATAGATGGAAAAGAGGCTAGTAATCTTGAATTTTTTCTTGGAAAAATAATGGTGGATTACTTATGACATGGTTGAGAGGGATGATGTGTGAAGATGTTCTAAGTTTAATTGTTGGAGGAGAAACTTCTCGTGAAGTTTGGTTATCTATTGAAGAGCAAATTTGGCCAGCTACTAAAGTGCAAGAATCATGGCTTAAAGATAACCTGTACTCAATCAAAAAGGGCAACATACCCATTGATGAATTTCTAAGGAAATTCAAGAACCTTTGTGATAACCTTGCTGCCATAGGAAAACCAATCCCGACGATGACAAGGTCTTCCAGATTGCTAGAGCTCTTGGTCCAAAATATGCCGATTTCAAAATGGCAATGCTTGCTAAACCACTACTGCCCACCTTTAAGCAATTCATCCTTGCTCTTCAGAATCACGAGCAAACTGTTGTTGTTCACAATGAGGAAGAAAAGTCCATTCTGGATCATAATTAAGCCTTCTTTGGACAAAGAGGGAGAGGCCAAAATCAAAGGGGAGGCAGACATGGAAGTCGTGGCAGAGATTCACAACAAAATAATGGATCAAAAAATGCTCAAAGCAACCAGCAACATCAACCACGACAGAAAAATAATATTGAAACCAACAAAACAAATCAGTAGGATGTGATTTATTGTCAAATTTGTGGTAAGAAAGGTCACTCAACTGCTGTTTGTTGGGACATGTATGAATATTATGAGGATGAGATTCCACAAGCCCTTGCGACTGTCAACTTGAACCAAATTGACGATCAAATTTACGCTGACTCAGGGGCAACCTCTCACATAATCAACAATCTAGGTAAATTAAAGTCAATCGTTCCTTACAAAGGTCATGATAAAATCTTTGCAGGGAATGGACAAGGTCTTCAAATATCTCATATTGGTAATGCATCTTTAAAAACTGATTATGGAGATTTACATTTGAAAAATGTTCTTGTGGTTCCAAAAATTAAAAAAAATCTCCTGTCAGTTGGACAACTTGCTAATGATTCTCAATGTTCTTTTGTGTTTAATTCTGATGGTTTTTTTGTCAAGAACAAACAGAACTAAGTGGTAGCAAGGGGGCATAAGAAAGGCAACCTATATGCACTAGATGAAGTAAATGAAGTAACTCTAAGAGCAATAAGATGGAATACCGCATAATCAAATTTGTGGCATATGAGACTTGGGCATCTAAGTATTAAAGTCCTACAAATTCTCCATAATAATAGGAAAATCAATATTTCCAAATGGACAAAGATACCAAAATTTGTGTATCTTATCAATTAGGAAAGAGTTGTAAAATTCGTTTTTCTCATTTTAATAAAATCTCGGTTGTTCCTTTGCATAAGATACACTGTGATTTGTGGGGTCCAGCTCCAATTAACTCTAATCAAAATTTTAGATTTTATGCATTATTTATAGATGACCATACAAGATTTGCTTGGCTATTTCCACTACAACGAAAAGCTGACTTCTTTGATTGTTTCATACGATTTCAGAAACAGGTGGAAACACAATTTGAAAGAAAGATTAAAGTGTTTCAATGTGACGAAGGGGGAGAATTTTCTTCTAATGCTTTTATAAAGCATCTTGATGATTGTGGCATCATACGACAAATATCATGCCCATACACTCTAGAGCAGAATGAAGTTGTTGAGAGAAAACATAGACATATTACTGAAACAGTCTGAACTCTCATGTTTCATGCCTCACTTCCTCTCAAACTTTGGGCATATTTTTTTTAGCCGCAACTTATTTGATAAATAGGATGTCGTTGTCTACACTTGAAATGAAATGTCCATGTGAAAAACTCTTTAAAAGGACTCCTGATTATGCTGGAATTAAAGTTATTGGGTGCAGATGTTTTCCTTATTTAAGGAATTATAACAAGACAATTTGATGGAAAAACTTTCCCATGTGTTTTTATAGGTTATAGTTCCTTACATAAAGGATATAGATGCTTAAATCCCATGACTAAAAGAGTCTATATTTCTTGGCATGTCATTTTTTATGAAACGGTTTTTTCCGTTTTCTAACAAAAATAAGTTTGTTGAATGCATGCAGGAACCAAGTCAACTTACAACGTTTCCATTTTATGATGAATGGCTAGATTGTCCTAACTCAATTAAAACCCATAATGTTGTGAATCCTGGTCTTAGTCAAAAGCCACTTCCATCTTTTCAAGAAGACCACATGATGCCCACTCAAATGCAAACTCCTTTGTCCAACTACGACAACAATGTTATTCCCACACTAGCTACATTACAGGAAAAGCCGAAAGATACTATTATTGCAGAAGAACAAAGCGACAACAACTCGACTACCTCATTAAATGAATTAATTTTAGAAGAGCAAAACTGCAACAACACTGCCACTTCATCTACCAAAGTAACCAACTCAGATAAAATTCAAACCGAGAACTCCTTATTAACTGACTTGACCAGCTCAGATAGAACCTAGACCGAGGATCCATTTTCAACAAATCAAAAAAATTATCCTGATATCTCTGGAAAGTTATTAGTTGATTTTTCGAGTTACACTAAAAATCAACTAACCACCTTATCTGACATATCAAGTAATCCAGCCGTTGATCTCACGGGACCACAACAATTACAAACAAATCCATCATGATCTCAAAATACTCATTCCATGATAACCTGACAAAAAGCCAAAAACAATCCTAACCTAGCATTACAAGCCTCTCAAAACCAACCAATTGAGCCAAAAACTTTAAAATCGGCTCTCAAGAATCCCATATGGGTTACGGCAATGGAAGAAGAAATTAAGGCTTTGCATGACAATAATACTTGGCATCTTGTTCCTCGTCCTATTCACAATAATGTAATAGGATCAAAATGGGTTTACTGGATCAAATACAAAGAAGATGGGACGATTGATAGGTACAAGGCACGTCTCGTTGCCAAGGGATTCACACAAATCTCAAGAGTGGACTTTGATGAGACCTTCAGTCCCGTCGTAAAACCAACCACTATTTGACTGGTTATGGCAATTACAGTGAGTTCAAAATGGCCAATGAAGCAATTAGACGTAAAAAATGCTTTTCTTCGTGGCAAATTAAAAGAAACAGTGTACATGGAGCAGCCCTTGGGTTTAAAAAATCCTAATCTTCCATCATTTGTCTGTAAACTAAACAAGTCCATTTATGGGCTCAAGCAAACTCCACGCACCTGGTTTGAATATCTTTCTAAAGCATTATTTAAACTAGGCTTTATTAATAGTAAAGCTGATTCATCTTTGTTTATTTTACAGGACAAGGGAATGCTCATTTTGCTTTTGATATATGTAGATGATGTTTTAATAACAGGAAATAACTCTTCTGTTATTCAATCGATCATCTCAACATTAAGTACAAATCTTGCACTGAAAGACCTTGGGACACTTCGATATTTTCTTGGGATAGAAATCAAATATTCCCAAAATGGGGTATTTTTATCTCAAATTAAGTATACACAAGATTTACTATCAAAGGCAAAGGTGCTTTGATTGTACTCCTGTGGCAACACCGATGGCTATAAAAACAACTACAAATCTTGAGGACAGTGAACTTGTGAATGTTACAGAATATCGAGGCCTAGTTGGTAGCTTACAATATTTGACCTTTACAAGGCCGGATATAACATAAGCTGTAAATAAAGTGTGCCAGCGCTTCAATGATCCAACCAAGGTAGATCTCAAAGCAGTAAAAAGACTTAAATTCCTTAGGAATTGCTTTCTTTGACAAGTAGAGCACAAGAGACCAGAAACTTGTATTGAAAATAAAACTTGAATTGAATTCTGTTTACAGATCATCGTCTATTTATACATAAGAAAACAAAAGTGACAGCTAGCTAAAAATAACAAATTCAGATAAAATAAAATAATCCAGCAATCATTAGCCAATGATATGATGCTTCCAGAATCTTCATCCATTTATTCCATGTGCTGGTATTTCTCTGTGTAGCAGTTTTGCCACCTCATTGAAGTTGCATCAGCTGGTAAATAGGTGTAGCTTAGGTGGCATGCCAATGTGTCACTGAGCTCAACTGATGATTTGTCATGGTCATGGCTGCTATCTTCAACACCCTCTCTCAAACACAAGGTTTTGTCAAACACCTTGAGTTTGCTTCTGAAGCAGCTGAATTTATATTAAGGTAATGGCTTGGTTAGAACATCAGCTATTTGGTCTCTGCCTGCAACAAAACTGATTTCCAACTCTCCTCTAGCTACCATGTCTCTGATAAAGTGTAGATCTATCTCGAAATGCTTAGTTTTGGAGTGAAATACAGGATTGGTTGCTATTGCAGCTGCACTTGTGCTATCACTTTGGATTGTTGGTGTTCTTTGTATTTCTATTTTCAGCTCACTTAGCAGAGAACCAATCCATGTGAGTTCTGTAGTGCAAAGAGCCATTGCTCTGTATTCTGATTCAGCCGTAGATCTAGCAACTAAGCCTTGCTTTCTTGAACTCCAAGTAATGAGGTTTCCACCCAAGAATACACAATAACCACTGATAGATCTCCTGTCATCCAAGTCATTTGCCCAATCTGCATCCGTGTAAGCTATTAGATCAAAGTACTCTGATCTTTTGAATTTCAGACACATGTTCATGGTGCTCTTGAGATACCTCAACACTCTTTTGCATGCTATCCAGTGAGGTTGCCTAGGATCAGACATGTATTGGCTAAGCTTGTTCACTGAATAAGCAAGCTCAGGTCTTGTGAGTATTGCATACTGCAGGCTACCTATAACACTTCGATACAATGTGGGATCATAAAACTTTTCTCCTCCATTTTTCTTTAGTTTCTCTGTGGTACTGAAAGGTGACTCAATTCCTTTACAGTCACTCATCTCTGTTCTGGCAAGCAGATCTTGTATGTACTTGGTCTGAGATAACATAATGGCATTTTGGTTTTTGTTCACCTGAATTCTCAGAAAGAAATTCAGCTCCCCCAAGTCTTTTAAAGCAAATGCTCTATTTAAATTGCTGACCAGCTCTTCAATACTGCCACTACTGTCACCTGTAATGATGATGTCGTCAACATAAATCAGCAATATAACTATCTCAGATTTTGTTCTTCTGTAGAATAGTGAGGTATCACACTTGGAGTTTTCAAATCCCCAAGAGTTCAAAGCACCCTTTAGTTTGTCAAACCATGCCTTGGGAGCTTGTCTCAAACCATACAATGCTTTCTTTAATCTGCATATGTGATTAGGCTTACTTTTGTCCACAAAACCTTCAGGCTGTGGCATGTAAACCATTTCTGTCAGCTCACCATTCAAGAAGGCATTATTTATGTCTACTTGCCTCAAACTCCAGTCATTGTTTACTGCCAATGTGAGGATGATTCTGATTGTTGCAGCCTTAACAACAGGGCTAAAAGTTTCTGTAAAATCAATGCCTGGAATCTGCAAAATTCCCTTCACCACTAGTCTGGCCTTATATTTGTTTATGGTTCCATCTGGATTCTCTTTGACTCTGTACACCCATTTATTTCCAATCAACTTGCAACTTGAGTTACTTGGTACCAAGGTCCATGTTTCATTTTTCAGCAAGGCATTGTATTCATCTTCCATTGCCTCTTCCCAGTTTGGTTCTTTTAAGGCTTCTGAAGTGTTTAAGGGTAATGCAGTCTGTGGTTGAGTAGAAACTTGGTATAATTTTGTTTTAAAGATCCCTGCCTTAGATCTTGTTACCATAGGATGTGATGGTATGACTTCTTTTGTGTTTGGAGCTATGATAGGGGATGAAGGTTGGTCATTTTCTTGAGGCTGGTGATTTGTATGAGGAGAAGACATTTGATTATTTGACATCATATCAGTGCTCAAGTTCTGTTGTGTCTTACCTTGGTCAAGGTTCTGGAATTGTTCTGAAGCTTCAGGAGTTTCTAGAGAGTGGCCTTGATCAACTGTTGTCTGAGTGTTTTGAGGAGTATCAAGAGAGAATGACACAACCTGAAATTTTTCTAAGAGAGTAATAAAATCACTTTGACTTGTGGACTCTTGTCTACTGAACTTGGTATCGTTAGAGAAAGGAAATGAGCTTTCATTGAATCTGACACTTGTAGAGATATATATTCTACCTGAGTGATGCATGCAAACATATCCCTTGTGAGTTATGCTTATTCCTAGCAATGTGCATTTGACAGTATGGAAATCAAGCTTGTGTTTGTTATATGGCCTAAAAAATGGATAGCATTCACATCCAAATACTCTGATTTGTGAGTAATTTGGTTTGCAATGGTAAACCAATTCAAAGGGGGTTTTATTTCCAATGACAGGTGAGGCTAATCTATTGATAATGTAGGTGGCATAAGTGAAAGCTTCTTGCCAGAATTTTAATGGCATTTTAGCTTGTGCCAGCAATGTGAGTCCAGTTTCTACCACATGTCTGTGTTTTCTCTCAACCTTGCCATTTTGTTCATGTAGATATGGACATGATTGTCTCAATGCTATCCCCTCTTTGTCAAGAAATGCTTTGAATGGTTTAAATTCTCCTCCCATGTCTGTCTGTAATGCTTTAATTTTCAGATTCAATTGATTTTCAATTTGGCTTTTAAAGGTGATGAATGTATTGAGAGCTTGGGATTTTGTTGTCAAGGGAAACAGCCAGGTGTATCTTGTCATATCATCCACAAAAGATATGTAATATCTATGTCCATGACTTGAGGGAATTGGTGCTGGTCCCCATAAGTCAGCATGAATCAATTCTAAGGCCTTGCTGGTTTTAGTTTCTGTGCTTTTGAAGTTTTGTTTAGATTGTTTTCCATACTGACATGCACAACAAAATAAAGGAACAGAATTCTTGTTTATTTTGAACTGATTGCAAGACAACAGGGTGCTTTTCAGAGCAGACTCATTTGGGTGCCCTAGTTTGAGATGCCGGAGATCAATGTCTTTCAAAGCATCATTGCTTGATCTATCAGTTTCAGAGGACTCAACACAAACATTTGCTAACTTGACACTACTCAAATTAAATGACAACATAGACACTGGATTGCTGATGCAATTTATTGACTCAGGCATGAAGGAAGAAGATAAGACAGCAGCATAAGGATTTTTTTTCCCACTCAGGTGAGTAGGTAAGCACAGCAGTTCATAAAGCCCCTCTCTAGCCACTCCTTTCACCAGAATTTTCCCTTGTCTCTTGTCCTTGATAAAACACACAGATTTTTGAAATTCGATATCAATGTCATTATCATGCAATAATCTGGAAATGCTAATGAGATTTTTAGTGATGCTTGGCACAAATAATATGTCATTCAAAGTGATGTGTTTATGTGGATTTGAAATGGAGAGCATAGAGTTACCAATATGAGAAATCAGGAGTTTTTCACCATTTCCAACAGTTAGCTTTTCATTACCTTGATACTCAGAGTTGGTGTTTATGTTGCTAAGGGCATTTGTCACATGGTTTGTAGCACCACTGTCCAAGTACCAGGCTCCACTGTTTTGGCCATCAGTTGCAGCCACATATGCACCTCTTGATTTCCTCCTTTGGCTTGGTTGTGGCACATAATTCTTTTTGAATCTGTGCCAGCAATCAGCAACCGTGTGTCCCATTTTCTAGCAAATTTGACAAGGCCCCTTTGGATTTGCACCATCATCATCACTTACAGCTTTGCCCTTCCCTTTGTCATGAGAGTTCTGATTTCCTTGACCATTACCAGATCCATTACCAGGGGTTCTGAAGACTATGCCAGGTTGATATTGATTTCCAGCCCTGTTCTGGTTGTTCCAATTCCTTCTCCCATTTCTCATTTGTGTGTAGTTTGCTTCTATAGTTCCTGAGCTTAGGTTGTGTTCTGTTCTGTTTTCTTGGATGAGAAGCATGCCATAGACTTCAGAATGTGAGGGACTTTCCTGCATTGAATTTATGCTAGCAATTACTGAATCATATTATGATCCCAAACCAGCAAATACACACATGATAAAGTCATCATCACTCATATTACTCCTTGCAGCCCTAAGAGTATTTAATATAGACTTCATTCTAGAGTAATACTCATGAATGGTTAGTGAGCCCTTTTTGATGGTCTGGATTTGTGTTCTGAGATGTAGGATTAGCTCTAGATCTTGCACCAAATTGATTGGAAAGAGTTGCCCACACCTCAAAGGAGGTGGAACAATCCACCACAGTGCCCAGCACATCCTCACTAAGTGAAGATAACAACCAACTTAGGAGAATGTGGTCCTGCTTTTTCCAGACTTGGTAATTTGGGTTAGGTGTGGTGATTATTGTTTGATCTTGTCCAAGGTTTATGAAAACTCTAGGAGGGCAGACATGGCTGCCATCTATGAACCCCTCAAGTTCATTTGCTCTAATGCTGGAAATCACTTGTGATCTCCAGAGCATGAAATTGTTTTGATTTGGCTTAATGGGAGTTGTGAACACATATGTGCTGCTGGTAATGTGTTGAGTGGGTGAAGGTGAGTTGTGACTTGAGTTTTGTTCAATGTTTTGAGGGGCGTTTTGGTTTTCATTTTGATTCAAGTTTTCCATCTGATCGTTTTGGTTCACATTTGCTTGTGTGCTGCTACTGCTTGCCATAGCTTTGAAGATTGCTCTGATACCAACTTAAATTCCTTAGGAATTGCTTTCTTTGACAAGCAGAGCACAAGAGACCAGAAACTTGTATTGAAAATAAAACTTGAATTGAATTCTGTTTACAGACCATCGTCTATTTATACATAAGAAAACAAAAGTGACAGCTAGCTAAAAATAACAAATTCAGATAAAACAAAATAATCCAGCAATCATTAGCCAATGATATGATGCTTCCAGAATCTTCATCCATTTATTCCATGTGCTGGTATTTCTCTATGTAGCAGTTTTGCCACCTCATTGAAGTTGCATCAGCTGGTAAATAGGTGTAGCTTAGGTGGCATGCCAATGTGTCACTGAGCTCAGCTGATGATTTGTCATGGTCATGGCTGCTATCTTCAACAAAAAGGATCCTTCGATATCTCAAAGGATCATTAAACTATGGCATTCGTTTTTTGTCTCAAAGTTCATTAACACTATACTCCTTTTCTGACTCTGATTGGGTAGGTTGTCCTGAGACCAGACGAAGCACCACAGGCTATTGTCTCTACTTAAGAGCAAATTGCATTTCTTGGAGCTCAAAGAAGCAAACCACCGTAGCAAGATCAAGTGCCAAAGCAGAATATCGATCAATGGCCACCACTGCAGCTGAGATCACATGGATTCAATTTCTTCTTCGCTAAATTGGTCTCACAATGAACAAGAAAACACTTCTATTGTGCGACAATATGAGTGCTCTCTACATGACAAAAAACCGGTCTTTCACGCGAGGACAAAGCATATCGAGCTTGACTTCCACTTTGTTCGAGAAAAGGTCGCGCAAGGATCCATCTTCACAAGGCATGTACCTTCATCATGGCAAATTGCGAATGTGTTCACAAAACCATTAATCAAATACCAATTCCAAAACTGCCGCAACAAGTTAGGAGTCCATCCCATGGACATTCCAAACTTGAGGGGGGCTGATAAGATTCCTTTGTTAATGCCAAAAGATCAGCCAACAAATTATAAATCACATCTTCAATCAGCAAAATCATCTCATCAAAGTTGCTTATATCAAGGAGTCCTTGACAAGCTCTCAAACGGTCACAATATCCCATAATTTAATCATTTTAATAGAAAGTTCCTAAACTGATGTAATTATATCCTTTCCTAGTTGATACCTTCTCTTTGTATATAAATTAGAATTGTAATCATCACTAAGGTGTGAGCAATAACATATTTCTTTTGCAATTATCTTGGATATTATTTGTTTAAAAGGTAGGGAAGCAAAGCAAAAATGCGATTTCACACGTTCTTATTCCAAAGAGTAACTTCCTAGAGAGATATATTATTATTATTGACAAGCTAAGCAAAAGAGGGAGATATTGAATAACAATCAATTAATGGTTTTCGCGCCTTTTTTTTTCAAATAGTCCCTATGAGTGATCTCCGAGAGATCGTACCCTCCTATTGAATCTTTTCGTATTTTGATAATATATCTCTCTAAGAGAACACTCTTAGGGACTATTCAAGGAAAAAAAAAGGCGTGATAAACGGTCAACTTATATACCATGTATTTTACATGATATAATTTTTAACTAGCTTGCCATATCATCTACATGTATAATTAATGAGTATTGACATGATAATATTCAGGGTTAGATTAACGCTAAACAATACCATATTTGAAGCTATCATAATAAAACACGTTTTTTTTTAAGAATTATATGAACTAATCTTGATCAATTTATTTTATGGTAAATATTTTAGATCATGCAACCTATCTGGACAATTAGTCAGACATGGAATTTATTTATATTTTAGTTGTTTGTCATCCGTTATATCTCTCTTGTACTTCACTTTTCTCTAATAAACTAGAAAAAGATTCAAGAGGAGGGTAAGAATCCTAAACTTTAAGAATCTTAAACTTTCTTTCGGGTTGCGCGTTGAAGGTAGGGAAGCAAAAGCAGAAATGCGATTTCGCACATTATCTTTTTAATCCTAAAGGGCAGCTTCCTAAAGAGATATATTGTTAATATTCACAAGTTAAGTAAAGAGCAAGATATTGAATAGCAATCAATTAAGAAATAAATGGATTTCACGCCATTTTTCCAAAAAGTCCTAATGAGTAATCTCCTAGAGAGATATATCATTAATAGAGAAAAGTAAAATATAATAGAGAGAAACCAGATGGCAAACAACTAAAAAATAAATAGATTCCGTGCCTTACTAATTGTCCAGGTAGGTTGCATGATCTAAAATAGTTACCATAAAATAAAATGGTCAAGATTGGTTCATATAATTCTCTGAAAAAAGGGAGTTTTATTTTGACAGCTATAAATATGGTATTGTTTACCATTAATCTAACCTTGAATATTATCATGTCAATACTCATTAATTATATGTGTACATGTGGATTATATTCATTGTGAATAATTATGATATGGCAAGTTAGTTAAAAATTATATTATGTTAAATATATGGTATATAAGTTGACTGTTTGTCGTCTACCATTAGTATGTATAACAATTTACTCTTCATATTAATTATTTACTGTTGTATTAAGGAATTATGAGAGCTTAATATGAAAATTATTAGTATATATTATTAGGTCATATATGACATCTAGAATAATTATGATTTGATAAGATAGTTAAACAATAGGATGTTAGATATGTAAGGTAGGTAGTCGTTTATCATTTACTCTTAGTCATGTAGTTTTCATAAACGACTATTTGATGTGCATGAATTTCTAGATGATAGTTCATTGATGGTTCACTTTGTGCTTAAATGTATAAAAACTTTTTATTTTCCTTCAAAGTCATTGCGTAGTTAAGCCAAAGATTTTTTTTTTTAATAGAGGATAAATTAATTTTATGTTCTATTACCACGTTTGATACTCAGTTTTCTCTTTAACTTTTTTTATTTGTGTCTATTTATTATTTTTTTTTTTTTGGGGCATTTTGTAGCAGACAAAAATGGGGCAAGCAAACAATTCTACTCCACCTAATGAGTCCTATATCATAAACCCCATGCCTTTGAGGATGATGCCCCCTCCTGGTTATCAAAATCCTAGAAGGAGAACAAATGATCCAAGTATTGACCAGGTGATTTCTTTTATCTGGTTAGTTTACTTTTATAGCTTTGAAAGTTAAGTGTCATAAACGTTTTATAATTCAAAAAAAATTTACTGATAATAAAATTTTGTGAATTATAACCCTAATGAGATCAACAACTGATGGAGAAAGATTGAAAATTGAAGTATAGTAAGAGAAATTTTTTAAAAATAAATAGCGTGCAACATTAATTTAAGTTTTATGTGGTTGTTAATAAATCCTGCAATATGATTCTTCTCATTCACGAGTTTTTTTATAAAACAAATGTATGGATTATTTATTTGAACTGATATATCCAAACAAATAGTATTAATAGAGTTTTTTAATATATGTATACGT
Organism: Citrus x clementina; assembly: GCF_000493195.1. Taxonomy (NCBI): domain Eukaryota; kingdom Viridiplantae; phylum Streptophyta; class Magnoliopsida; order Sapindales; family Rutaceae; genus Citrus; species Citrus x clementina. Next base: position 13,939,406 of record NW_006262139.1, on the reverse strand, counting down.
TATAAGATATGGCAATTTATTTAATTATATATTTTTTTAATTTTGTCTAACAATTGAGTGTGTTGCATGTTAAAAATACAATGCAGAATGCAATGGGATTTGAAGGTGAAAAAATACACCAAGACGAAGTGCTGCACCAGCTCACCAACTTCTTGAAAGGATTGGCGGGTGTACGTCAAATTATTGCTTATTCATTTTCTCTTACAATTTCTACATTTCATTTCACTGTAAAAGACCAAACCAGCTGAGCTATCATTCGTGGTTACATACTTTTCAACGTTTAATTACACCAATCATTTAATATGTATTTATCTTTGTTACAGCAAGCAGCGAAGGAACTTAAACAAAATTGTCAAGTACCAGCAGTGCCTGCAAAACCCCTCAGTGTGCCAGAAGATAATGATGCTGGAAGTTCATCCTCAAAAGCGGTAATTGATCATTGTATTGCTTCTCTAACCCTATAGAAAATAAGTTCCCTTGAATTTTCATGGCTATAAATGCTGATTCTATTTAATTTCTTGCTTCAATATATTGCATGCCATGAACATATATAAAGTAGTCATGCGCATAGACTGATCTTCACTGCCACTATTTATCTTATATTAGATGCATTTCGCTGCAGAAAAATAAAACAAAACATGCTGTCTTGGTCGGTAAAATAGATACATCCTTTCAACTTCCAGAAGACTATCCTGTTCTTGATTTAGACCTGGACAAGGTATAAATGGCAGCTTTAATTAGAAAACGCATATTACAACATTGTTAAAATATTATTGATCTCCACAGCTTTAATTGCAATTGGATTTGATGTCAACAGCTCCCGGTGCCTGCCTATCTATTAGATCGATTAATGCCACACGTCAAGCGCAGCAATAGGAGTTTTTCTTTCATGCAACGGATGGCACATTGGAGGATTGAGCGGAAACTACGCTCAAATTGGAAAAATTGTGATATGGTAATTTGATTTAGATTGGTTTTATGTTTCGATCTCGTTGATGAACTCTCCCTTAATTGTTATGGGCTTAAGCTTATAGTCGAGGCATGAAGTTAGGGGTCCAAATTGAAATTTTATCCATTTCTGTGAAAAGGTTATGTTTTGGCACCCCTTATTTTGTGAATTTCATTCTAGCCTCCTCATTATATGCAATTTTTGAAACTTGATGTTTTGAGTCGTCAACTAGTTAATGGAATGTATGAAGCAAATAATCTAAACCCTTTTGTTACTGTCAAATGTGACTATACTTATAGTGAAGTAAACTTATACTATAGGTTTGATGCTTGAACTCAACCCATATCAGTTAGGGTTAGTAAGAGGAATTTAATTAAATTGTTATTGATAAATATAGAATAAATGGATACTTAATTATTATAATCTCATAGTTTTATTGTCTATTAATTGCGGTTAAATTACTGACATTAATTTCCATGTAGTATTTCATTCATCAAACTTCAGACGAGCTGCTTAGATCAGCCGTTGAAGTAGTTAATTTTATCCTCTATGAGATTGTTCCACGGGATCTGATGAAGACAAAGAAGAATACCCTAGAAGAAGATAAATCTTCAGTTAGTATTAAATTATTATTATTGTTATTATTTTAAGCAAACATCGACGAAACTTTAAAATTGTTATTAATTATCGATAATTTTATTTACACTCATTTGGTTGGCATGGGTAACAAATTTATATTATTATTATTACTCTTGCATCAATGTCACAGGAGCTAGAGACGGGGGAGAGGACGCAGGTAGAGGCGGATCCACTTAGAGCCAACAGCAAGCAATTGATTCCAGTAAACTTTTATTTTCCATTATCCTTTTTATAATTTTTTATGATATTTTCACGAAATTACGTATATAGTTTAGTTACATGTAATTAATTGTTCCCAATAAACACACGTAATTGATTTCTATTTTGCATTAACAATTTATATGATCCAGTTTTCTGGTTTTTGCCCTTGCACACAGGAAAATCAAGCTTGTGCTAGCGGTAGGAGAGTTGTGACAAAGAAAGTAAAGATTTGCTTGAAGTACGAATTTTCTGAAGAGCACTTAATAGATGTAATGAAATTCTCAAGGGAATGTTGCGAGCATCTACGGAGCAGTTTTGAAAAGTACTCTGATAAGAGATTTAAGAAAAATAGGAAGAGTACAACACAGCAGCAATCTCTAACCAAAAAGGCCATCAAAGCCCTGGCCAGAGAACTGAATCAAATGTTGCATCACTCTTTTAAGAAAATAAATATGCAAGGTAATTCAATTCATTCTAGCATGTTCCAACAAGTATTTTGTTGCCTAAATGCTCTTCTATTTCTTAGGGTTTAAGTGAATCGATCGCACTATTAGGTATTTTCTAGTTGCTGCATGCATATGTCTATTATCTATTTTTTAATTGCTGCACACATATCTGACTTACTGAGATTTTGTCTCTGCAACTGTTCGATTCAATTTTTAAAGAGCAAGAAATACTTTTGCCATAGACAGACATAAATGTTCAGAGCACTTTTTTTTAAAGTACTGAGACTAATTAGATAATAAGTGGAGACTGAAAATGACTTTATCTTCTTAAAAAATATGGATATGTAGAATCTTTCAATCTTGATGCTTAAAATATATATATATCCCTGGTCAGATCTATACTTGGAGTGTAAAAGGTTGAGGACTGAGGGTGCAAAACCTTCATCCAGCTCTTCCACGGCTTCAAGCGATGAATTTGCGGTCCGAAAGGTCGATAGGATCATGCATCGCTGCTTTGAGGAAGCAAAAATGTTAGGTAATTAATTTATTGCCTCTTCCACACTTACTGTTGCTCATTTCATTTTCTTTTATTTATTTTTAACTATCTTGAGCTTGTTTGTTTATGCTTATCTTGTTTCTCCGCTAGAAATATACTCGGCAAGTAAGAGGGTGAGGTCTGAGCATGCCAGAATTTTCTCGGACTCGAAGATAGATAGTAGGGCTGATAATTCTTTAGCCTCACTTAAGTTTAATGACTTTACGTGTGGCTTCCATGAGCATACAATTTTCCAAGGTAATTAATTTCCTTTAATTATTGTTGATCAGGCTTATTGTGTTTATTAATACTATTGTTAATTTCTCGGACAATAATAATCGGTTACAGTACGATATTTTGATCATATTTATAAGTTGTGTTATTAATAATCTTAATTTTCTACATTTGCACCTAGACTCAACCAATATAAAGATGGTAATTGAGGAGGATAGAATTGTAACAAGTGACTCTACTGGAACTACTGTTGATGAATCTATGGGACATGAGTTTGATGAAGTCCTATATAGTTTCTGCGAGAAAGCAAATTTACTAGGTTGATTTCTTCTTCAACGTTTCTCTTCTTAATCAGCTAATACAATATTTTGATAATGATAAGTATATTTAATTATCTTTTTCGTCTCTATTAGACATATACTTAGCTAGTAAAAGGATGAAAACTGTGGAGTTAACGGAAGAAGGTAATGAGAAGTGTGCAGCGACTCCAGAAGCGGAGATGGAAGACACCGTAGCAGTAGCTTCACCACCAAATCATGTTGCTGAACAAAAGAACACGTCTTAATATTAATTCAAACTTTAAGAATGTACATATGAGATCAGCAAATCCCTTGCATGTCAAGCGATAGAGAGATTGAAAACTCCATTAATTAATTGCATGTACAGATGTATGTTAGTTCCCTGTGTTATTAAAATCCATCCGAATTTAGTTTTGTGCATCCCTCTAATTAATTATTTGAACCTATACTAATTGAGGGGAACCGATGGGTGCGAGTATGTGACCACATCAGTACTAATGTTCTAGATCCAATCAGAATTCCACAGAAGCATATTTGGGTAAGAACAATATTAAGATATGTGATCTCGAGAACTCTTTGCGCCTACTTTTAGAAGAAGCATTTGAAAGAAAAAGGAAAAATGAATAGTTGGAGAGATCAATTTATCAAAATAAGATCGAAAGATAGGGGACATTACAAACAAATGTCAAAATCCTATGCAAATAACACTAATGAATAACACTATTAGTATTGATTAAAAAAATGAAACTTTTATATTTGGGTCCTAGGATTCAACAACGAAATACATTAGGGTTACTATGTAATAGTAAAACATAAAGATCATTAGTAAGACTACAAGATAACTATCAATGCTTGATATTTTTTGGATAATTATCATGCATTCATAGTTATCTAGTATTCTTATTTCTATTAGGAGGTTTTGACTTATGTTCTCCTCTTTATATTTTCTTCATTATCTAATTTATATAACAGGTAGGGGTTCGGCCTAACCTCCCGTCTTCTTTGTGGTTTTAGAAAGAAAAAAAAATTATTTTGTACTCTTGGTATTAATTATAAAGGGAAGGAAACTCAAAAAAAAAAAATCAATTCAATTTAAGATTGTGATTATATATTGACAAATATTACCGAAAAGTGATCTTTGAGGTGAAACATACTGGGAACTAAAAGATCGCATTCACTTTAACGTCTAACTTAAGTATTCTACATATACAAATGCATGCATGTAGTGGTTGCAAGTTAATTCAAGAGCAATGCAAAACATTCTAATTTTTTATCTAAAAAAGACATTCATCAATAAATCGATGAGATAATACAATAAATTCACTTAGATCTTGCAAAGAATTACTAACTGCTTGATAAATGACACATTAGTTGAGATGAAATTTGCGGTAAAAAATTTGAAATGCCTGTCATTACTAAAAAATAAACCTAATTTATGGATACATATTTTTTAAACTAAGTATTTATAATCGAACTATGAAAGAAAAAAAGTAATATTTGTTCTGGCCTAATTAAATATCCCTTCATAATTTGCTTGTTGGAACACAACAACCAAGCAACAAATTATGGAAGGTTAAATGTGGTTTAAAAAGGAAAGCAATCTTTATTGTGGATAAAGGTTGAAAACATTTGTTAAATTCAATAAACAATTTTAAGTATTTATGAATTTTATTTTTAAAATGGATTTAGTAACATTTTGGGTGCATTTAATATCACAACTTATTGCCTTCTTGTTATTTATTGGAATATATAATAAAACCTCTCTATAGTCATAATGCTGGCATCACTCCAACTTTAATATTACGACGCGGTTGTAATTTTATAGAAGTATAGTGAAGAAATTATTGTTTTAATCTTAATTATCTTTAGTGCAAGTGACATAGAGGTAAAACGCATGCTACATTGATAACTGGTCATCCACGGAGTATGTCAAATCCAATATGTAAACATTCATAAAATAAATAGACATAGTTTCAAAAAAAAAAAAGTACACAAATCTATGTAGTGTTGTAAATATACAAAGTAATCTTAGAAGTTTAAAGAATAAATGATTGTCCCAAACAACTTAAGAAAAATATTTTATTTCATTTAAACCTTTAATGTAACTGTATATAATTTTTGCAATATACAGATAATTAATACTATATTTGCAAGCGCATTCTTTCAAATAGGACATAGAAAAATTATAATTTATTACAATATGAAGTTTATTTTCATTTATAACTAGCCCAAATTGGGATTAGAATTTGGTTATGACTCCAAGGAGGTTCTTTCTATATAGAATATTATGAAAGATTTAACTGTATTATCCATATAAGATAAATAAAAGCATGCTGCCAACTGTCAAGTGTGTGGACCTTCCAAATAAGGTAGAAAAGGTTAATTGACTAAGTTATGCATTAACGGTGACTAAATTAACTATAAAACGTCTTTAATGGTATGCATTTTTGGCCGAGATATCTTTGAATATTATGTATTTAGTGCCTACACCAAATAAATGTAGAAAAAAGTTTAATAATGTGAATGAAGTATGAATAAATATATATACTCTTTATTTTTGGGTAAACTACAATATATATAAATTAGTATATATAAAAGTTAGAGCAATACATATATCCCAAAATTTGTTGCAAAACAGATTTATCCCATGAATAAGAAGTAAAGATGACAGAATTAGAATTTTTGTTTAATAGAGAAACTACAAACTTGGAGTGGCTAGAACAAGCAAACGATAATATGACGGGCTAAAATTGAATATTTATATAAAATTTGTACAATTTGAATTATACAATCATTGTATTCGACTGGATAGACATGAGTTGTGATAACTCAATCGATATGTATTTTATGGGAAGACTGAGAATACAAATCCATGTACAAACTCTGCATAAACAAGTCATTATAATTGTATTATATAATGTTGGAGAATTCTGGAACTTCTGCACGTGCGCTACAATTCACAAACACTATCATGAGATAAATCTTGGTCTGTGATGATTTTTCTTTTATTTTTAATTTTTTCAGTTCATTGTTTGATTTGGTCACTTAAAAGGATCAAAATCCATGGAATAAAAGGCTAAGAGGGTTCTTGGTCTGAACTCTGAAGAAAAACTCTTAAGAAAAACTTTCTTTACTGCAGTTACTTTAGTATAGTAGAAAGAAGTAACAATCCCTTGGTTGTTTTGATTGACACCTCTTTCCCCTAACTCAAAGTTGGACTCTCTGCAGTAGATTTGAGATTATTTTACTTGATTTCTTATACTGGACTTTAGTGGGCTTCAGTTAATTTTATGCTAGGCTTTGATTTAACATTCATATAAATATATTGTAAATAAATATTAAAAAAATCCAATCAAAATAAAAAAGAAAGAAAGATAATGTGATTTTTGTTAATTGGAAAACTACATTTAAATTTTTTTTTCATATTTGCAGTCTCTTTTTTAGGTTAGCCTATAAGGGCACTGCAAAAAAAAGGCAATAGATAATGGAAAATAACTGTTATAAAAGGAGACACATGATAGACAATTCATCCGTCATCTATGTCACTGTCATTAATTTATGATAGAATCTTTTCCATTATGAATTTAAGATAGTGTTTAATAGTTGTTGGGTATATAAATACTAATGCTATTGGTGTCAATGTGCAAGTGTACACAACAAATAATAAAGTGATGAGTATTCAAGATCGTCTCCACATGGATTGATGTTATTAGACTTGCTACAGCAATCTTAACAGTGCAGATTTTGTGTCTAAATTAAGATAAACAATTGATGAAACTAATTTACTAATTAAAATAAAAACACAGTAAATAAAAGGCAACAAATTAAATATCACGTCAATCTCAAGGATAAAATCAATGGGAATATAAAGTAGTTGAGTGAATAAACTCTCTTAATGGTCTTGACTATTTTCTAATGGTTGGCGCGGTTACTGTAGTATTTGCTACAGCACTGGGCAGAATCCTTATGTATCCTCAGCCGTCGCATGTTGGATATCTTATATCTATATTCAACCTAACAGTGATCAGTTGCTATGCCAACATAAGATATAGCATTACACGCTTAGGTTCTCTTTACCCTACAAGGTGAATCCTTATGTCTAGTTCATCACTAATATTAAATCAAGCATGACCCTTTCGGGACTCAAGTAAAACTCAATCCGGGAAACTCAATTTAAGATCAAGTATTGTTCTGATATGTTCCACTAAGATAGGCCCTTTTGCGGCTCTCTCCTAACTTGAATCATTAAATGGGTGATCAACCGAAATAATGAATAAAAATAAATACTATCAAAACAAACTGCTACAGCAAATATGCAGCAACACATATATTCAGTCAATAAACCATCAAGATTGTTTATCACTCAACCACAAATAAATTTAGTTCATGGTTTGTAAAAGAAAAATAAAGAACAAAGTTTCAGCCATGAAACACATCTTCATAAATAAATAGAAAACGAGAAAGTAAGAGAAGAATAAGAATGATTGAGCTCCCAATTGATTTATGCAAATTATCCTCTTGTGCAGCCCTTAATCTCTCTCTTGAATCTTATTTTTCTTTTGTTTCTTTGTGTTTTTCTCCTTGGGTGACAGCTCTCTTAATCCTTATGATGTGTGCTTCTTTTATAGTTGAAAATTAGGATAAACGGAAGCCTAGGGCGCACATAAGTCAGATTAGGAAACTGCAGATCGCAATTCTGCAAGTATCCCGCACGGAATTTTATCTGTCGTTGTTCCAGGATTGCTACAGCAATGGCTACAGCAATGGTTGCTACAGCAATGGCTACAATAACTGCACTGTTCCAGATTTGTTTCAACTCTTTTGTAGCCATGTTCTTTCCTTATTTTTGCAAGCCTATTGCATAGCATTCCTTCCATGAATTATAAGCTTCTGGAAACCTACAATTATGCACACAATTTGAGCACAAATTACTTTAAATCGAGCAAAACTTATTAAGACTGACTAAAATGATTATTTATGCAAAATGTAACAAAAATGCAATAAAAACACATAATTTACTCTTTAATTAGTATTGATTTAAGCCTAAAAGTGTCATGATAACTCTTATTTCATAAAATTATCAATAGTCACACGTGCGTCACATCATATTTTAGCAGGAAATTCAAAATTATTTGAATTTTTAGCTTTTTGTATTTTTTTGGCAAGAAATTTAATATAATTTCAATTAAAATTATTGTTAATTCTGTCATAAATAACGTCGTAACAATCTGTAGCTTTAAAACCTAACTTACAACTCCTCCTATATGGTTAACTTATAGCTAGTATTAGATTTTCTTTTATTAAAATCTCCCTCAAAATTTGAATCCAGTAGGCCCTTATAATAAATTTTGATCCTCCATGATATAATACAACATCTAACGTTCCTTTGATGTGTCATAGAATTCTCTTTACAATTTTTCAATGCTCTTTACCAAGATTCGCCATACATCTACTAATCACTCCCATCAGTTGTACAATTCTAATCTAGTACATATCATTGTGACCATTAGATTTCCTATTATTGATGCATACGGTACTTGAGACATCTCCTTCCTCTCTTTTTCATTGCTAGGATACATTTTAAAGATAATTTGAAATTAACAGGAAGTGGGATAAAAATTAGCTTAAAATTTTGCATGTTGAAGCGCCGCAAGATTTTCTGCAATTAATTCTTCTGAGAAAGTCAAATCTTCCTATTATTTCTTTTTTAGTGAATTTACATCCCTTAAATCTTTTTTGCGGTCTTAAGTCTTTCATATCAAACTCTCTAACTAACTATGCCTTCAATTCATGGATTTGATCTTTATCGGACCTATTACCAGCATGTCATCCACATACAACAGTAGAATGATTAAATCATTATCTTTAAATCTTTTGTAATATACACAATGGTCTGAACTAAGCATGCTATATCCAAGGCTTATGATGAAGGAATTAAATCTCTTATACTAACACCACAACACCTATTTGAGATTGTATAAAGATTTATTCAACTTGCAAACAAATTTCTCTTTATCCGTTTCAGCAAAACCTTCTGGTTCGAGCATATAAATCTCTTCTTCAAGTTCTCTATGAAGAAATGTAGTTTTCACATCTAATTGCTCTAGAAATAGGTCAAATATAGCATATATAGCTAAGATTATGCTAACAGTTGTAAGTCAAACCACTGAAGAAAATATCTCATTGAAGTCAATGTATTCTTTCTAAGCATAACCTTTCACCACCAATCTTACATAATACCGCTCCACTTAATTATTGGCATGAATCTTGATCTTGTAGACCTATTTGTTGCCAATGGCATTTTACCATGTGTTAGTAGTACAAGTTCCTAAGTTTTATTCTTATGTAAAACTTTAATTTCTTTATGTGTTGCTGTTATTCACAAAGCAACATCTAGATTATTTAAAGTTTATGGAAAGTTAATGGCTCTCCATCTTCTGTTAGAAGACAATATGCAATATTGATCTCCTTAATATACTCTAAGTGCCATATTGGTGGTCATCTCTCACAAGTTGGCTGATGAACTTCTGAAGCCTCGGACTCGACTGGTTCTTGTTCTTTATACTCTAGTGCTGTTTTAAAAGAATTTGAATCTTTCTTTTCCTGATTATTTTCCACATATACCAATACAGGCATTGACCTTTTTTTTTTCTTTTATAGTACTACCATCCCATCTTTCCTTTGTAGTTGACCTTCTATAAACATCTCTATTAATGATAATCTTGTAGTCATTGGGGTCCCATAGATGATATCCTTTCACTCCACAGTATATCCCAAGAAGACACATATTCTGAATTTTGGATCCAGTTTTATTTTTCTTTTGGACATTGTACATCACACACATAGAACATCCAAATACATGCAAATAAGAGTAATTAGTTGGCTTCCTAGTCCATATTTTCATGGGAGTTTTCAACTTAATTTCCATACATGGTGATCGATTTCCTTGAAATAGCCTTTACCTTCATTTTCCACTAGGGGTGGGCATTTTACCCGATCCGACCCAACCCGACCTGATAAATTTCGGGTTCGGGTCAGATCAGGTCGGGATCGAAACCCAATCGGTTTGAAATTTACAAACCCGATCGGGTTGTAATCGGTTCGGGTCAAACCCGACCCGATCCGAATACCCGATCCGGTTCTCAAAAAAAAAAAAAAACCTAAGCTAAGCTAACACTGCACACACACACAGCACACAGCCACTGAGCCACACACACACACGCTGCTTGGCTGCTGCACAACACACACACACAACTTGTCACAAGCTGCACAGCACACAGCCGCACCCACACACACATACGTTGCTGCACACACACAACACAAGTCACAAGCTGCACACTTGCATAGCACACACACAGAAATGCAGAATGACAGAACAGAATAGAACAGAACACACACGAGCTACACAACACACACACACGCTGATCCGAATTGACCCGAAGTGACCTGAACTCAATCCAACCCGATCTAACCCGAATTATTGACTCGACCCAAACCGACCCGAACTGTTCGGGTCGGGTCAATAATTTGGGTTATGTTCGGATTGGTTCTTGTCTAACGCGAACAACCCAAAACCCGATCGGGTTGACCCGAACCCGATTTTGCCCACCCCTATTTTTCACAATGAGAAATTGTTTCCATTGAACTTATCAATTTCATATTTTGCCAATTACTAAAAATATTAATAAAATTATAGATAAAATTAAAATTTTGTATGAAGTATACGAAGTTGAATAGACAAATAAGATAATATTAAATACAAAATTAGAGTGATAATGTTATACTTTGAAAACATATTTATTCTGATTTAGAGGGAGAAATGCACTGGAGTACTGATGTGTACAATGCACCCGAATTTACATATAGTAATGTCCACTTCCATATACCAAATACTGCAATTGCTTTTGATTCTCGTCTAAATTTATTACATGAAAAAGAAATAAGATAGAATTGGAATTCTTATTTGATAGAGTTTACAATCGAGAACTTATGTAAAAGTATGAAGAGGAACATGAAAACTCTAAATTTAAAGGGTTAAAATGCATGAGACGCTTACTATAAATTTGGTAAAATCTTATACTATATCCTCTATGACTTTATCTTAAAAAATGAGAACAGCCTACATAAACTAGTAGGGTCACTCTGTGGTGCTGTTATAAAAATTACAACATAAGTATAAATATGCATTGTTAAATTTAATCAATAGTCCATAAAATTAAAAATTAGTTAGGATAATATTTTAATTTTAATTAGTTAAAATTTAAACTTACTAATTATCAAATATATTAAACATGCATTTTAAAGATTTAATAATAAAAAAGAAACAAGCATAGTATATTGAAACTTCTATATATTTCCTTTTAAAATATATGAATTTTAATATTAGCACAACTCAATCTTAGTTTATCCTCTTATTATTATCTCTTCTTCAACCAAAAAAAAAATGCTAGATTAATAAATATTGCAACAATTAATTCAACTCAATCTTAGCCAATGAGTGATTTCAAAAATAAAAAAAGACCATGAACAAAAATAATTTATTTACACATAAATTAATTTGTATATTTGCATGTTCAATTTTCAATTTGGTTAGCAATTTAGAAAATATCTATCAAATTATAAAAAATTAAAGTATATCAATGAACTTAAATATTATCTTAATTATTAAGGAACTAATTATAAAACGACTAAATTAAATCAAGGATGAAGATTAAAATATTTAAATTCAAGGGTCCATAATGACCCATTATCAATACTCATACCGCATGCTAAAAAATCCAATTAATCTATAGTAACATATTAAATAGATTTGGACTGTAGTCCTGTGAGATAAGGGTAACCGTTGTTTTTAGCAAATTTACTCGCCTGATTATCCGCCAACTTTACTTACCAAATGTGCAAATGGTGCCATATTTTGAGCTCAATAAAATGACACTACTCACTAGCATTTCCTCTCTCACTCTTTCAGTCTCTCTTTTAACCCTCTCCTTCTTTTTCTTATTTCTAGGGTTAGCATAGTAATGCTAGACAATTCAGATAGGCCGATGTTGACTCTCAATAGATGGATAAGGTAATTTAGTTTGTGTCCTTTCTATACATTTTCTTTGATCCTCTAAGATCATCAACAAATTTGATGTCTTGATCATGAAGCGTATACCTGATCTTTTTTTTCTTTTTTTTTTTAAAGAGACTCATTTGTTTTCACCTCATTCCTTTTAATGAGGCTCGAATCTAAGACCAAGATTCTAGAAAGGTTGCAGTCTTACCTCTTAAACTAGAACTTCGCCAGATCGACTAAAATTCTGCTTGGAAAATATTTTGTTATTCGTCAATCTTTCTCTTTGACCGTCTCTCTCTTTTCTTTTATAATTTCTAGGTTAGAATACGGTTCAAATAATCAGTGCCGCCATTGGCTTCTCAACAAATGGATCGGGTAATTTAGCTTATATGGTTGCTATTTTAGTTATCCTCTAAGACCATCAATAAATTTGATTGCTTCAATCACTGATCTGATAATAGTCTTGCTTAATTCAAATTTTTAATTCAACAACTTTACTACTTAATTGTAAAAGTTTACGAATGAGAACAATTGATGGAGAAAGAGACTTTATATAATATCTCTTGATCCAAATTTCATTCTCGATTCAACTCATCTTCAAGTAATTTAAGTGATCCCTTGATCTATTTGTCTCTACTTCTTTTGCTTTTGAATATTAATTCTTTGAATATTAATTCAATGATAATAGTGCATTGCAGCACTTCAAAGTAGGATCATTTCCTAAACTTTTAAAGATCTTGTGCTTTTTAGTGCTAATATATGACTAAGATTTAACTGTTTTATGTTTTAATTTATTAATCACCAATCACATGAATTTTTTTTTTTCAGGGGCATATCAGATCTTAAAACTATCCGGAGCAACATATGAATGGAGTGAATGCCCTTGAAGAGGATGTTGTATGTTGTTTCTCTCTCTACAATTATATATAGCTTTTATAGTTTTTTTAAATAGACAATGACTTATATTTTTCGATTTTTTAGGTAAGATATGACAGTTTTTGCTATTTTTTTCACAAATACTTACAGTCTGTAATATAAGACATTAAAAAAATAATCACCCTTTATTCTTACATTTTGTTTTTTGGCAGACCTAGGTAGAATGAGGGAAAATGAATTAGATTTCACTGTTTTTCTCAAACATTCACAAACCCACCAAATAAATGAAGCATTAAAATTCCCTTGATACTCAGTTTTCTTGTATTTATGTGTTTTCTTCAAATTTTATAGAAGACAAAAATTGAGAAAGCTAACAAGTCACTCTCCATCTAAAGAGCTTCATATGTCGGGGCACTGTTGAATCGCATCAGCAACTTTCTTAATCTTTGCTATCTGTGCATCACATGATGGTGATGATTTATGCCATATGTGCATGCATAATGGTTTTTGTCACTATTATTTGTGCATCACATAACGGTGTTGATCATTGTCATACGTGATCATATAAGTAATGGTATTGATTCATGCCATCTATACTTATCATAGTAGCCTTGGTTAAGAAAAATCTCGTAAGTGATTCCTATCTCATTCATTTGATAGTGGCACCTCTTCCAAATTAAAAGCTAAGAAGTTTAAAGAGGTTAGATATTTATATGATAGATGACACTAAATTTGATTACCAAACGGCTAGATGTATGAGCAAAGAGAAAGAATCAATGTCAACTACTAATATCACACACTCATAGCACAAAATATATAAAAACTACATATAAACAAATATTTTAATTCTGATCAAAATGCTAGTTTTATGAACAACATGAGAGCAGACCTAATTTTGAAGGCTACAAAAAACAAATAGGTAGATGAAAAGATATCAGACGTTGAAACAAACTGGTCAATGTTTCTAACTTAGTTGACACTGGTTCTTTCCCTCTGCTCATACATCCAGCCAGCAGGTATCCAATTTCTGTGCCATCTGTGAAAGGAATTCTAGATTTTTCTTCCCTTCTTGGCTTTTGATAATTAGAGGGAGGCACGTATCACTGTTAATGGCACAGTGTTGATGATCTGAAGGTCATTATATTTAGCAGAATAGTTAGCTTCCTCTATTTTTGTCTTCTGCAAAATACGAAGAAAACACACGAATATATGAAAACTGAGTTATCAAGGTGGCAAATGAAATATTGAAACAATCCCCTGAACTCCAAGGGTCAGTCTATCTAATTTCACATGACATGACTAGATAAAATCATTAATAAGGGTCTTGCATAAATTAGGCAGAGTTTCCCCTATATTATTGACATTTCCAACTTGCAAATTTGTAGAATAAGCACTCATTAATCAACCTCCTCAACCATAATAGTAAAGATTAATATTGAAAGGACAGAAGAATATATTATTCTTTCTTATATTTTGAATTACAAGAATATGACTTATATATATACAACTTTGACAAGCCATTATAGAGATAAATTTGTGGCTTATTAAAAGAATGCTTTCCTAATATATATAATAACTGTTGGCTAGAGATATTCTAGCTGTTAGTAAATAATACTCAATTAATCATGATGACTCAATCTTGATAGTGGGATTCCTCTAGTCACGGCTGAGTATATTGCTACATTTGTTTTAATGGTTTTAATGTTGGATTCTGGTGATTCTTTGTTGCTATGCATGGAGCCCGTAGTTATCTTGCTTGCCAACTTTGTTTCATTGTGATGAGTTATCTTATCAGTCCCCCGCAAACTAGGCATGGCCATGGAGTGAATGCCGAGTTTGTACCGAAATTTGATGAAGAGTTCTTTGGACAGAGGCTTTGTGAAAATATCTGCAGTTTGCTGTAAGGATGGAATGTATTTGGTGGTGAGCAAACTACATGTGACCTTTTCTCGAACGAAGTGGTAGTCAAGCTCAATATGCTTGGTTCGAGCATGATGAATTGGATTTTTGGCCATATGGAGCGCACTCATGTTGTCGCAAATCAGACCTGGTGGTTTGTCTTGACGGATACCAATGTCGCTTAATAAGTATGTAAGCCATGTAAGTTCTGCTGCTGTAGACGCCATGCTACGATATTCTACTTCAGCACTAGAGCGAGCTACTGTTGCCTGCTTTTTGGAGCTCTAAGAAATACAATTTGCTCCAAGATAAACACAAAAACCACTTGTGCTCCTTCGAGTTATCGGACAACCTGCCCAATCTGAATCTGAAAAACCATATAGTTTGGTGCTGCTTTGTTTTAGGTATCTCAATCCAAAATCCATTGTGACCTTGAGATAGCGAAGGATACTTTTGACAGCCCGAAGGTCTAACTTGGTTGGAGCTTGAAATTTTTAACAAACCTGGTTTACTACATAAGTTATGTCTGGTCTAGTGAAGGTTAGATATTGGAGGCTACCGACTATTTTTCGATACTCAGTGGCATCAACAAGTTCATTATCATCAGATCCTGGTGTTTCTTTCACGGCAATTGGTGTGGCAATAGCTGTGCTGTTGATCATTTTTGTTTTGAGCAGCAAATCCATTGTGTATTTAGACTGCGAGAGAAACATACCATGATTAAATTGTTTGATTTCAATTCCCAAAAAATAAGTAAGCATTCCGAGATCCTTTAATGCAAATTGTGTGCTAAGAGTGTGAATGATATTTTGTATGACAAAGGTATTATTTCCTGTAACTATTACATCATCCACATACACAAGTAATAACACAATGCTTGACTCATGATGTAGAATAAATAATGAATTATCAGCCTTACTATTTCTAAAGCCAAGTTTGATAAGTGCATGATAAAGACAGTCAAACCACGCTCTTGGGGGTTATTTAAGTCCATAGAGTGATTTATTTAATTTACAAACATACGAAGGCAATTTAGGATTGATAAAACCTGGTGGCTGCTCCATGTAAACAGTTTCTTTGAGGTGACCATGAAGAAAGGCATTGCGCACATCAAGTTGCCTTGTGGTCCAATTGAGATTAACGGCAAGGGAAAGAACAAGCTGAATCGTTGTGTGCTTGAAGACTGGATTGAAGGTTTCTTCAAAGTTAATTCCGGGAATTTGTGTGAAACCTTTAGCGACTAAGCGTGCCTCGAATCTTTCGATGGTCCCTTTTTCAGTATATTTGATACGATACACCCACTTAGACCTAATTATATTGGCATCACTAGGCCTTGGTACAAGAGACCAAGTGTTGTTTTGGTGCAGCCCGTGGAGTTCGTCTTTCATGGCAACAACCAACTGAGGATGTCTTAGAGCACTTTTCAAGGTTTTTGGCTTAGTCACTAATGAGATCTGCGAGGCCAGGTTCGGGTTTTGTTTAAGTTTATGACGAGTCACCATTGGATGTGTGTTCACAATACTCTCAGTTGGAAAAGTATGCGGATCCTTTTGAATTGGCAGTTCAATGACCAGCTTGTTTGAGATGTCTGGTAAGTCATGGGTTTGAGTTCTTTCTTTAAGGACTGGAGTGGTAATGTCTTGGCTTTGTGATGGATTGGCCAGAGTGGCGATATTTTCCTCTATATTTGGATTTTGAATGCATGGTGATGAGGGCGTCACAAGAATTGGTTCTTGGCCTTCATTATTTGAATTTTTGTTATGCATGCTTTCCTTGTGACTGTTGGGCTCCTCATCGCAACAATAATGAGTCCGTGCAGGAGTACTAGTTGCTTGGTGATTTTCCTCTTGATCACAATTTGATGTTGATTCAATCACATCATGCCAGTCGTTAGCAGATGGAAAGACATTGTTTTCCTGCAAAATAGACAAGTCTGAAGAATTATTATCAAAAGGGAATACACTTTCATAAAAAAATAACATGTCAAGATATATAAACTCGTTTGGTACTGGGGTGCAAACATCGATATCCTTCATGTAAAAGACTATATCCAATAAAAACACAAGGATATGTTCTTTTCTCAAATTTATTTTTATTGTAATCTCTTAAATAAGGGAAACACCTACACCCAAAAACTTTTAGTAAATGATAATCAAGAGACTTAAGGACGAGTTTTTCATAAGGACTTTTCATCCCAATTGAAGATAAGAGCATGCTATTTATTAAATAAACTGCTGTAATAAATGCTTCAACCCAAAGCGATAGAGGAATTTTAGCATGAAACATCACGGTTAATGATGTTTCTGATATGTGCCTGTGCTTCCGTTTAGCAACCCCATTTTGCTCAGGCGTATAAGGACAAGAGACTTGTTGTGTGATGCCACAAATTTGTAGGTGATTAATGAACAATTTCGAGGCAAACTCTCCTCCTCCATCAGATTGAAAAATCTTGATTTTTCTTTCTAGATGAGTTTCCACATGTCGTTGAAACTTTACAAAGCAATCATAA
This sequence comes from Citrus x clementina, assembly GCF_000493195.1. Lineage (NCBI taxonomy): Eukaryota > Viridiplantae > Streptophyta > Magnoliopsida > Sapindales > Rutaceae > Citrus > Citrus x clementina. The sequence goes on along the minus strand of NW_006262139.1, from coordinate 13,921,761 downwards.
AAGTCAGATTTACGTTTTAAAGGGAACAACCATGAATATCTTGTGCAATCATCAATAAATAAAGCATAGTATCTAAAGTTTTGCGTAGAATTTAGAGGAGCAGGGCCCCACAAATTACAATGTATCTTTTCTAAAGGAAATTCTAAAATTTTATTCGATTTGTCAAAGGGAAGTTTGCAACTCTTTCCTAATTGGCATGAAACACATATTTTTGGTGTTTTTGTCCAATTGGAAATATTAATCTCTTTTGATGATTTTAATACGCTTAAAACTTTGTGACTTGGATGTCCAAGCCGTTTGTGCCAAAGGTCAGCATCTACAGAGTATCCTTTTATTGCATTCAAGGCTTCTCGTTCATTCTCATCAAGGACGTATAAATTCCCACGCCTGCTACCTCTAATACCTGGTTCTGTGCATTCTTAACAGTAAATCCATTAGCATTAAACTCAAGAGAACAAGGAAAATCATTAGTAAGTTGAGCTACAGAAAGAAGATTTTTCTTTAATTGTGGAACAACAAGTACGTCTTTCAATTTTAAAGTGCCATGATTTGTATTCAAGGAAATATTTCCAACGTGAGAAATATTTAATCCTTGACCGTTGCCAACAATTATTTTATCATGACCTTTATAAGACGTAATTGTATCAAGTTTTCCAGGATTGTTCACCATAAGTGGCTCCTGAATCTGTATAGATACTTTGATCAGAGGTTGTATTATTGCGGTTTATCGCTGCAAATGCTTGGGGAATTTCATCTTGATCAAACTCATAGCGATCCCAACACTCGGCAGCACTATGGCCTCTCTTGAAGCAAATTTGACAAACAATAATCGCTTCTTCATTCTTTTTAGTGTCTATATTGCTTGTTTTTGGGGCTGCCTGATGCTTACAAGTTTTCAGATTGTTTTTGGGAAAGTTGAATTCTCTTCATTGACCTCCGTGTCTGCCTCCTAGTGGTTTTCTTCCTCTCCCCCTTTGGCCTAAGAAGGCCTGATTACGACTAGTAAATTCTATCTCTTCTTGTCTGTGGGACATCACTGTTTGTTCATGATTCTTGAGAGCAGTGATAAATTGCTTCAAATTCGGGTAAGGGGGTTTTGTTAGCATGGCTGTTTTGAAATCCGAGTACTTCGGCCCTAAAGATCTTGCAAGGTGGAAAACCTTATCTTCATCTAGAATTGGCTTTCCAATGGCTGCTAGATCATCACAAATCGATTTGAATTTCTTAAGAAATTCTTCAAGCTTGATGTTTCCTTTCTTAAGAGAGTAGAGGCCGTCTCGCAACCATGACTCTTGCTCTTTTGTCGCTGGAAGCATGTGCTCTTCAATAGATTGCCAAACTTCTTCAGCGGATTGGCTTTCAACTATTAGACTTAGCACTTCGTCCACCATCGTACCTCTTAGCCATGTCATTAATAATCCATCATTGTTCATCCATTGGATGAATTCAGGATTTATCATTTCCTTGCCATCTCGTAAAATTTTCTTCGAAGGAATTTTCACATTCACAATGTGATGCTCCAACCCAAGGCTTCTAATAAGTGGCAGAGTTTGGGATTTCCAAAGACGAAAATTGTTGGTTGTGAGTTTGATCGAAATTAGACTGGCATATTGATGAAAAATATTTAATGGTGAGCTTAGGTTCAGTTTGAATTTCAGCCATAGGCTCTGATACCATAAAGATTAATATTGAAAGGACAGAAGAATATATTATTCTTTCTTATATTTTGAATTACAAGAATATGACTCATATATATACAACTTTGACAAGCCATTATAGAGAAAATTTGTAGCTTATTAAAAGAATATTAAAAGAATGCTTTCCTAATATATATAATAACAGTTGGCTAGAGATATTCTAGCCGTTAGTAAATAATACTCAATTAATCAATTCCTCTAGTCATGGCTGAGTATATTGCTAAATTTGTTTCAATGGTTTTAATGTTGGATTCTCGTGATTCTTTGTTGCTATGCATGGAGCCCGTAGATATCTTGCTTGCCAACTTTGTCTCATTGTGATGAGTTATCTTATCAAATAGTACACGTTATAAAAGAAATGTGGTTAAATCATCTCATCAAATAATCACCCAACATCTCCAAGATTAGTATACTTTATACCCATAATGAAATCTATTCGTAGAAAAAGTGACTCTGCTAGAGCTATTTTTGATGAATGTACGGAAATTTAAAGAAGTATGATGAACTCCTTTATAGTTTCTACGAGATAGCAAATTTGCTAGGTTGCTTTCTGCTTCTATGTTTCTCCTCTTAATCAGCTAATACAATATTTTGTTAATGATAAATCTATTTAGTTATTTTTTTCTTCTCTATTAGATTTATACTTTGCAAGTAAAATGAAGGAAACCGAGGAGTTAATGGAAAAAGATAACGAGAAGTGTGTATCGACTCCAAAAGAAGAGATGAAAGAAGCCGTAGCAGCAGCTTCATCACCAAATCATGTTGCTGAACAATAAAACACATCTTGACATAGATTAGAACTTGTAAGACTGTAGAGATTAGATGGGATATTAGATGAGAAAATCCCTTGCACAAAGGGTAGAGGGATTGATAACTCCATTAATTAATTGCATGTATATGTGTCTGTTAGTATCCTTTTTTATTAAAATCCATAGGAATGTAATATTGTGCGTAACTTTATTTGAACCTAAAGAGTGGAGGAGAACTGATGGGTGCAATTGTGTGATCATATTAGCACTAATACTTTGATCCCTTTAGAATTCCATAGTTAAACATGATATTTTATTTTATCGTATATTGAAGTTTATATTTTTCTTATCTTTTAAGGGATTTCCTACTTTAAAAATGTATGAGATCCCTTGTTAGAATATTATTAATATATTGTACATAGGCATGCAGAGAAGGAGTTGAGTTAACAAAAAGTTGTAACTTTAAAAATTAAAAAAAAAAGTGTATGTATATATGTATGTTTTTAAAGCTATATGTTTTAAAATGAATTTTGTTACTATAAAATAATATTGTTGGGATTAAGAAAAAATTATAATTTTAGCAAAATTTTTCATTCATCAATAAATGAATAATTTGCTAATTTATTGATAAAAGAATATTTATTAATTTAGAGAGAAATTTTTTTTGTCTTAAGAGGAGTTTTGTTGATGAATGTCCATACTTATAAAAGAGTAAAATTCATGCTTCCCCAAATCAATCGTATGTGCTCCATCGGCTACTATCCATTATAGCATAGCTTAGTTAGGAACCTTGTAATTATATGGTATCTGCTTTGTTTATTCACTTTGTGTAATCAAGTGCACATACGTGTCCTTATCTGGTGAGGCTTCATACTTTATTAAAGAATTTCTAAAACATATATATCACTACTGAGTAAGCCTTTGATATTAAAAAATACGAACACAAAAATATTCTCAATTTTCATTCAACTATATTTTAATTTTCAGTCTCAAATCATTAGAGTTTTCATATATTTCTCATTCACGGCTTCTCACTTAAAAGGACTAAAAGGATCCATATTGACTGATGAGATAAGGAGAGCATTTTGTGGGATAAAGATGAGTAAAGAAAAAACAACTTTAGAAGTATATTTTGTAAAGAGCTAAATTCAGATAATCGAAGTTGTAAGAAGAAAAAACTCCCTAATTTTTTGAATTTTATATTTCATTTATTATTAATTTTTACATTTATTTATTAAGGTTTTACAGTATTAGAAATCTTAAAGAAACAAAGGAATAATTGTTTTTGCCTAAATATCCTTATATATATGTATATATATGTATACACGCACACATAATTATTTTGCTATAGAAGGGAAGGACTGCACTGTTGGATCATAAACTTGATCCAAGATGAATAAATTCAAGCCCAACTCATGGAAGATTCCATGAGTAGGTATGGTTGGTGAAGTTTGAATTATTTGTGTTAGGTGTGGTAGGTGTGGTTGGTGAAGTAGGTGAGTGGTAGGTTTTAATGAATAGTGAGGATTTATATAGTAGTTGAATAAATGAATGGTTGTGATTAGTTTGTATTATGTATAAATACCCCCTCTCCCCTTTGGTTTAAGCATCAAGTGAAGTAACAAAATCTCTAAGTTGTAGAGAGTAAAAAATAAGAGTTGCAATTGGTGAGGAGTGTTGTTGAAGAAATAAAATAGTGTGTGTTTTGAGTGTTTTATTTGTTAATTCTCCAACAAAGTGGTATTAGAGCTAATGTTCGATGCTATATATAGTCATATAGCATATCAAATCGAAGATCTCGACGATAGGAACGTGACGCCCCAAAAATCATCCCGATCGGAGACTGGTCGCGCCCACACTCGTCGTCAGAAGTTTTCTGTCCGGAGCTGAGTCGACTCACTGAGTTGAACCAAGTTGAGCCGAACCGAACCAAGTCGAGCCGAACTGAACCGAATCAAGTCGAACCGAGCCAACTCGAGCCGAACCAAGCCGGATCGAACCAACACTACCAAGTTACATTGACCGTTGACCGACATTGACCGTTGACTGAAAGTTGACTCGAGTCCCTCCCAAGGTTTTTCGACGTGCCGGATCCATCCATGCATTCAGAATCTCAAAATTCTTATTCAATTTGTGAGTTATGGCAAATGGTGGTATGATGTCAGTTCAAGTTTCACAATTAAAATGAAGTAAGTTTGACAATTGGAGTATTAAAATGAATGCTCTATTGGGTGCACATGACGTATGGGATGTCCTGGAGAAAGACTTTATTGTGCCAGAAAATGAAGCCACTTTAACTGCGGCACAGAAGGAGAATTTAAAAGACTTGAAGAAGAAAGAGAATAAAGCAAAGTATCTCATCTTTCAATCATTAGATGAAGATGCTTTTGAAAAGATTGCTGGTACAACCTCCTCAAAAGAAGTATGAGAGAAACTAGAGACCTCTTACAAAGGAGCGGAGCAAGTAAAAAAAGTTCGTCTCCAAACATTACGAGGAGAATTTGAGTCCTTACACATGAAGGCGTCGGAGTCAATTTCTGACTACTTTACTCGGGTTGTGACCGTTTCCAATGAATTAAAAAGAAATGGCGAGGAGTTAAAAGAGGTAAAGATCATTGAAAAGATACTTCGATCAGTAGACTCGAAGTTTGACCATATTGTTATGGCAATTGAGGAAACAAGAGATCTAGAGGATATGACGATCGAGCAACTTTAAGGAAGGTTGCAAGCTTACGAAGAAAAACTAAAAAAGAAGCAAGGAATCGAAGAACAACTTCTCAAGATGGAGGTCAATCCAAAGAAAAGAGAAGAAAGCTCCGACAATGAGAGAAGGCACTATGTCCGAGGAAGAGGACGAGGACGTGATAGAGGTCATGGTCATGGATGAGATTGGAATTTCAACAACAACTCCAATTATGCCAAAGGAGAAAGGTCAACCAGAGGACGAGGCAGAGGCAATCCAAGATCGAGGTATGACAAATCCCAAGTACAATGCTATAATTGTCAAAAGTTTGGGCATTATGCTTTAGAATGTAGAGCTCCAAGCACCAGAATTGAAGAGAGAGTGAACTATGCTGAAGAAAAAAAATGGTGAAGATGACATACTTTTACTAGCACGCAATGACACAAGTGGAGGTCAAGAAAATACATGGTATCTTGACATAAGTGCTAGCAATCATATGAGTGGAAACAGAAGTATGTTCGTGCAACTAAGTGAATCTGTGAATGGCAGTGTCGCTTTTGGAGATGATTCAAAAGTACCAGTGAAGGGTAGATGTAACATTCTTTTTCGTGCAAAAGATGGTAGCCACTAAATAATTTCGAATGTTTACTATGTGCCCAATATGAAAAGCAACATCCTTAGTTTGGGTCAACTTTTAGAAAAAGGTTATGATATTCACTTAAAAGATTATAGTCTTTTCCTAAAAGATGACAAAGGAAATCTAATTACAAAGGTGAAAATGTCGAAAAATATAATGTTTCCTTTAAATATTCAAAATGATGTTGCAAAATGTCTCAAAACCTATCACAAAGATCCATCATGGATTTGGCATCTTCGATATGGGCATCTCAACTTTGGAGTATTGAATCTACTATTCAAGAAGAACATGGTGAAAGACTTACCATACATCAATCACCCTGATCAACTTTGTGAAGGATGTTTACTTGGCAAATAGTTTAGAAAGAGCTTTCCAAAGGAGTCAAACTCAAGAGCTCAGAAGCCACTCGAGCTCATTCATACTGATGTGTGTGGTCCATTCAAGCCAAACTCCCTTGGTAAAAGTAACTCCTTTCTTCTCTTCATAGATGATTTTCCAAGAAAAACTTGGGTGTATTTTTTGAAGCAGAAATCAGAAGTCTTTGAAGCTTTCAAGAAGTTTAAAACTGCAGTGGAAAAAGAAAGTGGATACCAAATTAAAGCCATGAGATCTGATCGAGGTGGAGAGTTCACTTCCAAAGAATTTTTAGAGTTTTGTGAAGTAAATGGAATTCGACGCCCTTTGATAGTTCCAAGATCCCCTCAACAAAATGGTGTTGCAGAAAGGAAGAACAGAACCATCCTTGACATGGCAAGAAGCATGCTTAAGAGTAAGAGGCTACCTAAAGAATTTTGGGCTGAAACTATTGCATGTGCAGTCTACTTATCCAATCGATCTCCAACAAGAAGCGTGTGGGGCAAGACACCACAAGAAGCTTGGAGTGGAAAAAAACCCGACATCACCCATCTAAGAGTTTTCGGAAGCATTGCCTATGTACATGTACCAGACGAGAGTAGAGCCAAGCTGGATGACAAAAGTGAGAAGTTCATCTTCATTGGCTACGACAACAACTCCAAAGGATACAAGTTTTACAATCCAAACAACGGGAAGATCGTGATCATTCGAGATGTAGTTTTTGATGAAGAAAGAGAATGGGATTTTGGCTCTGGTGTGGATGATTTCAACTTCTTTCCCATTGAAGAAGATGATCATACACAGATAAAACAAGTAGAAGAACAACAAGAGCCAACTATTCCACCTATCTCGCCAGCATCAACCATATGTGGAGATTCACCGTCATCTTTCTTAAATGAAATAACTGAAGAACGTACAAGGAGTCTTCAAGATCTTTATGAGGTAACTGAAAGACATGATAATCTCACTCTCTTTTGCCTCTTTGCTGATTGTGAGCCAGTCAACTTCCAAGAAGCTACACTAGATGAGAAGTGGAGAATTGCAATGGATGAGGAAATCAAAGCCATTGTGAAGAATGATACTTGGGAGCTTACTACTCTTCCCAAAGGTCATAAGGCGATCAATGTCAAATGGGTGTATAAAACAAAAAGAAATGCGAAAGGAGAAATTGAAAGGAACAAGGCGAGGCTAGTTGCAAAAGGCTATAGTCAAAAGGCTGGCATAGACTACGACGAGGTATTTGCTCCTGTAGTTCGACTTGAAACTATTAGACTTATTATTTCTTTGGTTGCTCAGAACAAGTGGAAGATTTTTCAAATAGATGTCAAGTCTACTTTCTTGAATGGATTCCTTGAAGAAGAAGTTTACATCGAACAACCATTAGGCTATGTGGTGAAAGGACAAGAAGACAAAATTTTGAGATTAAAGAAAGCTCTTTATGGGTTAAAGCAAGCACCAAGGGCATGGAATAGCAGAATTGACAAGTATTTTCAAGAGAACGGCTTCATCAAATGCCCATATGAACATGCTCTCTACATCAAAGTAAAAGCTGGAGACATTTTGATTGTGTGCTTGTATGTGGATGATCTCATCTTCACTAGAAGTGATCCAAGCTTATTTGAAGAGTTCAAGAAAGTGATGATCAAAGAGTCCGAGATGACTGACATCGGACTGATGGCATATTATCTTGGCATTGAAGTCAAGCAAAAAGAAGAAGGTATATTTATCTCTCAAGAAAGTTATGCAAAGGAGATTCTCAAGAAGTTCAAGATGAATGATTGTAAGCCTATAAGCACGCCAGTGGAATGCGGAGTTAAATTATCCAAACATGATGAAGGCGAACATATAGATCCAACATTCTTTAAAAGTTTGGTCGGAAGTCTACGTTATTTGACATGCACAAGACCAGATATCCTTTATGATGTTGGACTTGTGAGCCGATATATGGAGAATCCAAAGACCACCCATTTTAAAGCTGCAAAAAGAATTATTTGCTACATCAAAGGTACAACTAATTTCGGCTTGTTATACTCATTTTCTAATGACTATAAGCTTGTTGGATATAGCGATAGCGATTGGGGTGGAGATGTAGATGATCAAAAGAGCACCACAAGATTTGTGTTCTTCATAGGAGATACTACTTTCACATGGATTGCCCTATCCAAAAATCCAGTCTTTCATGATCAAAGCAAACACATAGACACTCGCTATCATTTCATAAGAGAGTGTATTGCAAGAAAAGAAGTGCAAATCAAGTATGTAAAATCACAAGATCAAGCAGCTGATATCTTCACTAAGCCACTCAAGCAAGAAGACTTCGTAAAATTCAGAAGTTTGCTTGGTGTCACAGGTGTTGAGTGTTAGAAAATACATATTTATAAAGGAGAAAACCGTCATTTTATATTTCAAGTCTTACTAACAACCTTTACTTTTATGTGTTTTAGCTTATTGTAATTTAATTATGTGTGTTTTATTTTAATTAAGTATTTTATGTATTTTATGGGCATTATAGTCATTTCACAATAAACGAGAGATCAAATGGCAAAACAGACATCACTTTTGAACTCAGGACGGTCGAAAACCTTAGGAGGAGCATAAAAGGAAAAATGGCACTGTTCACATGTACGGTACTATTCACATATACAGTACTGTCTACATTACTGTTCACGACACTGTTCACATAGACGGATCGATGACGTGGCATTGGCCGATGATGTGGCATTGACTGATGAGGTGTCACGATCCTATTGGACTAAAATTCTTATGCACTGTTGATTGATGACGTGGCAGCATATCAATGGACCAAAAATCTCGCGTACGGTACATGCATTACACAGGATTATTTTTAACGAAACCGCGTCACTGTTCACCCGGGTCAAACCGTGTTACTGTTCATCCGCGTGGTCAAACCGCGTACTATTCACGCGTACTGTTGACTGATGAAGTGGCGAAATCCTGAGCGTCCAAACTGTTTTTAATCCGATGGCCACAATTTACTCAATGTATCTATAAAAAGGGGGCCTCCCCCCCTAATTTAATATCTCTGAATCCATTTTTTGGATCCATTTTCTGTAATTCCTTCTCCATCTTGTATTTTCTTTGTATTTTAATAAATTCTCATTTTGCCCCCAGTTCAATTATGAGTGGCTAATTTTCTTTCAAGGTTGGGTTGAAGGTGAAGTCTCAACATGTGTCATGGGCTTAATTTGGTAAATTTATTTTCTCTTCCCCTCTAGTTTTTGTGGATGTTTTGACTTCTCGTCGACAAATAATAATAATCTTGTCTAGATACCGCCTTGGTTACACCAGCTCTCTAGTATAAGGTTATTATTATTTGGCACGATAAGCCCTTAGCACCATATTGATTAGAGTGTGGTTCATGAGGTGTGGATTCCCCCCTCATGATTTAATTGGTATTAATAAAGAATATTTAGCCCATGATGCATGTTGATACGGATCCAGATACCCAAGTACGTCATTTCAATAGATTTCGCTTCAATTTATTCTCGCCATTGCAATTCCAATTTTAGAATTTATTATCGCCATCTCAATTCTAATTTTAGGATAATTTAAATCACTTCCACCACAATTTCAACCACCCATTTACAAAATTAATTCTACATATAATTAAAATCCACCTCCTCGTGGGATCGACACTCGTCACTATTGGTCTATACTACAATAGATTCGTGCACTTGCAAGTACATTAAAATTTGCACAACAAGTTTTTGGCGCCGTTGCCGGGGAGGTAAGTAATTTTAATTCATAGAATTAATTTTTGTGAATAATTTCTTTTATTTGTTTTCTTGTATTTTTTTATCAAAAAAAAAAGAAAAAAAAAGTGAATCTACATTTAAAGGTTAGTATTTCTTTTCTTTTTCTCTTCTTTAAAATTTTATAATTTAATTTTCAATTTAATTTTCTTTGTAATTTTTTTTATTTTATTAATTTAATTTTTAGTTAATTTATTTTACGTATTTGTTTTAGTGTGTTTTTATAGAAAGGTTGTAACAGCGTAACAAGGTTAGTATCGTAATTTCTCATTTTTCCTTTATTTTTATTCATTTTGTTCCCATTTATTTTGTGTTTCTTGCATGCATGGTCGTAGGTCATTATTTCCTAATCTTGAACCTATAGACCTTGAATTAGAAAAAACACTTCGCACACAAAAGCACATTAAAAATAAATTTAGAGTGGATTTACAAGCACCACAGGAGAGGCCATTTAAGGACTATTTCAGTCCCTTAGCTAATTTGAGCACATCATTCATAAGATACCCAAATGTAGCTGCTAGGAGTTTTGAATTAAAACCTAGTGTGCTAAATTGTCTCCCCACATTTTATGGCCTAGAAAATGAGGACCCATATAATCATCTGAATGATTTTTATGCTATTTGTCAAACTTTTAAATATGAAAATTTTTCAGACGATGATGTTAAACTTAGACTATTCCCATTTTCTTTAAAAGATAGAGCTCGTTCGTGGTTAAATACTTTACCTGCTAATAGCATTTCATCATGGGAACAAATGGTAACGAAATTTTTGAATAAATATTTCCCAGTGCATAAAACCAATGCTATTCGGAGGGAAATCTCAAAGTTTACCCAGAGAGATGACGAGCAGTTTTTCGAAACGTGGGAGCGATTCAATGGGCTACTCTTGAAGTGTCCACATCATGGGTACGAGAAATGGCACCAATGCCAATACTTTTTGGAATGATTATTGCCGAATGTGCAAGAATGGCTAATGGCAACAAGTGGAGGAGAGCTAATGTCAAAAAGTGCATCAGAAATTTGGGAATTCTTCCAGCGACAAGCGGATAATTCCCAACAACGGAGTCGATCACTCAGGAATACTAGAAGGATTAAGGGAGTAAATGAGGTTCACATTGGCGAGTCAAGTTCAGAAATTAAAGAAGTCAAAGCGATAATTGAATGTCTCTCTCGACAAATAGCATCGTTATCGACTGCTAAATCAACAGAGCCATATGACCATGACTCATACTCAGATCAAGCCAATGTCATAGGTGTAATGAGAAAACCATCGAATTACAACCCATACTCCAACACATATAACCCTGGATGGAGAGATCACCCAAATTTTTCATGGTCTCAAGGACTCCAACAGAATGGACCAGCAGCTCCAGTTCCACCAATTTCACAAAATTCTCAAGCCTCTCAGCCCCCATTTAGACCATTCAATCAGAACCAGAACTACTCTCAGCCCAGACCATGGGAGGATTCATTCCAGAATCTTAAGAATCTTACTCACTCCACGATTGAGCAACAGAACCGTACCATTAATGGACTACGAAATGAGTTGAGAACAGACTTCAATTTACAAGCCCAATCAGTTTCAAGCCTCGAGAAGATGGTGGGACAACTTGCTTCTTCAGTTCAGATCTTGGCAATGACCGTTGAGAAAGGTAAGTTTCCAAGTCAACCAGTGCCTAATCCTAAAGGAGTACATGAAGCAAGTACCAGTTCACCACAGCAAAATGGAAAGGTCAAAGCAGTAATGAACTTGCGAAAAGGAAAAGAAGTCGACAACAAAGTGAAGATGCCGGTGATAAAAGAAAATCAAATTGTACCTGTGAATGTTGAGAACTCATCACCGGAGGAGAAACAAGAAACCGACCCACGAGAATATATTCCCAAAGCTCCATTTCCTCAAAGGTTAGCTAAAGGAAAAAAGGGAAAATCCACAGGTGAGATTCTCAAAATCTTCAAACAGGTAAGTGTTAACATCCCTTTACTTGATGCTATTAAACAAGTTCCATCTTATGCCAAGTTTCTTAAAAACATGTGTACTAAAAAGAGAAATATGCATGTTCAAAAGAAGGCATTTTTAACAGAAAACGTTAGTTCTATACTCTAACATAAAATTCCTTTAAAATGCAAAGACCCAGGCTCCCCCACTATCTCATGTAGTATAAGAAACCACACAATTGAGAATGCTTTGTTGGATTTAGGAGCTAGTGTAAATTTGTTGCCTTACTCTGTATTTGTGAAACTTGGACTGGGAGAATTACACCCAACTCCAGTGGTGTTACAACTTGCAGATCGGTCCACGAAAATACCTCAAGGTATTGTGGAGGACGTGCTTATCCAGGTAGATAAATTTTATTTTCCTGTTGATTTCATTGTAATTGACACTCAACTAATATAGGATTCAAGGAAGCACATCCCCATTATTCTAGGCCGACCTTTCTTGGCAACTGCGGATGCTCACATTCAATGCAGAACTGGAAATATGCAGTTTTCTTTTGGCAACATGACTATAGAGCTGAACATCTTCAACATTGCCAAACAACCTCACAATGCAGACGATGGTATTGTTGATGTGGATTTAATAGAAACAATAGTTGATAACACTTTTCTTTCAAACCTTAGTGATGATCCTTTACAAACATGTTTAACTCACTTTGGTTTTGATTTTGATATTAACAGATCGGTTGAAGAGGTCAACGCTCTGCTTGACTAAGCACCATCCATGGACACTAATAAATGGAAGTCCAGAGTTGAACAACTAGCACCATCAGAGAAAAAACTCATCTCATCATCAGAATCACCACCAGAACTCGAGCTCAAACCATTACCCAACACATTGGAATATGCATTTTTGGGAAAAGAAATTACTCTATCGATAATCATCTCAGCATCCCTCAATGACGAACAAAAAGGTAAGTTGTTGGATGTTTTGAAAGAGCACAAATGGACCATAGCAGACATAAAAGGTATAAACCCAGTAGACTGCATGCATTACATTCACCTTGATGAAAATGCTAAATCTACTAGGGAAATGCAACGTCGGTTAAATCATAATATGAAAGAAGTTGTTAGAATAAAAGTCCTTAAGCTATTAGACGCAGGTATCATTTACCCCATTTCTGATACTTCATGGGTCAGTCCTGTGCAAGTTGTCCTCAAAAAGTCAGGAGTTACTGTAGTTACCAATGCCGATAATAGATTGATACCCACTAGAGTGACTACATGATGGTGTGTATGCATTGATTATAGGAAGTTGAATTCTGTCACACGTAAAGACCATTTTCCTTTACCATTTATTGATCAAATGCTTGATAGATTAGCAGGCCATGAATTTTATTTCTTTCTAGATGGATACTCAGGATATAATCAGATTCCCATAGCACCAAAAGATCAAGAGAAAACTATTTTCACTTGCCCTTTTGGCATATTTGCATATAGGAGAATGCCATTTGGATTATGTAATGTACCTGCTACATTTCAACGATGCATGTTGAGCATTTTTTCTGATATGGTGGAACGATTCCTTGAAGTCTTTATGGATGATTTTTCTGTCTTTGGTGACTCGTTTGATCAATGTTTACATCATCTAACACTAGTTCTGCAGAGAGGTATCGAAAAGAACTTGGTCTTAAATTGGGAGAAGTGCCATTTTATGGTAAAACAAGGTATTGTTCTCGGTCACATCATTTCGAGCAAAGGTATTGAGGTTGACAAAGCCAAGATAGATCTCATTTCTAATCTTCCTCCACCTAAAACAGTCAGAGAAGTAAGATATTTCCTTGGGCATGCTGGTTTCTATAGACGTTTCATTAAAGATTTTAGCAAAGTTTCTAGACCTTTATGCAATTTACTTGCTAAGGATGTACTTTTTATCTTTAATGATTCATGTCTTGTGGCTTTTAAAAAATTAAAGCAGTTGTTGACATCATCACCCATCATACAGGCCCCGAACTGGAGCTTACCATTTGAACTCATGTGTGATGCATCTGATTATGCAGTAGGAGCAGTATTAGGACAAAGAGTTGATCGAATTCCCCATGTTATTTATTATGCTAGTATGACATTGAATGATGCACAGTTGAACTATTCAGCTACTGAAAAAGAAATGCTAGCAGTAGTGTTTGCATTGGAAAAATTTCGATCTTATCTCATTGGTTGTAAAATAATTATGTTCACAGATCATGCTGCTCTTAAATATCTTCTCACAAAGAAAGATGCAAAAGCTAGACTAATTCGTTGGGTGTTACTTTTGCAGGAATTTGACTTGGAATTCAAAGATAAGAAAGGGACCGAAAATGTTGTGGCGGATCACCTCTCTCGTCTCCATTTTGACACAATTACAGAGCCATTAATATTGAATGAGTCATTTCCAGATGAACAATTAATGAGTGCGGAATTATTGCCTTGGTATGCTGATATAGTTAATTATCTTGTTACAGGTAAACTTCCAAAGCATTGGACCAAGCAAGACAAGGCTAAATTCTTTGCAGAGATAAATAATTTCTTTTGGGATGACCCGTATTTGTTCAAGTATTGTGCTGATCAAATTGTTAGATGATGTGTCCCAGAAAATGAAATTCAGAATATTCTTTCATTCTGCCATGAACAAGCTTGTGGAGGCTATTTCAGTGCTAAGAAAATAGCAACTAAAGTTTTATAATGTGATTTCTTTTGGCCAACTATATTTCGAGACGCTTACACTTTCTGTTCTTCATGTGATAGGTGTCAACGAATGGGGAGCATTACGCGAAGGAATATGATGCCACTAAATCCAATTTTAGTGGTTGAGATTTTTGATGTATGGGGTATCGACTTCATGGGACCCTTTCCCCCGTCTTTTGGCCATCAATACATATTGGTTGCTGTTGACTACGTATCGAAATGGGTAGAAGCAATTCCATGTAGAACTAATAATCACAAGGTGGTGATAGCATTTTTGAAAAGCAACATTGTTTCACGCTTTGGATTCCCTCGAGGGATAATCAGTGATGGTGGTTCCCACTTTTGTAACAAAGCATTCAAAGCTCTTTTGACAAAGTATTCAATTACACACAAAGTGGCAACCCCATATCATCCGCAAACCAGTGGCCAAGTTGAGATATCCAATCGAGAAATAAAGCACATATTAGAAAAAACGGTGAGGCTAGACAGGAAAGATTGGTCATTGAGATTTGATGATGCATTATGGGTATATAGAACGGCTTTCAAGACCCCGATTGGGATGTCACCCTACAGGCTAGTGTATGGAAAAGCTTGCCACCTACTTGTGGAACTCGAGCATCGTGCATTTTGGGCCATCAAGAAATTCAATTTTGACATGCAGCAAGCCAGCTCAGAAAGAAAATTACAGTTGGCAGAACTTGAAGAAATTTGCAATGATGCATATGAAAATGCCAAGATTTACAAGCAACGAATGAAAGTCTTCCATGATAAGCAAATTATGAGAAAATCGTTCACTCTAGGTCAGAAAGTGCTTTTATTCAATTCTCGCTTACACCTATTCCCAGGTAAGTTACGCTCTCATTGGTCTGGCCCATTTATTGTTCATACTGTTTTTCCATATGGGGCAATTGAAATTAAGGACCCAAAGAACGGTGTCACGTTTAAAGTTAATGGTCAAAGATTAAAGCCATATCTAGAATACCAACTACATAGAGAAGACATCGAAATAAATTTGAGTGACCCACCAAATTTGAATTGATTTTTTTCTTTTCGGTGATTTGATTTTTTTCTTTCTATTATTCTTTTGCTAATTGAAATTATTTTTGTATAAGTGTGTTTGTTTAACTATTAAGTTTTCTCTTATCATTTTTAATCATGAGTACCTTACTTAGACCGTTCCTCCTGAACATTCTTAAACCACTTCAACGTGTCAAAACTCATCTCAAAAGGCAGATTCAATTTTGTAAAACACATCGCATTTGGGCTCTACAGCCACCAGAGTTAGTAGCCTATGTTGAGGGTTTAGAAAGCCAACTCAGAGACATTGAGAGAAGTGTTTACGACATCCAGTTGGAGCTTGAGGTAAATTCAATAAGAGGACGATTTTAATTTTCTTTGTGTGTTTTAATTTGTTTTTTTTTTGTTTGTGTGCTTTAGTTTGTTACCCCAGTGAAGTGGCGGATAACGGTACTCTATGACAATCAAGTCGGTTACTTCAGTTTCCCATAATAACTGATATTCTGAGGCGAAGGTATGGACAGAAACGAGATTCTAGCGAAGCTTCACAAGCGATTCCCTTCACTTCCTCAGAATTCCCTCCTTACGATCTATAAAGCTCGGTCCGAACGCATGCGATTGCTCATGAGGAATAACATACCTGCTGATATCCGTTGGTTAATTGAGGCGAAAGTACGATCGACAGGTGAGTTACCTCCAAAATTTATTGCATACATGCCTGGTTGTGGTAAAGGAAATTATGCAAGAAAACGACGAGCTCGAAGAATTTCTGTTGCTTGTCATAAATGTGCCAGAATGAGTTGCAATAAAAACCCATGTTCTTTAGGAATGGTGTCTGATAACACGGAAGATAAGATTCAATTCATTAGGGATGGCTTGAATAAGGAGTCATTGGATGATATCCTTTTGTCTCTTGAAACGCATCCCAGTGGATATGTGCAAGGAGCGATTCTCCAGTTATGGCCATTATTCCAGAAAGAGCATGCACGATATAGTCTCAGGAATCTGACTATAAACGACCATGTTTGCCAGTTTATAAGAAAACTGGATAGGAAGCCTATCCTCGACCTATAGAGGGCGATCAAGCCGTTTCTGGACTTAAAACCAGAGGAAGATGTGAGCCACAGTCGCAACTACCTGTAAATATCCTTTCACTTTACTGTTATTTTATTTCACTATTGTTTTATTGTGTGCATTATTATCTTTAATAATTTTATTAATGTTTGCTTTTTCTTTATTACTGTTTGCTTTTTCCCTTTTACTGTTTCCTTTTTGACTAGCGAGCCACGTGCTTTACGCGTTATTTGACACTGACATGTTACCTCATACACAACTGTGATCCACTGTCACCAAGATTCTTAAATGTGATTTCTTTTTTGTCAAGCACTCACAAATTGTTTTTGAGAAGTATCACAATGGCAGCTACTCCCAATAGACAATTCAAGAACATTTGTGTGCTTTCTAGATTTACATATGGCAAACATAAAGAGTTCATTGAGGCAGCCATAAATCTTGGTCAAAGCATAGTAGCAAGAAAATTACACTTGGTGTATGGAGGAGGTAATCGAGGGTTATCAAAAATGGTCTCAGAAGCAGCTTTTATCAGAGGCAGCCAAGTGTTAGGCATCATCCCAAGAGTCCTAAAACCATTGGGCAGTTCGTCTAACTCATCAACTGGAGAAGAGTTAGTCGTCTCAGGTATGCAAGAAAGAATAACTGAAATGCTTAATCATGCTGATGCTTTTATTTTCCTTCCAGGAGATCTTGCAACACTAGAGGCACTTATCACACTAGCATCTTGGGCCCATCTGCACATCCACCAGAAACCTATCGGTTTGTTAAATGTCAATAACTTTTATGATGACTTTATCGCATTTCTTAACCATGCAATAAAAAAATATTTCATTCATTCTAATGTGAAAAAACTTTTTATTTGTGCTCACACTGCTAATGAGCTACTTGATCTGTTACAAGCTTATAAACCGGAGCCAGACCCCTAGACTTTTGTGTTGGAGCGCCCAAATAATGATGGTAACAGTAGCCGCAGTAAGAAGTACAAATTAGATTTAACTCTCCGCTTGTAAATATTTTCTTCTGTGTTACACCACCCAGGTGATGTCTTCTAAACTCTACTTCTTTCCTTTCAAACATTGAGGACAATGTTTCGTTCTGGTTGGGGGGAGGGAATAGTCGACAATTGTGGAATCTTGGTTAAGTTTTTACTAATTTTTTATTGTAGAAACTAATTGTTGCTAACTTTTTGTGTTGAAGATGGCTGAATATGGAGTGTAGTGACTCTAGAAACGCATCTTCATCATTAAAAAAAATCTAAAAAAAAAAACAAAAACAAAATTCAAACATTTTCTTTTTCTTTATTATGTTTTGATGTCTATTTTTCTTCTTTTTAATTTCTCCTTATAAATATATATTTTCAAATTTTTGAGTCGAAGATGGCTGAATATGGAGTGTAGTGCCTCTAGAAACGCATCTTCTAAGTTAAAAAAAAAAACCATTTTCGTTTTCTATCATTTTACGTGTAACTTTTCTAATTAGTTTTTATGCATCATTTTCACATTTCTGCATGTATATTTTCCTTTCATGTTTAGAATAGGTTGGGGGGTAGAATGTTGTTTAAAAAAAAAAATTTGTGTAATTTGTTTTGACATTGGATGACATGATTTATTTCAAATTTTAGTATTTGTATTATCTTTGGTCTTAAGTGATGTTACATTATGCTTGCTACTCTACATGTTGATGTCGGAGACAAATATGAGTTGCTTGAAGGAATGAACATGTCATAATAAGTACCAAGTGAGTTTTTGAGCCTATCATTTTTCTTGGAGAGTAACCCTTTTGTCAATTCTTTATACATTTTAACAGTTTATTATTGTATACACGATCTCTAGATTTCTTTTGAGTTAACCCTTAAAAAAAAAAGAAAAAAAATGTGTGTTGCTACATTTGGAGGCCCATCTAACTAGTAGATATGGAAGATTATTTAGAGCCCTAAAAGACGATGGAAATGCCATCTTTGATCCGTTTGAGACTTTCTAGCTATCCTTTTTATCAAATATCCATAGTTAACCCTTTTGAGCCTTTAAAAAAAACAAAAAACCTTTCTTTGTCAAACTTATCATCTTGACCCACTCCGATTTGGAGTATTACCCAATGTCTTATAAGTTCCATCACCTATTTATGTTTGAGAAAAATGTAAATAATTATTTTGTTCAGTGACGTTGTGCTAAGCAAAAGCAAAAAAAAAAATGTTTCAAAAAAAATAACAATAATAGGTGAAATGCACCTTGCAACTTCAAAAAAAAAAATTTTCTCTGCATTTTTCTCAAACATATACTTTGTTTTCCTTGTTTCCCTTCTTTGTTAACCATGTCCCTAGCCTATGTTACGTCCTAATAAAAGTCCTTCTTGATTTTAGGGAACTATAATCTGAAGTAAAAGCTAGTTATATGGGCTAAAAAGATGTAGTGATGCATGAAAAAAAAATAAAAAAAAAAATAAATTGGGTTGACTAGCATTTTTATTTGACTGGAGATCGTATTATTTCTAAGCTGAGGGCATATTTCTTTCATTTTGGTGAGATCACTTCTTTATTATTTTCTCTCAATTACCGTTCATTGGAGTGACTATTTTTATTGGGTTTAACTTTTTTTGTGAGAGTGTCACTATTTCCAGTGAGATTTTAGGGTTTGACATTTCATTTTTAAAAGTAGCTATGACAATCTACTAGGCTGATTCATGCGGATGGTTGATGTGGGTGTGATATTCCTTTAGATGGGAGATAATGCTTATACTTTTATTTGATTGTTATCATTAGTCTGATTGAATAAACACGAGTGTTTTAAAAAAAAAACATTTTGGATTTAAATTTTGTTTTCGCTTTATTTGCTAGGGACTAGCAATAAGCTGGTTGGGGGGTGTGTTGAGTGTTAGAAAATACATATTTATAAAGGAGAAAACCGTCATTTTATATTTCAAGTCTTACTAACAACCTTTACTTTTATGTGTTTTAGCTTATTGTAATTTAATTATGTGTGTTTTATTTTAATTAAGTATTTTATGTATTTTAGGGGCATTATAGTCATTTCACAATAAACGAGAGATCAAATGGCAAAACAGATATCACTTTTGAACTCAGGACGGTCGAAAACCTTAGGAGGAGCATAAAAGGAAAAATGACACTGTTCACATGTACGGTACTATTCACATATACGGTACTATCTACGTTATTGTTCACGACACTGTTCACATAGACGGATCGATGACATGGCATTGACCGATGATGTGGCATTGACTGATGAGGTGTCACGATCCTGTTGGACTAAAATTCTTATGCACTGTTGATTGATAACGTGGCAGCATATCAGTGGACCAAAAATCTCGGGTACGGTACATGCATTACACAGGATTATTTTCAACTAAACCGCGTCACTGTTCACCCGGGTTAAACCGTGTTACTGTTCATCCGCGTGGTCAAACCGCGTACTATTCACGCGTACTGTTGACTGATGACGTGGCGAAATCCTGAGCATCCAAACTGTTTTTAATCCGATGGCCACAATTTACTCAATGTATCTATAAAAAAGGGGCCTCCCCCCACTAATTTGATATCTCTGAATCCATTTTTGGGATCCATTTTTTGTAATTCCTTCTCCATCTTGTATTTTCTTTGTATTTTAATAAATTCTCATTTTGCCCCTAGTTCAATTATGAGTGGCTAATTTTTTTTCAAGTTTGGGTTGAAGGTGAAGTCTCAACATGTGTCATGGGCTTAATTTGGTAAATTTATTTTCTCTTCCCCTCTAATTTTTGTGGATGTTTTGACTTCTTGTCGACAAATAATAATAATCTTGTCTAGATACCACCTTGGTTACACCGGCTCTCTAGTATAAGGTTATTATTATTTGGCACGATAAGTCCTTAGCACCATATTGATTAGAGTGTGGTTCATGAGGTGTGGATTCCCCCCTCATGATTTAATTGGTATTAATAAGGAATATTTAGCCCATGATGCATGTTGATACGGATCCAGATACTCAAGTACGTCATTTCAATAGATTTCGCTTCAATTTATTCTCGCCATTGCAATTCCAATTTTAGAATTTATTATCACCATCTCAATTCCAATTTTAGGATAATTTAAATCACTTCCACCACAATTTCAACCACCCATTTACAAAATTAATTCTACATATAATTAAAATCTACCTTCTCGTGGGATCGACACTCGTCACCATTGGTCTATACTACAATAGATTCGTGCGCTTGCGAGTACATTAAAATTTGCACAACAACAGGATCAAGTTTAAGGGGAGGTGTTGGATCATAAACTTGATTCAAGATGAATAAATTCAAGCCCAACTCATGGAAGATTCCATGAGTAGGTATGGTTGGTGAAGTTTGAATTATTTGTGTTAGTTGTGGTAGGTGTGGTTTGTGAAGTAGGTGAGTGGTAGGTTTTAATGAATGGTGAAGATTTATAAAGTAGTTGAATAAATGAATAGTTGTGATTAGTTTGTATCATGTATAAATACCCCCTCTCCCCTTTGGTTTAAGCATCAAGTGAAGTAATAAAATCTCTAAGTTGTAGAGAGTGAAAAATAAGAGTTGTAATTGGTGAGAAGTGTTGTTGAATAAATAAAATAGTGTTTGTTTTGAGTGTTTTATTTGTTAATTCTCCAACACGCACAACAAATTAAGGAAGGTCTAATATGGTATAAAAGCCAAGCAATTTTTATTGTGGATAAAAATTGCGGATATGGGTGGATAAGATTTGTTAAATTCCATAATAAATTTCAATAACTATTTCTTTTGTCCAAGAAGGAAGAAATTGCAAAAGCCTTTGAAAAAAAAAAAAAGCTGCCCCAAATAAGGTTAATAAGGTAATGCATGAACGCTAATTATCAAGTGGGACTAAATAATGCGCAAATGGTAAATTATGTCGCGGGAAATAGCCTTTAGTGGAATGTAATTTTGGCCAAGATATTTTTGGATGTTTTGTATTTAATATTTAAATCAGGTATAGATTTTTTAAAATTAATTATAGTTAGAATTTTGATAATATGAATGATATCCGAGCCTTTATGTTTTGTAAATTATACTACAGATGCAAAATAGGTGAGAATGAGATTTTACCAGTAGCCTAAATTTAGAGAGAAAA
This sequence comes from Citrus x clementina, assembly GCF_000493195.1. Classification (NCBI taxonomy): domain Eukaryota; kingdom Viridiplantae; phylum Streptophyta; class Magnoliopsida; order Sapindales; family Rutaceae; genus Citrus; species Citrus x clementina. Next base: position 13,900,018 of record NW_006262139.1, on the reverse strand, counting down.
AGTACAATAATATAAATTAAAATCTCAATTGAATACTAATATTAATATAAAGATAACACAAAATCTTTTAACGTTGAGGAGAAAAATCTTAATTAATTCTTTGTCATTATCTATTTACACTGCAAAGAAAAATCTTTGACAATTTATATATTTAAAAATAAATAAATTACTTACAAGAGGATACTTGGACCAGAGCGGTGAACGCAGCCGTTGTTTTCTCCGCCACCTTTCATTGCCAAATGTGCTTAATGTTGCATGCAGTAAATATATTTATTCTCTCGGCTTTCCGCTCCTTCACTCACTTGCTCTCTCTCTCTCTCTCTCATCTCTTCGTCACTCTCTCCTGTTCTTTCTCAATTTCTAATGCTACCAATGATAGACAATTTAAAAGACTTCAACATGGCGGCCTCATCGGTGCCGCCAGTGGTTTCTCAACAAAATATGGATACGGTAATTAATTTAGCTTATAATGTCCTTACTGCTATATTTTGATCCCATAAGATACTCAAAAAATTTGATGGCTTGAGGCACAGATCTGATATTATTTTGCTTAATTAACATTTTATAGTTCAACAAATGTACAGTTTGTAAAAGGTTGGGAACTAACCTAATGAGATCATCATTTAGTGGAGAAAAGATTTAAAATTAGGGTTTATTAAGAAAAAATTCTAAAATTATTTATGTGGTTGTTGTTCATTAAGTATCTTCATAGTCATAGTGATTTTCTGTTTCTCATTTTCAAATATTTTCTAACTTAAACCCTTTTGTAACTTATTGAACGCTATAATATCTCTTGATGCAAATCTCCTTATTTTCGATTCACCTTCAGGCAATTAGTTTACTATTGTGGACTTATTTAGCTTCACATGTATACTAATTGAAGTATAATTGTCAATTGCAGCCTCGTCCATCAAGTGTAGCAAGAGATGGAACTCACGATGCGGTATGTTGTTGTTGTCTCAGCAATTATTCCTAATTTTTAATAGTCAAGAAAATATTTTGAGTTCTATATACGATGTTTTTATAATTAAAATTTTCAAGAATATAGTAATTACACTAAGAAAAACAATTGTAGTTTCAAATTTCGTTAGAAGACTAGGATCTCAAGTGCCTTTTCGATTGGGGGTTTCGGGTAGAGCTAGCATTACTCGTATTCTTTCAAAAACTGTTCTGCAACAGTAACCTTTTAGAGAAATATATTATCAACAGAAAAGAACCAAAGAAAAGTAGAGCACAAGAGAGTGTTGCCAAAGAACAAACGACTAAGGAATAAAAATATTTTTTTTCACTTTTATTCTCACCTTGATTACTCAGTTATTTCAGTGCTTACGTATTTTCTTTGCATTTTGCAGAAGAACAAAATAAAGGAAGGTTGCAGCTCAGCTAAACCTATTGAGCTTCTGATCATCAACGTTGTGCCTTTGACAGTGGTGCCTGCCCTTGGTTATCAAAAGCCCAAAAGGCGGAAAAGGGGTAGAGATCCTCTCATGGACAGCAGGAAAGTTGGATCACCTAATGGCTGGATGTATGAGCAGAGGGAAAGAGCCAATGTCAAATACGTTGACCAGGTTGTTTTAACATTCGATTTCCTTTCATCAAATTATTTTAACATTTATCGTTTAGAAGCATATGGACATGATGGTATAAATACACACACACACACACACACATATATATATATATATATATATAAAATTTTCAATTTAAGATTTTAAAGTTAAAAAAAATCTGAGAAAGTTTTAAAATCCTATGGTTTTATAGTGTTAATTTCATAATACTTTAAAATTGTGCGATTTTAAAGATTTTTCGTATTTTCTCGTATTTTAAAATTCTTGATTAGAAAACTACCAGATATATATGTATGTATGTACATATGTACGCACATATATAGGTGCAAGTACTCTGACTGACTATAAATGTTTCACAGGTGCAGTTTTATTATGAACCGGGGACAAACAAGCAATTTAGGTCAATTAAATAAATTGACAAGCAATTCGAATTAAAGGAGAAAAAAAATTAAATCAATTACTCCTCAAGCACGACAAGAAAATGATCGGCAGAAGCTTGCTCATGTGAGTGAACCTGCAAAATCAAATCTCTATTTTGGCTTCTACTTAATTTGTTGTTTAATTATTTTTTTTATTATGCCCGTATGCATGATTCTAGGAGTATCATACCTAAGAAGAGGAGTATTGCCAACAAGCGAAGAATACATTACTAGAAAAAAGGCCTTTATGACGGTTATTACCCGTCATCTACCCTATGGCATGACAGTTGAGCGCCCGTCATTGATTCTGGTGTCAAGAAAAAACGATGACAATTTTTGTCATGTTATGTATGACATATTATCTATCATGATTCTATCATTGTTACTTTGATTGAAAATTTTAACGCATGATTAATATCTATCATAAACACTTCCCATTCATGATTGTTATTTGTCATATAAACATGACATATTTAATTGGAATAATAAAATTATTTAATTATATTAATTAGATCTGGTGGGAATAACTAGAATATCTTTAAAATATATTTTGGCAGTAAATAAAATAAATTTTAATTATTTGGCGGGATTTATTTAAACTGGCGCATATATATATATATATACACACACACACACACAATACATACGAATACAATACATCTATTATTATCACCATTGCTTCCACTGTAGGGTCCACACTCTCACTCTTATCTCTAAAGAGAATACATATATATATATAGTGCTTTTCTAATCCAGGATCCTGCATCATAATAATAATTTGGGAGAGTGCTTGTGGCCGTTGGATTTGATCCAACCGTCACTTTATATTTTCTTTATACAGCACTGCTTCCCGACATATGGACCCACACTGGAGAGTTTCTATAATTTTTGAAAACCGAAAAAATAAAAGAGGAAGCGCAATAGTCACAGTTCTAGAGAGAGAAAACTAAAAAAAACTTTTACACAGCACCATTTAAGCAATTTGCAGATTGAAATAAAACAATTCCAAATTAAACAAATTAAATTTAGTTTGGCAAATGCAACGACTGTTCGTTATCAAATTGAATCACTCATTGCAGCGTCGCCATTAAGTTTTTTTTTTTTTCAAGTGAGTTGCATGCTGATTCATATTCATCCTCTTTAATTATTTATTTTAGCTCCCTAAATTTGTGTTTTTTCTTCTTTTTCTCCCCTTATTTCAATTGTACTAAAATGAATGCTCAGAATGTGGTTGGCCAGTCAAACTGTGAGGATAGTCTCTATGTACCAGAAGTAGCGCTCGACCGTAAGCCACATAAACGTCAAGAATTTGACACTTTAGATGATGCTTATGAATTTTACAACAAATACGCTAAAGAGGGTGGTTTTAGTATCCGAATTAATTCGAGTACGATATGCAAAGAGAGTAATGACATAATAAGGAAAGAATATGTGTGCTTTAAAGAAGGACAAGCAAGACAATGCCAAGTTGTTAATCGTAAGAGGCGATGCGGTATAATACGAGGTGGTTGTAGTGCAAAATTAGTAGTGGTTAAATCTGAATTCGGTAAATATATGGTTTGTATATTTGTTGAAGAGCATAATCACGCATTATCTTCACCTCAAAGGTGTTAACATGAATTTGTTAATAATATTGATTTTGATGATAACAAACATTAAATGATTTTTGATAAAAATTTTGGAGCTATTCCTTAATAAACGAAAGCCTTAATAATCATTCCATTCATATTCATAAAAGATGGACTTTCAAATTAGAAAAAGTTTCTTTGCAAAATCTGGTTTAAAATGTGATTCTGGAAAGAAACGGTGAACCGTTTTCTTTTAAACGGTTAACCGATTAATACCAGAGAGTAACATATTGCCTAAGCTCTAACTGTTTACGAAAAACGGAAAACACAAAGATGGGAAGGCTACTGGAATTTACCGGTGAACCGTTTATTGAAACGGTTAACCGATAACATCCAGAATTGAAGGTTGTACTCCTCTGGTACTGTTTAACAAAACCGGATAAGGCTAAATTGTTTTACAGGTTACTGGAAACAAACGGCGAACCATTTATTACAAACGGTTAACCGATAATATCCAGAGAAGTCACTTCATGCAAATCCTTAACCGTTTAATGTAAACGGATAATTGATGTTCATCTTGCAGGTTTCTGGAATTTAACGACGAAAGGGTAATCATAAAACGGCAAGCTGTTTATTTGAAATTTGGCCCAACGGTAACTTTTGACCAGCCTAAACGGTTAACCGTTAATGGTTAACGGCGAACCGTTTTCGGGCCGACAGTTTGTAACGGCTAGTTTTTCAGCTCCAAATATAAATAAGCTCATTCAAATTCAAAGAAGATTGATCACAATACGACTATTGAGCTTATATTCGAGAATACAATCTTCATAGAGCTTTGAACACATTCTTGCTTCATCTATTCACATATTAGGCATCATTATGTAATCTTATATATTGTGAGAGGCAAAACAAATTTGAAATCTTTTGTTTTGAGTGATTGTAAGTGTTGGGATACACTTGGGTTAAAGAGATTGGGATAATCTCTTGTTGTAAAGGTTATTAACACCTTGGAAGTCAAGTGTAAGCATTTGAAGCAAACAATTCAAAGCTTAATGTAAATTCTAAAGTCGAAGCTTCAATTCATAACGATGGTTTTGAATTTAAAACTTCTTTTGTTCTTACAAATGACATACACCATGCTGTCATTTTAGGAACCCCTTTTATAAATCTCATCACACCTTATACTGTCAATTATGATAGTATATCTTTTAAAGCAAAAGATAAAAAGTTTGTTTTCCCATTTATTGAAAAGCCAAAAACAAGAAATTTAAATATTGTTAAAGCATGTTTTGTTTATCAGAATCAAATCAACAATCTTCTCCGATCAAGACAAAGTGATTTAATGTTTTTACAAAAGGATTTACGTTTAAAAAGAATTGAAAGCCAATTACAAAATGAGTTCATCCAAAAGAAAATCTCTGATTTTAAAGATCTAATTGAGAAAGAGATTTGTGCCGATCTTCCTTCAGCCTTTTGGAATAGGAAACAACATTTGGTAGATTTGCCTTACGAGAATTCTTTTGATGAAAGACAGATACCTACTAAAGCTCGTCCAATCCAAATGAATATGGATTTGGAACAACATTGTAGAACTAAAATAACAGACTTGGAGTCTAAGGGACTCATTGTAAAATCTAAATCCCCATGGTCTTGTGCCGCTTTCTATGTAAACAAAAATTCTGAAATTGAAAGAGGAGTACCAAGACTAGTCATAAATTATAAACCCCTTAATAAAGCGTTAAAATGGATTAGGTACCCAATACCTAACAAAAACGATTTGCTTCAAAAACTGCATTCTGCTTTCATATTTTTCAAATTTGACACAAAATCAGGTTTTTGGCAAATTCAAATTCATCCAAAAGACCGTTATAAAACCGCTTTTACTGTTCCTTTTGGACAGTATGAGTGGACTGTCATGCCATTTGGGTTGAAAAATGCGCCTTCAGAATTTCAAAGAATTATGAATGACATTTATAACTCTTATTCTGATTTTTGCATTGTTTATATCGATGATGTTTTGATTTTTTCTCAAACTATCGACCAACATTTTAAACATCTAAAGACCTTTTACCTTGCTACTAGAAAAGCTGGTTTAGCAATCTCTAAGTCTAAAGTCTCTTTGTTTTATACAAAGATCAGGTTCCTAGGTCACCATATTTTGCAAAGGAACCATTACCCCTATTGAGCGTTCTCTTGCCTTTGCAGACAAGTTTCCTGATAAAATCCTTAATAAAACTCAATTGCAAAGATTTCTAGAAAATCTAAATTATGTTCTTGATTTCTGTCCAAATATCAATAGGATGTCCAAACCTTTGCATGATAGGTTAAAAAAGAATCTTGTTGCCTAGACCGATGAGCATACTAAAGTAGTTAGACTTATAAAGAATTCTGTAAAAAGCATCCCATGTTTATTTCTTGCAAATCCTGCATTACCTAAAATTGTTGAAATTGATGCATCAGATTTAGGTTATGGAGGAATATTAAAGCAAAAAGATAATGATAAGGAACAGATAGTTCAATATGTTTCTGCACATTGGAATGAATGCCAAAAGAATTATTCAACCATCAAAAAAGAAATCCTTTCCATTATTTTATGCATTTCAAAATTCCAACATGATTTGTTAAATCAAAAATTTCTACTTAGAATCGATTGCAAAGCTGCAAAATATGTTTTAGAAAAAGATGTTCAAAACATTGCATCAAAACAAATTTTTGCACGATGGCAAGCCATTTTAAGTGTTTTTTATTTTGATATTGAGTTTATTAAAGGAGATACAAATTTTATTCCTGATTTTCTAACTAGAGAATTTTTGCAAAGCAGATAATGCCGCCGAAGAAAAAAGACAAAGGTAAAGTTGTTCTCAAAGATACCGAACCTACTAAAACTTCCAAAGAACCCCAATCTACTCCCTCTAAAGAAAAATGACTTTCTTCAGCCATACCCATTAAATCCTGGATTGAAATGGTTGAAGAAAATCAAGGAACCCAGTACAAATCCATCTCTTCTGAACAACAAGTCAAAGAGTGGATGGAATCTATTACAAAGTCCCCTGAGCTTATGCTTGCCTTACAAGGCATCTCAAAATCTAAAGCCCTTTCTCAGATCCCTGAGGAAGAAAACCCAATTTCTAAAGAAATTACAAAGTCTTCTTCCCAAAGCCAAACTGTTGTTCTTTCTGGTCAAAGTTCATCTTCTCAGATTGTTCTTTCCCAGCCTACACCTTCAAAGAAAACTTTCGATTGGTATGATAAAACCCATTTTCAAAATGTTTTAACTATGGAAGATGGATTTTACCACACTGATCCTTTCCAAGCAATCTCAAAGTTTTTTCCTAAAGGCTGGTTTTTCAAACCATGGGACTTAACAAAACACCAGCCTTATTATCAAAGCATTTTAGAAGCCACTGAGTCTGTAAAATTTAAACATTTCTTTCTCAGTGAAACCCATTCAGAACCGGCCTACTCCACAGCCACTATTTTAAAAGTCTTAAGCCCAAACCAGTGGGGTGACCAACTCCACAAATTCAAAACTTTCCCTCCAAGTTTTCAAATGCGTTTACCACACTGCCTGGCCTATTCCTATTGGGACTACCAGCAAGCTTGGTTCAATACATTTTTCTTACAAAACCCAAAAAAGTCTCATTCATGGTTATTTTTCTTCAATTCAAAAATAACCTTCCAAAGTCTTCCAAATTGGTTCCAACAGTGGTGGAATTATTTTGGTCCAACACCACAGATCCTAACTCCAAATGCCACTCAATGTTTAAACCTTTTCAAAACCCATTATTCCCCATCAGATTCAGAGAAACGGTTTTCTCCATTCCTCTGTTTTTGTACCAATTTCTTCCTCCCATGGGTATGGATGTGGAATTTCAGATTGCATACTCATGAAAAACAACTCATCATACAAAGAACTTTCAAAGTCAAGTGGTGGTCAAAATTCGATGAACAAACCAAATTGACTGAATCCCTCATCCAAAATTAGCTTTGTTCAAAAGGCTTTCTACCACAAACCATTAAAGACTCCAAAACCCAACAAACCTTCCTAACCTAAAAAACCAAAGTCTTTTCTTTTTGTTTAAATCAGAATAAAAATCGTTATGCAGAAAAGTTTTATCCAATTCAAATTCCTTTTCAATGACATTAATGACATTTTCTGTAACAGCAAAAAACGTCGGTGATGTTGGAGGAGAAGATTCCTTCTCTTCCTGACTTTGTACATGTTAATTACTAGTGTAGATCGGATGAGGAACATTAGTGGTGTAATCAACTGATCGAATGGAGGTACTAGGTATATCTGAAGTAGAAAACCTAGGTTGACTCTTTGTATTTTGGAATGGGAGATTTATAACAGAGGGTATCTTTGTAAATTTCTTTTCTAATGAGGGAATGTTATAGCACGACTCTTTATCAGAAAATCTGGATGAGGTAGACCTTCTGAATGATAGTTTGACTTTACCATCGGAATACTGAGTCACATTTTGTAACTCTGTATTTGGCTCAAGTTGTTTCGGAACCACCGGTGGGGCGGCTCCTTCAAGAATCCATTCCTCTGGGAGATTGACATCTTTCCATTGGATTGGCTTCGGAATGACAGTGTTTGCTTTAGACAAATCAGTCTGCAAGAGGAGAGTTTCATCTCTTTTTGACTGGAATTTGTGTTGCGTACTGAATGCAGAGACCATAGCTTTGTATGAAATTTTAAAAATTAAAGCAACTGGGATAGACCCTTTGACCGTATTATAATTATGGGTTTTGATTTGTAAAATCATGCTTTTTAAAATATTTTTATCTTTAAGAGAAATTGTTATATTAGGATAACAATCAAAAGAAATTGGACCTTTACAGAGACTAGATTCGATGCTACTTAGCAATGAATCATCAAAAGAGATGAATCGCCCATCTCTTAAGATAACTAAAATAGAAGTGTCTAGACCTTCTTTTGTTAAAGGCTTTATTCCGACTTGGATAAGACCAATGTGAATGTATTTGAAATTCTTTTCTTTTAATTTCTTTAAAGACTTTCTGAAAATAAATAAATTGTTTCAAAAGGCTCTGAAAGAGTTATGTCACGTCCTTCAGTTTTTATAATATAATCATGTTTTAAAATATCAAGCATTTTTGTTTTGTAAATCTTTTCTTTGGAAATTTTTGGAAGTTCCCAACAATCAATTGCTTTATCAAAGTTCTCAATAATGAATTCTTCTGAACTCACAACATGCTTTGAATCACTAGTCTTTCCGGAAGAAGAGCTAGAAAAGGACGATGTTCTACCGAGTAGAGGGTCCATGGTCAAGACCTTATGGTCTATTTTTGGTTTGGTCAGAATGGCTACATGTATGGATTTACAGCCCTCAGCGGAATCCTTATCCTAAAATGGGACTTACAACCAGTAAAAATTCACCACAAAAACAAAACTTCAAAATAAAACACAAGATTTTAAATCACGAAAACTCTAAACAATAAAACACTTAAACTGTTCACTGTAGCGGAGCTTTAAGTGCACAGTAATCTTTGGAAATTGGCACTGTAGCGGTGCTGTTGCTTTGTACAAAATACAGAATACAAAATACAAAATACAAAATACAAAATACACCCCGGGTGAAGAGACATGTGCGCTCTCACTTGTGTCCAGGGGACCACCCGAATAAAAATATTTCTTTTTTTTTAAGTAAATAATCAAATAATTATTTACAATGCTTTACTGGAGAGAAAATTCCGAAACAGTCATTTTCATTATCGTCTCCAAGAGAAATGAATGGTTCTTCATTAAATGGCTCTTCATCATCTTCTTCGTCTTCGGAGGTGTCAGCTACTGAAGACTTTGATCTGGAGGTTAGGAGTTGTTCCATGACTTTGAAGTATTCATCTTCAGTTTTGGCACTAGCCAGGAGGGATTGGGCTTTGGATTTTTGAGTTAGGAAGGTTTGTTGGGTTTTGGAGTCTTTAATGGTTTGTGGTAGAAAGCCTTTTGAACAAAGCCAATTTTGGATGAGGGATTCAGTGAATTTGGTTTGTTCATCGAATTTTGACCACCACTTGACTTTGAAAGTTCTTTGTATGATGAGTTGTTTTTCATGAGTATGCAATCTAAAATTCCACATCCATACCCATGGGAGGAAGAAATTGGTACAAAAACAGAGGAAGGGAGAAAACTGTTTCTCTGAATCTGATGGGGAATAATGGGTTTTGAAAAGGTTTAAACAATGAGTGGCATTTGGAGTTAGGATCTGTGGTGTTGGACCAAAATAATTCCACCACTGTTGGAACCAATTTGGAAGACTTTGGACGGTTATTTTTGAATTGAAGAAAAATAACCATGAATGGGACTTTTTTGGGTTTTGTAAGAAAAATGTGTTGAACCAAGCTTGCTGGTAGTCCCAATAGGAATAGGCCAGGCAGTGTGGTAAACGCATTTGAAAACTTGGAGGGAAAGCCAATCTTTAATAGCGCTTTGGACCAGTAGTCCGCATCCTCGAGTGTCCAGTTGATATACCAAATCAATTTTGCTTTACCAAATATAGATTAGGTTCTTTAATCGCGGTTGGTCTGCTTTTATAAAATTTACCAAATCTTTATTAAATTCTTTAGCAAGCCTAGCAACAAACATTCATCTAAAAGGCTTGGGTGCATACACAGTACCAGATCCGGTTCCCAGAAATGGTGCTCTGAGGGAATGGAGGGAGAAGAGAAAATTTACAACTGAGGATCGAGATCCGGTCTCTTTGCCTCAGAGGAATGTATAACTTGTTTTCTTTCCAAGTTATATATATATATATATATATATAACACTTTTCTTGGATATATATATATATAAAATTATTTCCTTCTGGTATCAGAGCCAAGGGGAGGAAAGTGTTTTATTGTTTAGAGTTTCGTGTTTAAAGATCTTGTGTTTTATTTTGAAGTTTTGTTTTGTGGTGAATTTTTACTGGTTGTAAGTCCCGTTTTAGGATAAGGATTCCGCTGAGGGCTGTAAATCCATACCTGTAGCCATATTGACCAAACCAAAAATTGACCATAAGGTCTTGACCATGGATCCTCCGATCTGTAGAACATCGTCCTTTTCTAGCTCTTCTTCCGGGAAGACTAGTGAGTCAAAGCATGTTGTGAGTTCAGAAGAATTCGTTATTGAGAACTTTGACAAAGCAATTGATTGTTGGGAACTTCCAAAAATTTCCAAAGAAAAGATTTACAAAACAAAAATGCTTGATCTTTTAAAGCATGATTATATTATAAAAACTGAAGAACGTGATATAACTTTTTCAGAACCTTTTGAAACAATTTATTTGTTTTCAGAAAAATCTTTAAAGAAATTAAAAGAAAAGAATTTCAAATATATTCACATTGGTTTAATCCAAGTAGGAATAAAACCTTTGACCAAAGAAGGCTTGGATACCTCTATCCTTGCTGTCCTTAGAGATGGGCGATTCATCTCTTTTGATGATTCTTTACTAAGTAGTATCGAATCTAGTTTATGTAAAGGTCCCATATCTTTTGATTGTTATCCAAATATAACAATTTCTCTTAAAGACAAAAATATTTTAAAGAGCATGATTTTACAAATCAAAACCCATAATTATCATATGATTAAGGGATCCATCCCAGTTGCATTAATTTTTAAAATTTCTTACAAAACCGTGATTTCTGCATTTAGCACACAGCATAAATACCAGTCAAAAAGAGATGAGACCCTTCTCTTGCAGACTGATTTGTCCAAAGCCAACACAGTCATTCCTAAACCAATCCAATGGAAGGATGTCAATCTTCCAGAGGAATGGATCCTTGAAGGAGCCGCTCCACCAGCGATTCCGAAACAACTTGAGCCCAATACAGAGTTGCAAAATGTGACTCAGTATTCCGATGGTAAAGTCAAACTGTCATTCAGAAGATCTAACTCATCCAGATTTTCTGATAAAGCATCGTGCTCAAGCATTCCTTCATTAGAAAGGAAATTTACAAAAATACCCTCTGTTATAAATCTCCCTTTTCAGTCGATAAAAAGTCAACCTAGGTTTTCTACTTCAGATATACCTAGTACCTCCATTCGATCAGTTGATTACACCACTAGTGTTCCTCATCCGATCTACACTAGTAATCAACATATACAGAGTCAGGAAGAGAAGGAACCTTCTCCTCCAACATCTCCTACGTTTTCTGCTGTTACAGAAAATGTTATTAATGTCATTGAAAAAGAATTTGAATTAGATAAAATTTCTCTGCATAATGATTTTTATTCTGATTTAAACAAAGAAAAAAGACTTTGGTTTTTCAAACATTTTTTAAACCAAAGAAATGAAATCCAACAAACTTATTATGAATTTGTGAATCTTCATAAAGTTCATATATTGTTTTTTGATTGGTTCGAAATATATTCTTCTGATAACAACGTCTCTTATCCTTTTAAAGAGTCAAACCCTATTACTATTAGGAAGAAAGTTTCTGAATTGAAACTTCTTGATAGTGATAGAACTATAGAATCTGAACACCCACCTCTTCGGAGTGTAACCGTTGATCACGGTGAACCTCCTGTCCAAATTCGAGCTTCACCTTACAAAATTCCAAAACCAAATGATTCTGAGGCGAATTTAAGTAGTATTATCTAACAAAATAATTTCTGTAATACTAACTTAAATACAATCGGAAAGCAGTTGACTAGGATAGAAAACCAAATCCAGAAGTCAACCATTACTGTTCCATCAATTTCTCCTATTCCAACAAAATCGAATTCTGACAAAAAGCTTAAGGAACCTGTTTTCAAACCCTTTCAGGTTTCGAAAACTAGCCAAAAGCTTGTTCAAGAGTCAAAATCAGATTTTGCTAAAGCCATTAGAGAACAATTAGATAGGATAGAAGCTGCTTCTTCCTCATCTAGCAAAGTTCAGATAGCCCCTGATACTCCTCAATCTAGCAAGATTGGAGTATTAGAGAAAGATGACCAAACTTCTATAGCCTCTTCGGATATAGAAGCCTTCCAAGAGGAACCCACTCCTAAAGCAAACAAAATTCATTGGGAATTAGCCCTTCCCACTGTCAAGACTCCACCAGATCTAGCGATAGATAATAGACCAAGTGCATTAAATCAATCCCGATATAATGCATCTTCAGTCTATGAGTGGAATATTGACGGTATGTCCGAATACAATATCCTAGGATTGTTGCAACAGATGACAATGGCAGCCAATGCCTATAAAACCCAAGCAGGAACTTCTGATCGTGCTATAGCAGAAATCTTAATTGCCGGTTTTACTGGTCAACTAAAAGGTTGGTGGGATCATCTTCTCACTAATCAGCAACAATTAGACATTCTAAATTCCATTCTAAATTCCATTCAAGTCGATGAAAATGGAGTCCCTATTCTTGATGAGTTCAACAATCCAATTCAGGATGCTGTTGCTACTCTAATTTTAACCATTTCCCTCCATTTCATTGGTGACCCTTCACACCTTCGTGATAAAAACACTGAGTTACTACATAATTTAAGATGTAGGAAACTTAGTGAATTTCAGAGCTACAAAACCTCTTTTTTCACCAGACTATTTTTAAGGGATGATGCAAATCATATAACCTGGAAAGAAAAATTTCTTGCTGGATTACCTACCCTTCTAGGTGAAAAGGTAAGAAATTCCATCAAAGCCCTTTATGATAATCGTATTCCTTATGACGAGCTTACCTATGGTAAACTTGTCAGTTTCGTCAATAAAGAAGGTTTAAAGATCTGCCAAGATTTGAAATTACAGAAACGACTTAAGTGGGAGCTTAAGAAGTCTAAACAAGAATTAGGCGGTTTCTGCAAACAATTCAATTATGACCCCTTTAAAACTTCTTATTCCAAAGATTGTAATGGTGAGTGTTCCACTAAACCCCGCAGGAAACATTACAAGTTAAAAAATTCTAGGAAACCCTTTCGTAATTTTAGAGAACTTCCTTATAAGAAACCTTCGAGGCCTTATAAGAAACCCAAATTCTCTAAAAGAAAAGAGTTTAGAGCCAAACCAAAGACCCCTTTCAATTACAAAGAAGCTATATGTCATAAATGTGGCATGAAAGGTCATACTGCAAATTATTGCAGGATGAACAAAAAGCTTCATGAACTTGACCTCGATGAAGAGATCCTTTCCAAATTAGCCCCCCTTCTTGTCGAATCTTCTGATTCCGAATCTTCCATGTCGGGAGATAGTGATCCGTATCAAGTTGATGAGCTTTTTGACTCAGATGACTCTGTATCTAGCAGTAGTGAATCTGAATCTGATTCATATTTAAAGAAAATCAATGTTTTGACTAAAGACCAAAAAACTTTTCTTGAACTTGTAAAGCATATTTCTGATCCAAATCTTCAAAAAGAATATCTTGATAAACTTTTGAAAACTTTGGATTTTAATAAAGCCGAGACTTCTAAAGTCCCAATTGTTAAAAAGAATTCTTATGATCTTACTCAAATTTTGGATAAAAAGAAAACAAAGAAGATGATTCCTAATATCCAAGATCTTCAGAAAGAGATAAAAGAAATCAAATGTGAAATCAGAGATTTAAAAGAAAAACAAAAAAGTGATTCTGATACTATCCAACTTCTTTTTCAAAAATAATTGCAGGATAATTCAGACAATGAATCTAATCCTGATGATGGTGATGACATTAAAGTAGAAAACATTAAGTCAGTACCCAATGATTTTCTATTTGTTTTAAAGCAAATCACCACAAGAAAGTATTTGGTTAAAGTCACTTTAATCTTTTCTGATGATTTTGCAATGGACGCCATTGCCCTTTTTGATACTGGCGCCGATTTAAATTGCATTAGAGAGGATATCGTCCCCAAAAGATTTCATGAAAAAACAAGAGAAAGACTTTCTGCCGCTAATAATTCAAAACTGAATGTCAGTTCAAAGGTTGAAGCCTCAATCCATAATAATGGTTTTGATTTTAAAACGTCTTTTGTCCTCACAAATGATATTCATCATGACATCATTTTGGGAACTCTTTTTATAAATCTTATAACTCCTTATACTGTCAATTATGATAGTATATCCTTCAAAGCAAAAAATGAAAAACTTGTTTTCCCATTTATAGAAAAACCAAAGACTAGAAATCTAAACATTGTTAAAGCTTGTTCTGTTTACCAAAATAAAATTAATGCCATTCTTAAATCCAAGCAAGATGATTTATTTTGTTTACAAAAAGATTTGAATTTCCAAAGAATTAGAAGTCAATTACAAAATGATTTTATACAAAGAAAAATCTCCGATTTCAAAAGCCTTATTGAAAAAGATATATGTGCCGATTTACCATCTACTTTTTGGAATAGAAAACAACTTTGAGAACTGCTTTACCTTTATCTTTCTTCTTTGGCGGCATTATCTGTTTTGAAGAAATTCTCTGGTTAAAAAATCAGGAACAGAATTTTTGTCACCTTTAATAAATTCAATATCAAAATCAAAAACACTTAAAATAGCTTGCCATCGTGCAAAAATCTGTTTTGATGCAATGTTTTGAACATTTTTTTCTAAAACATGTTTTGCAGCTTTGCAATCAATTCTAAGTAAAAATTTTTGATTTAGTAAATCACTTTGGAATTTAGATATGCATAAAACAATAGAAAGAATTTCTTTTTTGATAGTAGAATAATTTTTCTGGCAATCATTCCAATGTGCAGAAACATATTGTACTATCTGTTCTTTGTCATTTTCCTTTTGTTTTAATATACCTCCATAACCTATATCAGATGCATCAGTTTCAACAATTTTAGGTAATGCAGGATTTGCAAGAAATAAGCAAGGAATATTTTTCACAGATTGCTTTATTAATCTAACAACTTTGGTATATTCTTCTGACCATGCAACAGGATTCTTTTTTAACCTATCATGCAAAGGTTTAGACATCCTATTGATATTAGGGCAAAAATCGAGAACATAATTTAAACTACCAAGAAATCTTTGTAATTGGGTTTTGTCCAGAATTTTGTCTGGGAATTTATCTGCAAACAAAAGTGATCTCTCTATTGGAGTGATAGTTCCTTTGGAAATATGATGACCAAGGAACCGGACCTTTGTTTGGAATAAAGAAATTTTTGAACTAGAAAGGGCTAGTCCAGCCTTTTTTGTAACAAGATAAAAAGTCTTTAAATGTTTGAAATGTTGATCAATACTTTGAGAAAAAATCAACACATCATCAATATAAACGATGCAAAACTCAGAATAGGGATTATAAATATCGTTCATGATTCTTTGAAATTCTGAGGGTGCATTTTTCAAACCAAAAGGCATTACTGTCCATTCTTATTGTCCAAAGGGAACAGTAAAAGCTGTTTTATATCGATCTTTAGGGTGAATTTGTATTTGCCAAAAACCAGACTTCATATCAAATTTAGAAAAAATGAAAGCTGAACAAAGTTTTTGGAGCAAATCTTTTTTGTTAGGTATTGGGTACCTAATCCATTTTAAAGCTTTATTCAAAGGTTTGTAGTTTATCACAAGTCTAGGTACGCCTCTTTCAATTTCAGAATTTTTATTAACATAAAAAGCGGCACAAGACCAAGGTGATCTGGATTTTACAATCAGTCCTTTAGTTTCAAGATCATTTATTTCATTTTTACAATGTTGTTCCAATTCCATATTCATTTGAATTGGACGAGCTTTGGTGGGTATTTGTCTTTCATCAAACGAATTTTCATAAGGCAAATCTACCAAATGTTGTTTTCTATTCCAAAAAGCAGATGGTAAATCGGCACATATTTCTTTTTCAATAAGGCTTTTGAAATCGGAGATTTTTCTTTGTATAAAATCATTTTGTAATTGACTTCCAATTCTTTGGAAATTCAAATCTTTTTGTAAACAAAATAAATCATCTTGTTTGGACTTAAGAATGGCATTAATTTTATTTTGGTAAACAGAACAAGCTTTGACAATGTTTAGATTTCTAGTCTTTGGTTTTTCAATAAACGAGAAAACAAGTTTTTCATTTTTTGCTTTGAAGGATATACTATCATAATTGACAGTATATGGAGTTATAAGATTTATAACAGGAGTTCCCAAAATGATGGCATGATGAATATCATTTGTGAGGACAAAAGACGTTTTAAAATCAAAACCATTATTATGGATTGAGGCTTCAACCTTGGAACTGACATTCAGTTTTGAATTATTAGCGGCAGAAAGT